>NW_021604618.1:17692136-17745227 GCF_004785775.1 Grammomys surdaster | reverse complement strand
GTCCAGGCTCTTCTGGCTTTTATAGTCTCTGGTGAGAAGTCTGGTGTAATTCTTATAGGTCTGCCTTTATATGTTACTTGACCTTTTTCCCTTACTGCTTTTAGTATTTTTTCTTTGTTTTGTGCATCTGATGTTTTGATTATTAAGTGACGGGAGGTATTTCTTTTCTGGTCTAGTCTATTTGGTGTTCTGTAGGCTTCTTGTATGTTTATGGGCATCTTGTTCTTTAGGTTAGGGAAATTTTCCTCAATGATTTTGTTGAAGATATTTACTGGCCCTTTAAGTTGGGAATCTTCATTCTCATCTATACCTATTATCCTTAGGTTTGGTCTTCTCATTGTGTCCTGGATTTCCTGGATGTTTTGAGTTAGGAGTTTTTTGCTTTTTTCATTTTCTTTGACAACTGTGTCAATATTTTCCACCGTATCTTCTGCATTTGAGATTCTCTCTTCTATCTCTTGTATTTGGTTGGTGATGCTTGCATCTGTGACTCCTGATCTCTTTCTTAGGTTTTCTATCTCCATGGTTGTCTCCCTTTGAACTTTCTTTATTGTTTCTATTTCCAGTTTCAGATCCTGAATGTTTTTGTTTAATTCCTTCTTTGTATTTTCTTGCATTTCTTTAAGGGATTTCTGTGATTCCTCTTTAAGGGCTTCTATCTGTTTACTTGTACTCTCCTGTATTTCTTTAAGGGAGTTACTTAATTCCTTCTTATAATCCTCTATCATCATCATGAGAAGTGATTTTAATTCTGAATCCTGCTTTTCAGGTGTGAAGGGGTGTTCAGGGCTTGCTATATTGGGAGAACTGGGCACTGATGATGCCAAGAAACTTTGGTTTCTGTTGCTTATGTTCTTGCGCTTGCCTTTCGCCATCTGGGTAACTCTAGTGGTACCTGCCCTCTCTGTGTAAGATTGGAATATGTATTTCCAGTTATCTTGCTTATTGCAAAGCTCCTCGGAGTCCAGAGGTCTCTATGGTCTTATGCCCCTAATCTCCCGGGTGGAAGAACTCCTGGGACTCAGGCCACCTCTTGGATCTGGTAATCCTTCTGTTCTGAGTGCAGTGGCTCCTCGGCTGCTCTGAGTGCAGTGGGTTCTCGATGACTCAGGATTCAGTTTCAGCTGCTCTGAGTGCAGTGGCTCCTAGATGACTCAGGATTCAGTTTCTCCACAGGACAGGAGCAGACCAACTCTGTGTCAGCTGCTCTGAGTGCAGTGGCTCCAGCTGCTCTGAGTGCAGTGGGTCCCTGATGACTCAGAATTCAGTTTCAGCTGCTCTGAGTGTAGTGGCTTCTCGATGACTCAGGATTCAGTTTCTCCACAGGACAGGAGCAGACCTACTCTGTGTCTGCTCCAGTCCCAGGGACCAGGCAGGGGCCGAAGGGAAGTGGAATTCCGGAGGGGCAGGGTTTGGGTAGCTGCTGTGCCCTAGATGTCCCTGGCTCCCAGATGTATTTCTGGGGCTTAGGGAGTGAGATGGAGTTCTTACCAGCTGCTCTGAGTGCAGTGGCTCCTGGATGACTCAGGATTCAGTTTCTCCACAGGACAGGAGCAGACCGACTCTGTGTCTGCTCCAGTCCAAGGCTGGCTCCCTTCTTTTAACTTTCTTCTTCAGTGTAGGACTTTATTCTGGACCCCATCTATCCTCAGTAAACCTTTATGGGAACACCCTAAGAGACATGGCCAGAAGTGATTTTCCTTGTTGATTCTAAATCTGATAAAGTTGACAAGGAAGGTTAACTATCATAAGGATCAAAGCTCTTGAAAGATCAATCGTTTTCTTGTCCTTATCATCTGTGTCTTCTTCTACAATTTATAGTTTGCTTTGTCTCTAAGGTATACTGTGGCACTCCTTGACTTTGGCATCTAGTCTGTCATTTATTTTTCTCTTGAGACTATGGGTTTCCACATCATAATGAAGTCAAGCACACTAACACTTTTGATTTGAACAAATGATGCAATATCTCATTGATGACAGTCACAAAAGTGAAAATATCAAAAACATCACAGATGTTACAGCAAACTGTGCCTCTTAAACACACTGTGAGATTTGTTTCTGTGATTGGTGTCCAATTGAGTACAATAATTATTTCATTATGTGTGTGCTAATGCAAATTTTTATTACTTTATTGTTTCTTGAAGTTTGTTGTTGAAGTATTTTTCCAGTACTATTCCAGAATACAAACAAAGAGGGAAAGCATTTAGAAAAAAATCAAACCATAAATATTACTAATTCTGAGTACATATGAACTTGAGGGCTAGGGGGAATGGCTCAGTATAACACCTAGGCTACAAATGACATAAGAATTCATATCCCAGTGGCAGTAATCCATTTGAGGGAAATAAAAAAACATGATGTATTGAACTTATTAAAACTAATTATCTGCATCAGTTCTATCTTCTTTAGCAATTATTATCTTTTGTAAGTTATATTTTTTGGCCATATGCATGTACTAACTCTGAACTGTTAATAATTCTCTAGTTTTCCAGCATTTTAGAATGAGATATTTATCACATAACATGGCTTCTGCCAGCTATTTAGGTTGCATAATTGAATTATACATCAGGCAGACTTTAAAGAAATCATGGGATAGAACTACTTGTAGAAATTTCAAGTATTTTCTCTTCTATTTGCTATTTATATATGATGAGTTGTTAAGAGAATAGTGTGATGATTCTAAGGTCCCGGTCCCTGGTTGCTACCTTCCTTTCCACAGAATGATCTTCTCAAGAATCATGGAAATCTCTTTTCCTTTAACATTTGACAAGAAAAAACATAAGTTAATTTGCTGTTTATTTAGATGCTCTGAAACTCTCAAGTTTCCTTGAATGGATGGTTTTAATACAGAATAGAAACTTGTCATAATGTACAAGGAATCTTCTATGTATGAGACTGTTTTATGTTGTTGTTGCTATTTTGAGACAGGGTCTTAAGTAACCAGGATGACTTTTAAGGTGCTTTGAAGCTGAAGATGACCTTTATGTCTAATTCTCCTGCCCCCTGCCTCACCACCACATCTAACTTATGGGGTGCAGCAGACTGAACCCAGGCTTCATAGATATTGGAAAACCATTCTACCCATTGAGCTACATCCTCAGCTCACAAATGAGATGAAGTTAGTATTTAGATGACAATGCCTCAAGATTATTATTGTCATAAGACATTCAGGGCAGTTACTTTGGGAATAAATTGTTTGGCATCTTCTTTAAATGGAAGTATTAACATCTAGTCTTCCGTACAAGGCCTATTTGTTTCCTAAGTAGTTATTTGTTTCCTAAGTGGCTGTTCATAGAATCTTAAGTTGGTTAGTAAGTGATAGTGATGACTGGCAGATAAGGCCGGGCTTGGACATGTGGATTCTTTCCTACGTTAATTTAAAAAGTGAGATTGCAAAGGCCAAATATCACAAGTTGTCTAGGAAGAACCTAGATTTAAAATTATGTATGTATGTATATATGTATGTATGTATGTATGTATGTATACATGTTTTTGTGTATGTGTATGTATGTAGGTGATGAAAGTGGAAATGGGATCTTGAGAGGAGAGGAATAATTCTTCTTATGGAAGTAGGTAATAGATGAATCAAGCACATGGAATAAAATAGAAGTGTAACAAAAAGGGAGCCAGGTGGATGGAGAGGAGAGTGAGTAAGAAAAAAATCATGACACTCAAGTATGAAGATGTCATGATGAGTTTCCTTGCTTTGCATGCTAGCTTGAAACATTAAATAAGTAAAAATTGCTATTAAGCTATTACTATTAACATTTTAAAATAAATTCATGACATATCTTTTTATATTTAAAAGTTACACACTGCTTAGTGTTTACTTTCTCATGTACTCCATGAAGAAACTGTATTCAATCTGGAAGACTTTGTGGTTATTAATTTTTTTTTTAACTACTAGTGATTTGTGAGTCACATACTTTCCCAAGCATTTCCTTGCTTGTAGTTATTTTCATCCATCTTTTTTTTCACTGTCTTCTGATACTCTATTCTTCTTTTTGTTGTCTCTTTTGGGTGCATTTTAAAAGCCTGAATAAGATCTTGTAAAGAGTTCCTTCTTTTTTACTTTTAGTCTTTTATTGCACCTTTATTCCTATCTTTTTAGACTGTGAAATAGAAAATTTGTTTAAAAAAATGCTTTTACATGTTGATCCCTAATGTTCGCAATGCCTTGTTTTGGAGTTGGTTTTTATTTCCCTTTCATCTTTATGCTTCATTTTTTTTCATGACCATCCTGAGCTCAATGAACACTTTGTACACTCTACGATTTTGCACTTTTACTCAAAGTCTATATTCACTCACATTTGGAATCTTTTCCAACTTATAGTGTAGTCTTTATTTGTTTTTCAAGTCTAGCTAACATTTAATATTTCTACCTATATACTCGTTGCCTTATATTCCAAATGGTGTATGTCTCTTTCCTACCTTATCAATTCTTGTGTTCTCACTCTTTTGTTAGGTCATAATATCATCATGTCTTCTACCTTTCCTGGTAGAACATCATCAGTGAACTTAGTCTATGCTTCCTATTGCCACAGTATCAGCTCGTATATTTAATTTCAGCCTGTATCCTGCCATCATGTCTAAGGGCATGGTCTCTTTAAAGTAATACCATGTAACAGGCTGTCTAAAGATCAAGGATGCTTCTGGGAAGGCATATTGGTTTCTCTTTTCTCAACTGATCATTTGGCTAGGCTGCTGACTTGTTCACTTGCTCCATATTTATCAGAGTAGGAGGCATGCAGTAGCAAAGAAAGAGATGAGAGCACAAAAGCATAGAAAGATTAGCAGAATGCATTTGTATTTGCCATCAACAAAAGATTTCAATTCCTTATGTGTTAGTGGGGATTGTAGAGGCCAAGAGGTTAGGACAAAGGACTGAAAAACAAGTTGAACACTGTTTTAACTGAGGAAAGCACTAGAAACTCTGGAAACTATTTAGATAAGCCTTCTTGCCTTTACACGCAGAGGTGTTAATTCAGGCAGAAATGCAGAGGTAAGCATGTGAGTCAGGGTAGTAGAATTAACCTTTGAATGGTAATGAACAATCTGTATCAGGTGGATTTGCATCCCAGAGCATATTTCAAACACCCTCCCATTTCCCAAATAAGATCAAAGGTGAGAAGGAAGAATAAGAAATACTACCTGCCCATTCCAACTTCAATTCCCCTCAGCCACAGACCTGGCCTGAAATGAATAATTGAGTATCTTTAAATGTGGCAGAAAGAATATGTTTTGAACATTAAATAATTAAAAATAAAGAAGTATTTTAATAACAAAAATGCTTGAAAGATTTAAAATATATCTAATAAACATATTTTTAAAATTTAAAGTTAATATAATTTTATTTTATGTGTAGTAATGCTTTGTTTGCTTGCATATCTGTGTGCTCAGTGCTAGCAGTTTGAAAGAGGGTGTTGTAGCATATGATACCAGGATTAGAGATAGTTGTGAGCCACCATGTGGGTTCTGGGATTTGAACCCAGGTCTTCTGGAAGAACAGCCATGATCCCTCTAGAAATATTTTTATATATGTTCATAGGACAGGGAAGTATGGCATAGTGCAAAGTGATAATGATTTGAGAAAAAAATGTACTGTATTTTCACCCCACATGTGACTTAGCTATCATCCCGTTGCCTAGTTTCCAGTGTGTCTGTTCTCTTCTTCAGTGAGAACTCTGTTTGAGGGTCCATATAATATTGTAAACATGCTTAAATGTTTTTGTTAAATGAGTGAAGGTATGCATACCTGAATGGGTCGGCATTTAATTGAATATACAATGGTAAGGTGGAAGGCATTAAAAGTGCAAGATATTGGGAAGAAAATCTCAAAACCCAATAATCTGGATTTCCAAAGAAGTAAGTATTTGAAAGCTACTTTTTATTTAATGCTAAATTCATTTAGCATATTTAATGCTAAATTCAATGTACTAGAATTCAATGAAATTTTAGTACATTGACCAGATATACCGTACCTATTACTTTCTTGTCAGGTCTCTCTCTTTTAACTTGAAATTCCCTCTCCCTACACCCTTTAAAGACACAAGGCTACAGTGCGGTTTAAGATGACAGTTGTATTCCTTGGTCACTGTCTATTGACTTATTAGTTCTGCATGATAACTAATTACCATTTAACTATCATGAAGACAGTATGTAAAGCTGAGTTATAAGGAATCACTATCTTTTAGGTCATTTTTTCATTCAATGTTTTAAAAATGGAATTCTCAAATCATCGAACATAGGTCCCTCATCACATTTTGAACCTAGAGACACGACTGTTCACATGCTTAGACTCACATCCATGTGGCTCTTTCAGAAGGTCAAGTCTGTGTTACTTTTAAAAAGAAATTGCACTTCCCATTGCTTGCCTTTAGAGCTGCAAACCAACACTGCCATCCACTGTTCCTTTGAATAATCTTCTCCCCATAGCTCTCACCAAGATGCTTTGAAGAAACTCGAGTGACAAAATCAAGTCTGTTGAATGGACAGGGAGCTCATTGATTGTAAGCAAGCGACACACTAAATCATAAAAGAACCAGACATCATGACTCACCTTCCTTTCCAAATGCCTAGATGTGGAAAATGCATTCACACTGTGACCAAGCTGACAGGCAGCATCTAAAATCAGCGTTAGGCTTGAAAGGGGAGACTCTCTCAAAGGCCCTGTGCCTGAACAGTTGGCTCACAGTGATGGTGCTGTTTTGGCAAGATGTAGAATCTTTAAGAGGTGGGGCTTAGCTAAAGGAAGTGGGCTGCTGGCAGAAGGATTTTTATGGGTCATAGGCTGATCTGGGTCCTAGCCCCATCTCTTTCTGTTTCATGATCTACTGAGATGAAGAAGCTGTGTGGGATCTCCCACCATAGTGGGTTCAGCTGCCATGAATAACCATGTCCTTCAAACCATTAGTCAAAACAGGCCTATGATCACTTAAGTTGCTTCTGTCAGATACTTGATCACAGTGATAAGAGAAGTAGATAACACAATTTCTTTCTGAGCCTTATTGGAAGGGAGAGTCATCCATTTTCTTCTTGATCATGAGTAGGGTTGCTTCATAGGCTCTCTAGACTCAGGGCTGGTTGTCCGCCACATCCTAACATTCCAGGGTCAAAGCCAATCTTCTCTAAATTGGCAGGGTGTCTGTGTCCTTTGTGTTGCTGCATCAGAAACGTCCTACCACAGTTGGAGGAAGAGCACACATATCTAGACTTGGTCTCCTGACTTATTTTGTTTTATATTCTACCCTGTGCCTCTTTCATGTTTATTATATATCAAGCTTTAGCTTTATTCTATTCTCACTTGAACTTTCAAACTAATAACATTTTAATGAAAATTATGAAGAATTTAAAATATTTCGTTTGCAATTTTCTCTTATTAATCCTTCACGTAATTCACAGGGCCAAAATTTGAGTACAGAAGTGTCACTCCTGAAATTTTTTTCTGGTGAGCTGATTCAACCCCTGCCTACAAAGATGAAGACATTAAGACTTAGAAAAAGCAAAACACTCTGGCACAGAATCACCAGGAGACAAGTCAGGTTGCAGAAGTCTAGTCTTTGAATGCTGCCAAAACCAACTTCCAGCAAATGCTTCTCTTAGAAGTGGCAGCCACCTCTCTGCCCTGGACAGAGCATCATAAATGGCATTTTCAGTAACTTAACCTCTCTGAGAGTATCTTTATTCTTTCCTGCTTCTCCTTACCCCTCTTAACTCCCTCTCTTGACAAGCAGGATGTTGAGGCTGGGAAAGAGCAGGCAATGCCCACATACCTCTTCTCTTCACCTGAGAAAGGCATGCTATTTGATGGCTTGTAGAGGATAGACAGGAGGAGCGCCAGCCTTCTTTTCCTGGTCTCATAGGAGGACAATTGAATTTGTTTACTTGTTTGTTTTGATCTTTACTTATCTAGATTTATGGTTCTTCCACCAGAAGATCACAGTTCCTTCATCCATCCAAGCGTCCAAGCATCATTTGTATTTGAACTGTTCTTGAAATTTATGCAGGCCATATCTTTCTTATTATCTTTTGAGATGGCCCCAAAGTAGGCTGAGTAGATGTGTTAGAGAGACAAGATGCCAAATCAGTGCTCGCTCAGTGCTATTCCAGCAGGGATCACACCTGCTTTGGAGAGTTAGAAATAGCTACCACTATATGGTTCATTAAGTCAGATTCCAGTTGGTTGATGTGTTTGCAATGTTTGCTTTATGGATTGACAATGTGTGTGTGTAGGGTTAAGCTGTACAAAATTTTATCACAGAAGTTAATGACACTGGAGTGTTTTAAGGAACATCAGTTTATTTACTAATAAAAATTTTCTGTGTAGATTATTGCCTAAAATAAAAGTGATTTGGATAATTTACTGGAGATTGATGGGTATAAAATAAACTTTGAATGACAGGACACAGTGAGAAAAAAGGACCACTAATTATCCTGACTATAAGAAAAAAAAGTTAAAAAGGAAATAATTATTTAACCAAGTTATAGGCATTTTAATAAAAGTTTCAAAGTTGTTATTTTATGTCTGATCTCTGTAAAGTTCTGAAATTAATCATGATTGGACCCATTTTTAGATGAGCAAACAAAGGCTAGGACAATAAACCACACAGATGTCACTTAGTAGAGAAAAGCCAAGTTGGAGAAGGAACTTGGTGCACTTGTGTAGAAAGTTTACAGGAGGAAAACATAGTTAAGGATAAATTAGCAGCACAGAGCTGATTTACTTCTCTGGAATAGAGAATTCATGCAAGATATTGAGGAAGTAGACTAGAAATGTAGGAGATCTGAAAGCTAGATTGAAGTTGTTAATTTCAGGGCTAGAGATGTAGCTCAGAAGTTAAGAGTACTTACTTGCAGAGGACCCAGGTTCTGTTTTGTGTACCCAATGGCATGGCTTATAACACCTTGTAACTTATAAAAAATCTGAAACCCTTTTCTGAATTTCTGGGCACCTGAATGTTTGTATTGCACATAAATTCAAACAGTGCCTCCTTACACACATACACATAAATTAAAGTGAATTAATAGTTTTAAAATCTTGTTAATTTAATTCTCTATACATGAGGAATAATGAATGATTTTTTGATCTAGGAAGGATATTAAGGTGTGTTTCAGGGAAAGAGATGTTGCAATTGTACACAAAGAGAGGTGGATGTTATACCCTCCAGGTAGTTTTGATTCAAGAGTCCTGGAATGATGCTAAAGACAAGATGAGAAGAAGCAGTTTGCATAGGCTTATTTTGCTTGGGTGAGACAACAGAGTTCCAAATACTGAGTGGCTGCTAAATGATTAAAGTCTATCACATTCTGAAAGCTAGAAAGTCCAGCATCAAGTGTCCTCTGTCAAAGGCCATCTTTTTGTCTCTTTGTCAAAAGGAGATGAAATATTTTAGTGCCTCTTTTAGCAGAGCATCAATCCCTCTCAAGGACTCTACCTTCAAATACTATTTTCTTGGGTGCTATGATTTATCATAATTTTTGGAGGGGAACAAACACTTGGCTAGTAGTATCTTAAAATACAGCACACTAATTCACACTAAAATAATTAACTAAGTAATTAATTCACCCTAAAATTTCTATTAACATTTATTACAGTGTTAATTGGCACCTTATTCTTCAGTAAGGAACCAATTTTATTAAATAAACTTGTTTGCAAATTCAGATTCATGTGAGCTTATGAGAAATAATGCAGAGAAATGCTATTTACTCTTTTCTCAGTTTTCATAGTGGTAGTATTTTTGAAAAATTATACTATAACTATTACAACAAAGTATTGAGATTTCTAAATTCTAATGATCCTGGTAACATTTCCTCAGGTATATTTGTACTCCATGGGTTCAAATAATCTTATTTATTTTTCTGGCCTGGCTAACTTTTAGTATGGTCAGATAATAAGATTTTCCTTATCATAAATCTTTCCCAGTTGCCAAGTTTGTTGGAAACACAGTCTAAGAGACTTGCTGAATGTACCATCTATGATTTCTGTCTTCATTCAAGTACCAAACCAACAGTTCTGAATGCTATTTTCATAAAGGACAGGAATTGTCTGACAAATTTTCAAAACAATTTATATTTTTAAAAACATGCATTGTGCAGTATTCTATAAAATACAATGATACTATAAAATAGTATCTGTCTGCCATACTAAAGTCCTCACTAAGAATGATTCGGAAGGTAATTTGATTAAAAAAATATCATGTTCAACAGTGACAGACAGTGGCAAAAAAGGGAGGGGGTCCTAAGAGAGCAAGGGTGGGTGGAAAAGTCACAGAGAAGTGGAATAATATTTTAAAATGTTTTAAAATTTCAGTTATATTCTCAAAGTTCGGATACACAGGAGGCAACTGTGTGGCTCTCCCTAGGCCAAGAGTCGTGGCTAACAGATTGAAGGTCACCAAAGATTCTGGAGGAGTAGGGCCTCATATTCACACACTTGATTTTCCCTTTTAGCTATATACTGACTAAAATTTGGGCTATGGGAAGATAATCAGTTTAGCTGAAGACAGAACAACAGAGCACACTTTGTCAGTCTTATGATCAAGAGACAAATGTTCATGGCCTTCCACAAAAACTACTCTCGCAACACGGCAGTTTTCCATTTGAAATCTCTGGAGAGCTATGACACCTAAGTAGAAGTGAACCAAAAGTTCAACCATAGACAGTTTATTCCTCACATTCCTGCATTCCAGGTGCAGAGACAGTCAGTATCACTGAAGATGAGCACAGCCTCTCTAAAACCCCCACACAGAACACCTGGCATAGATTCTAAAATTACTTTGCCTGATTGAAAGACAAACTCAGGAGAAGGATAAATCGTAAGACTGCAAGAGTTATAACCAAGAATTATCCATTGATTGGATATCTATTTTAAATTTACAAAGGATATTAATAATAGGTTTAAGGACATGGATAAAAGATGAAGAATTATAGACGAAAAATGGGGAATTTGTAAATATAGAATCTATATAATAAAAGGAATATTTATATATGAAATAAATGCTTACAAAATTAAATCAGTAGCTAAATATTCAGCTACCTATTCAAAGCATTAGAAAGCAAGATTTGTCAACCGGGGGCCAGTTTAATACAAAATATCCTTACTGAAGCATAGAGAGTGAAATGATTATATACATTGAAGAGGAAACAGGAAACTTGTAGTTATACTACATATAAAATTGCAAGATGCATTGAAATATTTCTTTTTAATGAAAAAAGAGAAAGAATGAAATTGAGGTAATATTTGAAGAGTTAATGGACATAAGAATGTCTCCAAATGCATGCATGATAATGATCCATAAATTCAAAAAGTCTAGTGAAAAGCTGTGGCTATACCTTATTGGTAGGCCAATTGCCTAACATAAACAAGATTCCAGTAACTGCCAGTACCCTAAATAAATAAAAAAGTTAATAAAAAAAACATAAACACATAAAACTTCTGATTAACCTCTTAAGGCAATGATAAAAATCTTTAAAAAATGACATTGTATGTAAGTAAACATTTAATAATTTTTGAATATGAGATGTGAAATAGTTGGAAAATTGCATGCAATGAAAGAGGAAAGAGTCAAACTTTCTCCTGATAAAGCCTACTTTTGAGTGGGTCCATGAGAATGTTTCCAGAGACAATTGACCTGTGAGTCATCTGAGTGAGGAAGCCTCATGCTGAATACAGATGTGTACCTGACCATCAGTAGTGGCCATGGATGGAATGAAAGTGCAGAAGAAGCTTAGCTTACCTATTTTTCTTCCTCCCAAGGAAGCACATTTTTCTTCTGCTGCCATCATCTTGGGCATTAGACTGTATGCAATTTCTCTTTGGCTTGATCTTGTACAGCAGCCCAGAAGACAACCTTACGTATTGTCTTTCATCTTGCTTGAGACATGTCTCTGCTGTTCACTGTTACATACTCAGGATAGCTAGTCAATGGACCTCTGGAGATCCTCCTGTCCCTGCCTAGAGGCATCTTACTAGAGGACCACTGGCAAAATGACAGGAAATGATTACCACTCCAAACTCAACTTCCTCTGACTTAAGCATCTTTACCTCCTGAGCAGTCTCCATAGCCTGATGTACTATAAGATTTTCATGACTGTATAGCTGTGTAAATTGGCAAAATCAAATTGCACTTTTATTTGGCTATTTCCTATAAAACAGAAACACAGAATTTTGTTATCTGGGAAACATAAGCATAATAACTCAAAGTTAATCTCCTATGTGTATGCTTAGGAACAACACATGTGTTCATGAGAAACTTTTTTTTTTTTTTTGAGACAAATCTAGCTATGGAGTCCCAAATGGTTTCACACTCAAAGTCCTCCTCCTCAGCTTCCTAAGTGCTTGGATTACAGTCATTTATCACCATGCCTGATTCAAGACATTCTCAATAATATTCCAGCCAGCCAAAATATCTAGAGAATGCATAAATATATCTTGGTAGATTTATAGATTGAAATCGTATGGCAGCATAAATGGAAGAATCCATTGCTCACACAACAGCATGGACTAAAATCACAAATACTTGAATGAAAGAATTGTACAGTAAGTACAATTCAACTTTGGTAAATTCTAAAAATGGCTTAAGATGACGAGTGAATAAAAAGGCTGTAAAGTCATTATTCTTGGCAGAGATGAGGTGGTGTAGTAACTTACAGGTTGTACAGCTTTTGGAGTACTGATAATACTTGCCACTCTGTCTTGCTGTTGGCCAGAGGTATGTTTATTTAGTGACCATCCTTTGGGCTGTGAAGCAAAGGCACCCACATGCTTCTGTATCCAATTAAGAGTCATCTCTTTATTGACTATAGACTGAACACACAAGCAATAAGTTATGTGATTTCCATCTATGTTTCAATTTGCTTATTGCTGTGGTGAAACACTCTGACCAAAGGCAACTGGGGGCTTATTTTGCTCATACTTTCATGTCATAGTTCACCATTGAAGACAGTCAATGAAAATTCAAACAGGACAGGAATTTGGAATCAGGACCTGTAACAAAGTTATCCCTTGTTTATTATAGCTTGGTCAGCCTACTTTCTCATACAATACAACCTCTTACCCAGAGCTGGTACTGCTCTCCGTGAGCTGACCCTCTCATATAAACTATTAATCAAGAAAATTCCCTATAGACGTACCAAGGGCAATTAGGTGAGGCAATTTTTTCAGTTGAGTTTCCTCTTCTCAGACAACTATAGGCTGTGTCCAGTTGATAAAAAAATCTAACAAAAATGTCTTTATATATTGTCTTTCTGCTATAAGTACTCTTCTGTAACGTGCCTTGAATTATAGAGTGCAAAAATAATAGCATGTTGACTACTGTATTTATGGTAGTCATTCTGCCATAGAGTCTATATACACCCTAACTTAAAAACAACCAATTTTCATTACACAAGAAAGTTTGTAGACTGTTAATTATTTGGAAGAAAATAAAACAAAGAATGACTAAATTTCATAACAATAATAAACCATCATCCAAAACTTCTGTGATTGTTTAAAAGGAATGAATTTGCCAAATATAACCAGCATCTAAAAATTTGCAAGCCATCTTTGTTTGTGGGGTAGTTAAGTAAGTCAGATAAAAGATACCGGAAGTACTGCTTTTGTAATATTGCTAATAAGGATGGAAATTACAAAAGGGAAAGCATGAGCTCATAGTTTTGTCCTACAAGAATCAAGCCATTTATCCAGGGATGCAAGAGTTAAATCTGCAAAGCAAAACAATGAATTGTGTCTAAACTGCTAAATTCTGTCATGTATTCCATAGGAAGAGTAAAAATGAAAGATGCAGAATGGAGTGATAGGAAGGCTCGTTGGAGGAGGTGGAGCAAGAGCAGGCTTTGTGAAGATGATTGACTAGCAAAGTTTCTTGGAGATCTAATTAACACAGGTTGTGTTGGACAGCTGAAGATTACCTGTTCTGTAATAGTATGAATTGATATCACAAATGGTTTTGATGCCATTATGATGTATCATGTGTAAATAATTCATGCATAGACTAATGGAGCCATACAATGGAACTGCAGGGGTGTTACAAATTAGAATTTATGTGCATTGACATAGCAGTGGGTAGAAGCTGTTGACTGTTTGCCCCCATCCCTAGTCACAATTCCACACTCCTGCTAGTACCAATAGTGTGTGTGTGCGTGCGTGTGTGTGTGTTGGAATGCGATATGTCTATACATGCCAATCCTGAATTATTAGGTAAATAAGATTCATATAAGGATTTAGTTCATAAAGACTCATCCTCAAAATAATTTATACAATAGTCATATAATGTATGCTCGAAGGAAAATTGGAGAAAAAAGAGATAAAAATTGAGGTGATGTAGAGTTAAATTGACTGACATTGTGAACATTATTTTGTAACTTCTGTTCAGGTGGAATTTTAGGAGAAGATGTAATTTTGTTGTTTGAAATACTAGGTATTGTTAAAGAATTTCTCAGATAAAGTCGCAGCTCCTCTCAAGTGGATGTTGGATTTTTATTCTTCTGAAATTATCAAGACTGGTGTGATAATTTTAATTGTTAACTTGATAGGATTTAGAAGAGCAGTGAAAACAAATCCCTGGATTGTCTCTTAGGTTTAGTTGTGAGCACACCATACCATGACCGGCGTCCTCCTCTGAATAGAAAGGAGAAAGAAATCCCAGTCAAGGCATTCTTTGCTCTCTTCCTAACTATGGATGCAATGTGACCAGCCACCACCTACTTCTGTCCTCATACTTTCTCTGCCATTTTTGACAGAATCCTTTGAACTTAAATGCAAAAATAACCCCCTAATTTATATTGGTTTTGTTGGCTCTTTTGTCACAGGAGACAAGTAGCTAATACAACTAGTGTGTTGGCTAGTGTGTCACACAAGCTTGTATCTTAACACAAGCTAGAATTATGTGGGAAGAGGGACCCTCAGTGAGAAAATGCGATTATCAGGTTGCCCATAGGGATGTCTGTAAGAATATTTTCTTGATTGTCTACTGATGTGGGAGAGCTCAGCTCACAGGGTACTGGGGACAATGCTAACCTTGGACATGTGGTCATGTGTTGTATATAAAAAAAACAGGCTGAGTGATCCATGGATAACAAACCAATAAGCAGCCCTCCTCCATGGCTTCTTCAGTTCTCACCTCAAAGTTCCTGTCTCCAGGTTCTATCCTGACTTCCCTTAGTGATGGACTGAATGCTGTAAGATGAAAGAAACCCTTTCTTCTAGAGTTCCTTTTAGCCATGATATTTATCACAGAAACAGAGAAATAAACTAGGAAAAGGGGTATGTTTTTGCCTTGCTCTTTTCCTCCGAGAGAGAGAGAATTTATACAATGTAACCCATATCATACCAAAATAGCATTAAAAAATTAAGAATTTCTTTATTTCATTTTTGCTAACATAAGATTAAGAAAAACACAACACTCCACCTTGCTTACACTATACATGCTGGTGTTGGTACACAAACAAAGTCAGTCCAATAAGGAGTGATTCTGGAATATTTTGTGATGACTTTTCTTATGCTTGATCGTTAGTATGTCCCACAAAAAGAACTAAGTTCATATTTCAGGATTGTCATGTTTACCCAACAACCTGAAACCTTAAATGTTTAACAATTTTCAAGTGATAGTCATGATGATTAAGTATTCCACTGTCCTATATGAAAGAATAAAGGTTCTTGCCATATTAATTCCTTATTTTACTTAACTAAAATTTTATCTTTTAAAGTTTTTTTTTTATTTTTGGAATGATTGTCTTTAGTTAATGCATCATGTTTACATATCCTTTTAAAAATTAAAACACAGAGCTCTGCCTACATGAGGGAGGGCTGGAACTCCTGACCTGCAAAATGAATGGAATGTTGTAAAATTTCTGTTTCTATTTGACTTCTGAAGATAAGTCACAAAGAAAGCCCCCCGTATCTGTCTCTCTCATATATATGGTGTGTTTGTGTGTGTGTGTTACACATGGAACTAGAGAATGAGCTGTAAGTTCTATAACTTCAGGCAGCACAAGGGGACTATCCCATTGGGCATGTCTTGAGCATATGTAAGACCTCACAGTCTACATCCTCAATGACACACTTCCTATAACTAGGCTGCGCCTTCTAATAGTGCCACTCCCTATGGCCACAATGTGGCAACTAATTCTTCTGAGAGAAAGAAAAGAGAGAGGAGAGAGGTAAGAGGTAAGAAAGAGAGGGAGGGAGGGAGGGAGGGAGGGAGGGAGGGAGGGAGGGAGAGAGAGAGAGAGAGAGAGAGAGAGAGAGAGAGAGAGAGAGAGAGAGAGAGAGAGAGAGAGTTCTTTGTGACTTATCCTCAGATGTCAAATAGAAATTTTACAACCTTCCATTCATTTTGCTTCAGTCTTTGAAGGGAAGGATAACAAAATTGTGATTGCATTTTTAAAAGTCTTCACAGATCATAAAAATGTTGGAAATTTTATTGTAATTTCTTCTTTTGTTTTCTACCTGGATATTTTTTCTTACTGGGGACAGAAAACCTGGATTGGAGATATGACTCATCTGTTAAAGCCTATCTTCACAACCAAAAATAGATGAAGATAGAAATCCTACTTTAAATTGAGACCTGCAGTGACCAGTTACCCACTCAGTACGCAACATTACATCTGTGCGATTGGAAGAGACGTCAGTTGCTGATTCCATTTTCTTCTTTGTGTTTGAGCAATGTGCATTTCCTTTGGGCAACGACTTCTGTACATTCTATTGTGCTTGGTGGGAACATCTATCATGTCCTCACTAGCAACACTGGAACCATAGAGCTGAGGTGGCCAATTGGATGGTTTTTTTTATGTTCCTGATGACTGCTTTTGTGATAGGCACATGGCCTGATATTGTAACAGATTCAAATCACAGGGGGTTTGGGGGAGGATTACTGCTAGATAAAAAAGAGAAAAATGAGGAACACTAAGAAAGTCTACAGTTTTCAGACAAACCTATTAGTTTTCTAAAATTCTAGCTTGAATTGTACTTATTTTGTAGATGAAAGAGTCCAAACAATTCAGGAATGATGTCTCAGCAAAGAAAACCATGATTTTTAAACACCATAACCTCCAGGTAGTAAGTGAAAGTTAAAAATAAGTACAACAAAAGAAAAATAGGAAAAAAGACTAAGTACAATAAATTTAGGAAACATAAGACATATTTAAAAAACCAAATACCAAAACTCTCTTTTATTTTGTTTATGTTTTACATTACTCAGGGTTATTTCCATTGATTTTCTGTCTGAGTTATCCACTGCATACTCTTTGGATTCTCAAGTCATTTCATGAATGAACAGTCACTAATTTTAGTTAGTAGAAAGTATCTACTTTAAATAAGATATCTACATACTAATTCAAATTAAGTTTTTAAAAATATTTATACCATACAGAATAAACTTTGTTCTGCTTTTAAGTGTATTATCAATTACATTCCCATATCTAATTCCCAACAAGGAAGTATCTTATTTGACTAGTATATTTGCTAAAGTGGCAATGTTACCGTCCTTTGCTTCTTCTGGGTGTTCAACTCTTGTCTTCTGCTACTAGCTTTTTGTGGATGGATTTGGAGATTACCACATAGTTTCACATATTCCTGAGGCTTTTCACTGGGTTTTAGCAGCATTCTCGACACCTCTTTTGGTTGGTTGCTCATGAATTAATGTCTTACTTCAGGATGTCTACTTCCACAGATTCTACTTGCTGGGTTAATGGTACCCTGCAGATGTTGCTTTCAGGGAGACTCAAGACAGACAGTCTTCTCTAATCCAAAGGAACCACTCATGGTCTTGTTCCATGCTACTGTGAGACACAGAATTTTTCCTCCAATGGGTGATGTCTACAACTCAGTCTGGCTGCTTGGGCTCTCCTTTTGTGGATGCCACTAGTAGTTATTGTCAGTGATCTTGACTTGAATGTTGTCAAATTAAAATGGGGAAGTTATCATAAATAGGTTTTCAGTAATATGAACAATAGAAACACTTGCTTATAAACTTACTTATAAAGTGTGTTCTTAGTAGAAATATGGGGATCCAGAATGTTGGAAAGTCACAGTCTGAAAAGATCTAAAAGTATTTGTGAATTAATACAGTTCTATCTGAAATATGCATTGTTAGCTTATCTGATAAAATATACATAATATGATATTTTGTAATTATTATATAGGAAGTCTTTTTAAGAGAAGTTACAATGTAATAGAAGATATAAGACAATGTAATTAAATAAAACAAAATAATTTTGTAATTTTTTACATTCACTTTGTTTTTTAAAGATAACTTTCTTCTTTAAAAAGTTGTCTATAATCAATCACAGATACTTGATTTTAGACTCTCAGTTTGTAATTCTTTTATTAATGTTTTAAAAAGACATAGAATGACTTTCTTCACCCATGAAAGCAGAAGCCTCTAACCTCTAAACTGAATAAGATGGTTTTTCTTGAAGGTTTCTGCAAGCTGGTTGCTACAAAATCCTTTATTGATTTTGAAGATGCTTTAATCAATAGTGTAAACCCTTCATAGCTAATTTAAGCACTCCCCTTATAATTGCTTTCTGTTTCTTTTTTCTTTCTTGCAGAATTTACCTTTAATGTATCCAATATTACCTGTGGTTATAATTCTGATTTCTGCATGCAAGTTATTCAACAGTATAACTTTGGCCCAGCCATCAGCTGTTATCTTAAAAGAAAGATGACATTGTGTGATTCAAAGGTGCTTTATACATGATGACCAAATACTGGGGAACTATCTCAGTGGTTAAGAATAATGATTACTCGATTACTCTTACTTGGATTTGGTTCACAGTACCTGCATGGTACCTGGCTCACAACTGTCTGTAACTTCACTCCTAGGAAATTCAGTTCCTTACATGGTACACAGAAATACATATAGGCAAAATATCCACAGACTTAAAACAAAAACACTTGTGATAATCAAAGGTTTGCCTACCCATTTTATCATGGTTGCTAAACCATTTCAAGGATGGAAGAGAATAGAAAATATAAATTTTCCAAATTTGTATAAAGTGCCTTAAAAATGTTTAAAAAATTTTAAGATCTAGTTTTATGATTTGAATATAAATGTAAAATTCCAAGAATAAAAATTTTATTAGAATAATGTGAAAAAACTTTAATGAAATTTTCTGAACCTGGTGAACTAAACAAACCTATGGCTTCTCCTGCCTCAGAATCGCCATTCATATCAAGTTCAGAGACTCTTACAAGGATGACTTGAAAAGAGTACACAGCAGTATGACTGTGGTTTGGGCTGAGGTTGGATTGTTACAGCTGTCAAAAATATGTGTAATGTATATGGTTCATAGTATAAAGATGTCTTCAAAGAATTGTGACCAAGGATGTGGCATGGCAAACTATTTGGCTAGCTCAAATATGGGGGAAATTGACAACAGAGAAAGGTGGAAAACAAACAAGCTAGTAAGCAGGCTTCTAAAATGATCTTCCTCAGATATCTCTACAATCATATATCATACCATGGTAGATTATTAGCACCTATTCCTACAATTAAGCCTGCAGTTAAAACAAGCTATACTTTTCTATTGGTTCATTGGGTCAAATGCATTTAGAGACATTTGTGGGCATTTGTGTTGTATTTTGTCTGGTAATAATAGTCTAATGATAATCCAGATATAAACCAAAGATTTCAATGCTAATTCTGAATATTTTGCTTCCACTCAGACCTTCATGGTATCTTACATAATCCAAATTTCAAGATAAGAGAGATTGAGGAATGGAAAGACTGGGAGTGAAGAATTTGACAGCTTAAAGTATAATAGCTTTTGGCATCTTATCTAAATGATGATAGGTTTCATAGTGAGTTGTTCCTTCAAAGAAATGTTTATATTTTTTCAATAAGGGCTATGATAAATCTCAAAACATGGATAATTCAAATAGAGAATATTAGCAATGATTAGACATAGCATTTGAGGGGTTCAAAGGTGACATCTTTTGAGCATGGGCTCCTTTCTAGTTTATTTGGAAGACTGTAGGCCTAGATTTTTCAAAATTCTACTTTAATAAGGGTTCTTAATGCTTTAACCTCCCTTCTAGTCCACCACCCACCAGAGGTAGTCTAAAAGAAAGGATAATACGGCAAAGGAGGATTTGGACCTGTTTAGAAATAGTTCTTTAAGGCAATTCCAATTTTTGTTGTCAGAATATCAGTAATTCAGTCCACATGAATCAGAAATAGTAACTTGATCCATTTGCAAACACTATTCGGGAATCAGCAATGGCAGTTTGAGCCAAAAGAAACCATGAGGTTCTGCCCAAGTCTGCAAGGAAGTAACCATAGGAACTCCAGACACTAACTCATCATCAAGATAAGCATTCATAAGCTGGTCTGAGGTCCCTAACACATATATAGCAGAGGACTGCCTGGGAGTGGAAGAAGACACACCTAAGCCTTGAGATACTTGAGGACTCAGGAACTGAGGAGGCCTGGTGGTGGGGAGCATCCCTTTGTAGATAAAGGGAAGGAGAAATGTGATAAGGAACTGTTGGAGGGAAGACTGGAAGGGAAGCAACACTGGAGTGTAAAAAAAAAAGGTCATTGGAATATCACAAGAAGCATTTTGGTGAGTTTCTCTCCATGATGTCAGGGAAGAAGGCAAGGAAAACCAATGCCATGGCTACATCAGTGAAGACCAGTGACAGCAAAGCCCAATGAAGACCAGCAAAGAGTTGCAAGGTGAACCAATGCCACAGCGTTGTCCATTGTCTGTTGGATTACACTTATATCCTTTCCAAAAATCACATGTCCTCTCATGCATCCACTCTAGCAAAGCATCATATGCCTCTTTTCCAGGCCACTTCTAGGAAAACACCATGTGTTTGTTCTCAGCAAAGCATCCTTCCATGTATTTGCTTCAGCAAAACATCCCCTCATAAGATGGTTTCTAGAAAACATCACATAACACAACTGAATCTCCCAAGAAACCAGAAATTTTTACTTCAGGAGACAATGATCTCTTATTCTGCCTTGTGCAATAATCACCCCAATGAGTATTAAGAATGATAACTGGAGGGAAGGGAAATAGAATGTACAGTTATGGAGAGACAGGAGGGAGACTGGAGTGAGAGTATTAAATGGGGAGGAGGATGGATGAGAATGGTAAGAGATGGAATACAGGGAGAGACAACTCATATTAAGGGACATTTGAGTGGTAATATGTAAACCTCCTATGTATTATATTTATATGAAAAGAATATATATTGAATAATCCAAGAAAGGGGAAGACAGGGAAACAAGTCACCTCTTACCATCTAGTGAAAACTCCAATACCAGCAATGGACTTCATATACTTGATTGTTGGCCAAGAGGATACATAGGAAATCCTAAACATCTCTGGCTATTGACAAGGCTATTGGTTGCTCTACACAAACTAATGGTAAGGTCCTATTGCTAAAGACAATTACAATTTCATTGAAAATGGAGAAGTCAATGTGGTGCCTAACTAGAGCCGTCACCCTTGCTATCTGGTGTTAATTTCTACAGAAAGTATTCTTAATACTACCAGAGGAGAAAAATAAACACCAACCTAGCTAAAAATTCTGTGACCTAGTTCTGTGACCTGCCTTCGAGTTATACTAGTGAAATAGTGGCACAAATGTCATGGGAGTAACTAATCACTCACTGTTTGGATTTAAGCTCCATTTCATCAGATGAAGTCCATGCCTGACACTACTTACATGACTATGAATCTTAGACTGAGTAGACCATGAGTCCAAGGCAAATACAAATATTATTGCTCTGCCAAAAATATGACTACTAATAACTCTATTAAACTCATTGATGATTGTCTTCCTTAGCATTCATCAGAAAAGCTTCTTCTTGTAGTAGAGGAAAACTAACATGAAGACTCAGTCTTAAATGGGACATCTTCAAGAAAATTCTCTTCAGGTCTCAGGGAAGTATGTTAAAAAGGAGGCTAAATGATTACAAGAGTCAGAAGGGATGAATGACTCCAAGAAAACACTTTGTTCTACACACAACAGGACTGATGTACATAAGAACTCACAGAGACTATGGCAACATACATGGGGCCTGCACAGGTTCAAGCAAGATGGTGTCATAGCACCTATAAGGCAAAGTGGATTCCATTTCTCCATGTAACAAAGAAGGAATCTGTAATTAAACCAATTTATAATGAAGTTAGTTTCCTCCAATGGATTCTCATTAGATTAGATATATTAACCACACTGAAGGGTAGGCACTGTATCCAACAGTACATAGCAAACACAAAAAGAATGTAATAATATTTGTATACATTTTAATCTCACATTGCTTTGTTTGTGGACTTTTTGTCTTATAGGTCTTTTCTTTGACTTTACAGTTTCTGATTTGGGGTTTTTGTGAGTTTGTGTGTATTTCATTGTGCCCCTTTTCCCCTTTACTTCCTTCATTTCTTCTCCCCCCTTTTACTCTTTGTTTGCTTTCTAAAGAGAAAGAAATAAAAGCCATGGAGTAAGGTATGTAGGAAAGATATGAAAGAAGTTGGGTAAAACTATTATCAGAATATATTGTTTAATCTATTTTAATAAAATAAAATAAAATAAAATAAAATAAAATAAAATAAAATAAAATAAAATAGCATGGTGACTTGGGACAGACAATGGCCGTGACTTTAAAACACAAAGTTCCTGGAGCCTGATTTCAATGGGAAGGAGTGCTTTAAAGAAGCTCATGTTGAGTGACCCCTAAGCATTATGAAATCTCAGGATCTTCTGATTCTCACCATTCAAAGCTAGCAGAAAAAGAATTTGAAAGATCCAGGCTTTGCTTTTATACTCAAAATCATTGAAATCTTATCTCCCAAGAATAAAGAGATTTAGATCACAGAGTTTAGAGGGATGAGGCTTTGTGTGTGTGTGTGTGTGTGTGTGCCTTTCTCTGTGTGTATCTCTGTGTGTGAAGTGTTAGTTGGCAAGGTACAGAATTTTGATGAGAGAAAACCAAAATTGTTTTAAATTATATGTCACAGACCTCAATTGGCCTGCAGAACCAGGACTGTTTTCTAGCTGGGCAAGGGTCTTTTTCCTTGGTTCCTGCTTATCCTTTCAATCTAGCTAGTGAAAATTAAATGGATCCTCTTCAGCTACTCTCCTCTCTTCAGGTTCTGTGAACTCAGTGGTTTGTTCACAGTACACTAACAGAAAGCCAACTTGGTTTTTCTGCTGGGGAACTCTACAGCAGGCTTACATCTCATTCTGTTGCACTTCGGGACCCACGGGCATTTTGAAGGAGCATAGTTTTCACAAAGGCAGCTTGAATGCAGCTGTGTCTTTTCCAATCTAGGTCCAAGAGACAAAATTCAACATGAGATTTTTAGACATTCCAAGGCCCATCTGCCATGTAACCCACTTATCTTTGTGGCTGCAAGTTCTTTATTGATCCAAAATGGTAAGGGGTGGGGGGAGGTAACAAAGGGGAAAATGCAGGGGGAGAGAGAAGCCATAACTCCATTCTTTTGTTGTTCATCCAGCAGCATCTGCAAGCGATTGTCACAATTACTAGTCAAACAGGATTTGACTTTTTGCCAACATGAATTTTCCAAAAACCCAATGTAAACAAACTCTGCAAGTACTTCCTCATTTGCCAAGCCAGTAATTATTTACTTTGTTTGGGCCTAGCATTAATGTCAGTTCAGCTTTACAGCCTGTAATGTGTTTGTTAATGAAACTGTGAGGTCTAAAGCTACATATTAACCTTGCTACCCTTCAATTTTGAGCTCAATAAAGTTGCACCATGGTTTTGTAAACTAGTGTTGGGGGACAGGCAAATGATTAATTATATTTTTCCCCTTTCTTTTATCCAAGTAAATTGTTAATCTTTAAACCTGTCTTGCATTTTAAAGTTAACAGATTGAAATCCAGCCTCTGAAAGATATGATATCTGTAGACAAGTTGCTCTGACTGGATGCTGTGTTTGGAAGTTACCAGCAGTGTGACTGACACTGATGTTTGGTAACATTTAAGGCTCTATGTACTTCTGGGTAGATTGACAAACACCTTAGAGAATCTAGAAATATCTGTTGGATACTAAATCTATAGACTATATAGTTAGAATCTAGGATTCACTTTGTAGAAATGATATCAATATCGTGTAACTTGAAGACATCTGAGTAGTTTAGCTGGAAGAGACAGTTCTTGCTCACAGTGAAGAAGCCAAGTATGTGGAGGAAGGAGACTAACAAATGTAACAATATAATGTTTCCTTTTGGGCACTATGCAATTTGCTGCCATCTCTGGTCCATGAAATATGTATTGTACACTGACTATGGCCAGGTCAAAGACCAGAACATAAGTACTGATGAAGAATGGGAAGGACAAAGAGTAATTAATCAAGGTTCAAACAGACAAGTGAGTTTCAGAATGAGTCTGAGGCAGAAGTATGTGAGATATGTGATCATAGGTGAAGCCACTTTTGCTTGGGCAACCAAAGAAGGCCTCTTTGAGAGGTAGACACATGAGCTAGGACCTGAATAGTCTGCAGCGATGCTATTAGAATCTGGTTTTTGTTTTCAAGGGAGATAAAAGAGCCCTTTGCTGTCAATGAAGGAGAAGAAAGCTTGTTCTGGTATACCTAATGAACCAGGAGGGCATATGGATACAGTGAACGAGGATGAACAAAATGGCTAAGTGGTAGAGTATGTACTTGTGTCTTCCCTAAAACATATGTGAGTATAAATGGAAAGAGATTATAAGCTTTAGAGCTACACCTTCTGGAACAGGGATTCCTCTGAGCATTCATAAGCCATCTTAAAGTCTTGATTTGCTTAGGCTGGGAAAAACAAAATACTTGGTCAAAGTTGAAATTTCCCTGGACAACTGTCACTTCTGATACATGCCTTCATGACCATTACTTTTTCTCCTTTGAGGAAGAATATGGAGGCTTAAGCATCCTGGAAGCTCCCTAGAAACTTGGTTGACATGAAATGTATTCTCAGATATGGAGCTGTGACTAGCCAATCTGGCTTGAAACCTGATCCTTGACTGCAGGGGCCACTATACTTGATACAGAGCTGTAGTGGTAGAGAGATAGGTGATTAATTTCTCCTTCACTTCCAGGGAAGTTGTGAATAACTCTCACCCTCCCTTCCCTCAAAGGGATCATTGTGTTTAACATCAGTGACGGTTGTATTTGATTATGTAGCTCTGAGCTCAGAATAGTTATTTTTGCAAAAATCAATATGAATTATGGAGAGATCTAGCCTTTTAGTTACACAGTGTAAGGATTTTATAGTTAGCTACAATAAGGAAGGAAACCACAGAAGGCAATTTCAAGAAATCTTTCAGGAATTCTTTTTCTGGGGAAACACTTTACACTTAGCCATAGGAGTTGTTGAAAAAAAATGCACACATTGGACATTCTCAAAATAAATGATGAGATGGGAAATGTAAAGAATCTTCTGAAAAATGTCAATTGCTTACGAAAAAAAAATTGTGTTTTAACTGTCTTGTGTGCCTGGAATCCTTACACAGGCATCTTGTGGATCTCATTTAACATACTTATTTTGAGGTAATCTTAGCTTATGAGCTAAAATTTTCAACTTGTCATACCAAAAATATTTTTTAAAACAACAATTCTCCAGCCCTGATGTACATGAATCATGAGCAGCTCCTCAATGAGTGAATAATTGGATTGGGCTCTGAGCTTAAAGATGAAGGGAATAAACACGTGCCTCACATAAGCATTTGATACTCTTAGTCTTATGTGTGAATGTTTTATGCCTGGAGTGCAGGCAGTGTTTGTTTACAATGATTTGTGTTATCTGTGGGGACATTTTATTTGAGCTGGTGTCCTGAATTCAAGCCAGAACATCTGTGTGTAAGGGCCTGTTCTCATTTTGGCCCAGTAGTTATTTTATCATTGTGCCTTCTGGAGGCCTTACTGGCAAAGAGGATGTTGGTGCTGATGCAAGTGCACAGTCTTTAGAGGGAGGCTGATAACAGAAAACAATGACATGACTGACAGGTGAGAGCAAAGCACCAGCTGTGGCCATTTTGGATCCAGAAAGGACACTCTCTCCCACCCATCTTTGTAGGGACCGAAAACCTAAGACACATAAACTCTGGATGTGGGAGTAATTATAAGCAAGCTTCCTCATGGCCTTTGTTTCTTAAGCAAACTCTGAGTTTTTAGAAAGAGTCAACTTTTGTGATAATAATCACTGGACCGTATACAAAGCTATTCCAGATGATTTATGTCTGGGAGTTTGGACAGCTGTTGCATAGAAAAGTGAAGTGGGCTTCCATGTTCCTGAGCCTGCGAGCCACATATTTTCATGCATAAAAATGAACAATGCTACCCAGAGGCATGGGTGATGCTCAAGGCATCTTCCGTGTTTCTGGTTCTATCCTCTAAATCTTCTCCAACCATTATTTGTAGAAAGCTCTCTTCTAAGTCTGTGATGACAGTCAAGGTTGACACTAAATTCAGCAGATTGTGAAGCCGAATGATAAATGAATTTAAGTTCTTGTAAAAATTTACTTCATGATGATGACTGTGAATCTTTTAAAAATTATTTTAACTTCAAATGCTTTTCATCTTTGCAAAGTTTGGAAATACAAAAAGGAGAGAACATGAAAAATATCTAAGAAAGGAAAACCACAGCTAGTGTTAAAATTTATTTAGCAAACATGTGTGTTTGGTTTTAAAATGTCATGTAGAAACTAGTATGTCTACTATAAGAGAAGCAGTGATGATAAAAATTAAAATTGAACAACTAGGAAGGCTGTTTCTTTGGTAAAGTGCTTCCTGAGAAAATGTGAGATTTCACTCAGAAAATCTGAGCACGCTGGGCCTGGAGAGATGTCTCAGCAGTTCAGAGCACTTGCTGCTCTTCCACAGGACTCAGGTTTAAGTGGTTCACTACCATCTGCAATTTCAGTTCTAGAGTTCCACTGACCTTTTTTAGCCTCTGTGAGCAGCAGGAATTCATGTGGTGCACAGACATACTTCCAGGAGACACATTATATACATAAAATAAAGAAATTTTAAAAAATATGTAACATGAAGCATAGTAGCATTCATTAGTAATGTTAATTCTAATGACTCAGACAGCAGGATTTCTGGAACTAACTCCTCAACTGGAATAGCTGAATTGATGAGTTCCAGGTTCAATGAGAGATACTGTTTCATAAAAAATAGTAAGACACTCAACATTGACCTCTGGGCTCTACGTTCATGAACATATTTGAACCTTCACACACTAAAACATACTCCCATACATATACTTTAACACATAAACACACACACACACACACACACACACACACACACACACACCAGACCCAGGCTATGTCTTTCAGACCTTCTCGTGTTGGTCATGTCTGTATGCACACAAAAATACTTGTGCACATGCATGAAGTACTGTATGTGCTAAATGATGACCCTTTTTGTTATCGTCTAGTCAAATTGTAAAAATAAAACCAAAATCAGCCCAGAGAGTAATATTTTTCTGCTGAAGATGAGGTGTTAGAGACCAAAATATGAATTTTAATGGTTTTTGGACAAACTATAAGGAACTTCGTGCATTAAAAATATAAACTTGGGTTTATAAATTCTTCACCATGTGCTTTTAAAATACCCTTAAATTATGGATGCTAATAATCCTAATCCATGATATGGCACTCATTCCTAAAGATCCCAATTCTTTAATACTCAAGGGGAGTGAAAGGAGCAATACTTTAAAGGGACAACTCTCCACACAGATAACTGGTGTTTTTCATAATCTCTTTACTTATAACTTCTGAGTTATAAACAAAAACAAAAGCAAACAAATAACTAGCTGTTTTAGTACCAATGATACATTATCTTTGTCCAAAATGTTTTTTTGAGTGCTAACAGTTTATTCTGAAAAGCATGAAAAATGGCAGCTGAGAACAATCAGATAAGTCCACGTTTTAGCTCACATGCAGCGTGTTCTTATGTGTGTATACACATTGGCTCCTCCATGTATATGGGAATGGTACTCTTTTGTCTGCTCTTGGAATGCTTTTCCTCCTACTGGGTTTCCTTGTTCAGCTTTGATATGAGGGTATGTGCCTAGACTTACTGTATCGTGTTATGCCATGTTCAATGGATATCTCTGGAAGGCCTGCTCTTTTTAAAAGGGAAATGGAGAAGTGGATCTGGGAAAGAGCAGGGGTGAGTGAGATATTGGTAAGAGTGGAGGGAAGGGAAACTGCAGTCAGGATATATTGAAAACAAATCAAAACAGACAAAGAAGCCGGTAAATCAGATCCAGTCTGTAAGATTCATAGCTTCGCCATCACACCCCCTGTGATGCTTTTACCAGCAACACTAGAGTGGGCTCTGTTATATTCTTCTCTAGAGCTAACGGTATTGAAACACAAGAAAGCCTTGAAGAAAAAGGACCTGAAAGACAGAGTTCAGAGATAACCCTGTAGGAGGGACCTCCAACATGAAGCATATTTTTGAACTGCAAGCAGTTTCAGTTTCTAAAAGATTCACTCTGGGCAATAGAATCTACTGAACAGACAGAATTTAAGTATGAGTTGCTATTTATTGAACTCTTAATTTGGATTAATGTCTGTGTGTCAGATGCTTTTTGTATAGACTTTCATTGATATTCCTAATCATGGGGAGACATGCATAAGGAAGTGCTGAGATAGAGGAATGCAAACTCTATGGTAGGAATAAGGACTCCTTTTGTGTCTTACTCTCTTCTGTTCATATCTCTGGTACCTAGAATGATACCTGACACCAGAGTAAAATTTATCAAGAATGAAAGACCACACTGTAAGCTGCAGGGGAATTAGAAATGAGAAAGTCAGGGTCTCTATTTGTATTAGTCTGTTCTTCATTTGGTTAACAAAAAACTGAAACCTAGCAAATTGAACTGGGAAACAGCAAGTTTATCTAGTTCTTTGCATTAGAGGCGGTAAGTATTAAAAACCTGGGCTTAGGCTTAGTTGAGCATCCCCTGATCATTGCTTGCTCAAAGTCATGTTAGGAACATGTGTATGCTGGGAGGTGGGGTTCACATTATTCAACATGAAGCCTAAGAGAAACTGGCATCATACAGACTCTGGGGCTGATGCTCATTGAGTGGAGGAGCTTTCTGGACTGCACCTGCTAAAGGCCCATTCCCATCAGTGCACTGAGAACAGAGCTGCCCCATGGACCACTGGGGAACAAACATCCAATGTACAGTTCTGTACTCAAGGCCAGAGCAGGCTCATCTCACTGTGGGCATCTAGGTTAGGAGGAAGCTGTCTCACTTTGTTTGAGAATAAGGGAACATTCTGAGAACCAGGGAGGTACATAAGCCTTGGGAAATACTAAAGGATTTGTGTGTTATAAAAAGTTTGGAAAACAGAAACAGAAACTAAAACAAACAAACAAACAAAACCAAAAACCAAACAATAACAAAACCACCAAGCAAACAAACAAGCAAGCAAACATGAATTGTAATTATTGATAAATATCTTTCTCCAGAAAATTGAGATTATCTAAATGGTTTTGTATTTGAGTTGAATTCTGAATGTATTTGTTTGTTTTCTTTCTATGTTGATTATATGGTCACATGGAGACAGTCTCTCCTGCCACTGATTTATGTCTTGAAAGTTGTACTTCTACTAAAGCAAATTTCAGATCACATAGCATTTGTCACCGTCTTTCTTTGTCATAATGAGGTTGTGAATGAATATCCTGGCCGATGCTTTCAAGGTTATCAACAGCCTACAAGAGTGTCAAAATCCCCAAACAAATCAGACAGTGTTTCAAGAAATGAGGTTGTACTCCAGAGACACTTTCCCATTTCTAACTGTAAAGACCAGGCTTGTCTGTTATTGAATTTGAAATTAGTAATCACTGAACTAGATACATTGGTAGCCTCATTGGCAGGTAAACAACTGTGCAGTGATGGTCACAGATTTGATGTGTGACTTATATACAGTTTGCTCTCGCCTCCTCAGTGTGGGTCCACTCTGCTGACAACCTCAATGGGTGCCAGGGACTGTGAAGAAGCACACTGAGAGCACTCAGGAAGAAAAATCCTGAGAGTCTTTTTCTAAGTATGTATATGTAAGTATAGATAAAGTGCTTCTGTGGACAAAATAATCTTGCAGAGAATCTACTATACAGTTTGCCTTTAAAAACTCATTTATTTATTTATTTATTTATTTAGTGAATGAATGAGAGGGCATGTGAGTGGCAAGTATGTATATGAAAGCAGAGGAAAACTGTTGGTTCTCTCCTTCCAATACGTGGTTCTCAGGGATCAAATTCAGGCCATCTGGTTTGGTAACAAGTGTCTTTTCTGGATGAATCATCTTCTTATCCCCTACAAATCTATAATCATTCCTTTGTGTGGGTGCATCTGGGTCCTACAGGTTGACACTAGATGTCTTAACCATTCTCTACCTTATTTTTCAGATAAGGTCTACCACTTAACTGAGAGCTCACAAAATGTCCCCACATTGTGGAGTTTGTGATGTTTCCTGATAGGATTCTTTGGATACACTGGTACAGACTATCACCAGTAGAATGTGAAGCTGATAATTACCCTTGCCTTGGATAAAATGGAGGAATATACATTCTAAAAATTATTTTCAGTATTTTATTCACATCTATTTCTCTAGGGTCCCACTTTGACCTGTAGTACAAAAGGCACAATTTCACCTCTGGTTTCTTTCTATGTGTGTGTATGTGTGTGCATGTATGTGTGTGTGTTCTGGAGAAGTGCTGCTCAGAATTTTATACACATGGGCAATTTATGAAACTGTTATACTCTGGAATTTTTTCCGTTTCTTATTCACAATGTACTTTATAATGACTTTGGTCACATACATGTTTCAGTATTTTCATGACTTTAGCTATTTCATGAGGTTTCTACTGTTTCTACATATAAACGCATATAAATTATACACATACTAGTATATATGTGGCTTCACTGTTTAGTTTTGAGTCCTGAAAGGTTTTAGGTTAAATCCTGTTGTTATGGCGTTAGAATGAATTTCAGTTTACTTTTAAGCTTTGACCAGTTGCCAAAATGCCTCCTTTAAAAATGGTATTTTTTCTTTACTTTTTATTCTGAGTCATTCTGAGTCTAAAAATTAATTTTCTTAAGGGTTATATCTACCATTTCTTTCATCAAGGCGTCATAATTTGGTGCATTGATGACTTACACTGTCATATAGACAAGATTTCTCATTTACAATTTCAGGAAGTTTTGATATTTTTAACATTCATTGCATCAACTTTCTCACATTTGTCTTGACAGCCATATAAATGCAGTGCAATACTATTTATCAGTAAAAAGAAACAAGTTACTGACACATGCACAGATGATCCTTCAGGCTCTGGTTTTTAACTGTCGTAATGCTAAGACACTTTAATATAGTTCCTCATGCTGTGGTGATCCCCAACCATAAAACTATTTCACTGCTACATCATAACTGTAATTTTGCTACTGTTATGAATCATAATGTAAATATCTATATTCTTCGATGGTCTTAGGCAACCCCTGTGGAGGGTGGTTTGAGTACCCAAAAAGGTCTTGACACACAGGTTAAAAACCATTGCCCTTAAGACTTCCGAAATAAAAAAAAAAAGCCAGGCATAAACATATGATAGGATAATGCCTGGTTACAATACGAAAGTGCAAATGCATGGAGACAGAAATGAAATGGAAGCTAGTTCTTATATGTGTGCAGAGGAGGGGCAGAAATGAGAATCATCTGTGAGTGAGAATGAAGTATTTCTATGGAGTATGTGTGAAAATATTCTAAAGCTGCTTTGTGGTGATGGCTATATTTCCTTGAGAGCTGCTGTCAATTCATCCCACTTGAAGTAGATGATTTTTAGGGTACACCAACTATACTATAGTAAAGTTGCTGTCAAAATGGAAAGTAAGTGCTTTTCAGGTATACACTTCTGCTGGTGCAGATTATCATGTCCTTCACTCTCAACACCTCACAGTCTGCAGGTCTACCTGGAGACCTGCTGTAGCCAGTGTGACAGGTAAGACACTCTCACCCATGTAACTGCAGCACCTGGGACCCCCAAGGAGGCCAGCAGACATGAGAATCCTCCCCTATGATGGGCCCCTATCTCCCTTCTGGTCTGCACCTCTTTTGGGGCATATCGGTGTGTCTAGCCCTCTAAATATCCCACAGTCTGCAGGTCTCCCAGGGGATCTACTGAAGCCAGGGTCATGGGTCTCCCAGGATACCTGATATAACCAGTGACACAGGAGGCAGAATACAGAGACACTCAGGCCAGTTAACACGAGAGATAACCAGATAGTGAGAGGTAAGCCCAAGAATATAAGCAACATAGGCTAATATACTTTGTCACCATCAGAACCTGGCTCTCCCATCATAGCTAACCCTGGATAACATAACACACCTGAAAAGCATGATGTTGACCTAAAAATCCCATCTCATGAGGCTAATAGAGACCTTTAATAAAGATATAAACAACTCACTTAAAAAATACAGGAAAATAGAGTTAAACAGATAAAAAGCCCATGGAAAAGAAAACAAATAAATCCCTTAAAAAATACAAGAAAACATGATCAAATAGGTGAAGGATTTGAACAAGTGGTCCAAGACCTAAAAACAGAAGTAGAAACAATAAAGAAATTACAAATGGAGGCAACCCTGAAAATGGAAAACCTTGAAAAGAGATCAGGAGCTACAGATGCAAGCATCACCAACAGAATACAAGAGATAGAAGAGAGAATCTCAGGGATATACAAGATACCATAGAAAAAATTGACACAACGGTCAAGTAAAATACAAAGAGGAAAATACTCTTAACCCAAACCATCTAGGACACAATGAAAAGACCAAACCTGATAATAAGAGAAATAAAAGAGATCAAAGGTTCCCAGCTCAAAGGACCAGAAAACATCTTCAACAAAATCACAGAAGAAAACCTCCCCAATCTGAATAAAGAGATGTCCATACATGGACAAGAAGTCTATAGAACACCAAATAGATTGAAGCAGAAAAGAAAATTCTCCCTTCACATAATAATCAAAACACAAAATGTACAGAACAAAGAAGGAATATTAAAAGCTGTAAGGCCAAGTAACATATAAAGGCAGGTCTATCAGAATTATACCAGATTTCTCAACAGAGACTCTAAAAGCCAGAAGATCCTGGACAGATGTTATGCAAACCCTAAGAGAACACAAATGCCAGCCCAGGCTAGAATCCCAGTGAAACTCTCAATCATCATAGATGGAGAAACCAAAATACTCCATGACAAAATCAAATTTCAACAATATATATCTACTAATCCAGTACTACAGAGGATTCTAGAAGGAAAATTCCAACACAAGGAGGGAATCTACATCAAAGAAAAAATAAGAATTAATCATCTCACAACAAACTCAAATGGGGAGAATCACATACATAATACCACCTTCAACAACAACAGGAACTAAAAATCAAGTATTTAATATTTCTCAATATCAACAGACTCAATTCACCACAAATGAAAATAAGCTAATGGACTGGATATACAAGCATGGTCCAGTGTTTTGCTTCACACAAGAAACACACCTCAATGACTAAGACAGACACTGTCTCAGAGTAAAAGACTGCAAAAAAGTTTTCCAAGTAAATGGTCCCAAGAAACAAGCAGAAGTTGCCATTCTAATATCTAGTGAAATAGACTTTCAACCAAAATTTATCAAACAAGATAGGGAATAACACTTCATATTCATCAAAGGAAAAATCCATCAAGAGGAAGCCTTAATTCTGAACATCTATGCCCCAAATGCAAGGGCACACACATTCATAAAAGAAACCTTACTAAAGGACAAAACACACATTGAACCCCACAGAATAAAAGTGGGAGACTTCAACACCCCACTTTCACCAATGGATAGGTCATTGAAACAAAAACTAGAGACACAGTGAAACTAATAGAAGTTATGAACCAAATTAATTTAACAGACATATACAGAAAATTCACCATAAAACAAAAGAATATACTTTCTTCTCAGCACCTCATGGTTCCTTTTCCAAAACTGACCATAAAATTGGTCACAAAACAAGCCTTAACAGATACAAGAAGATTAAGATAATCCTGTGCATCCTATCAGATCACCATGAACTAAGGCTAGTTTTATTGTTAATAACAAGAAAACCAACAGAAAGCACACGTATCCATGAAAACTGAACAACTCTCTACTCAATGTTAACTTGGTCATGAAAGAAAAAAGAAAGAGACAGAGAGAAAGAGAGAGAGAGAGAGAGAGAGAGAGAAAGGAAGAGGGAGGGAAGGAAGGATAGAAAGAAAAAAAGGAGGGAAGAAAGGAAGGAATGAGGGAAGAAAGGAAGAAAGGAAGAAAGGAAGAAAGGAAGAAAGAAAGAAAGAGGGAGGGAAGGAAGGAAAGAAAGAAAGGAGGGAAGAAAGGAAGGAATGAGGGAAGAAAGAAAGAAAAAGAAAGAAAGAAAGAAAGAGGGAGAGAAGGAAGGAAAGAAAGAAAGGAGGGAAGAAAGGAAGAAATGAGGGAAGAAAGAAAGAAAGAAAGAAAGAAAAAAGGAATGAAGGAAATTAAAGACTTTATAGAATTCAATGAGAACAAAGACATAGCATACCCAAACTTATGGGACACAATGAAAGCAGTGCTAAGAGGAAAATTCATAGCATTAAGTGACTTTGTAAAGAAATTGGAGAGATCCTACACTAGCAACTTAACAACACACCTGAAATCCCTAGAACAAAAAGAAGCAATCAAACCCAAGAGGTGTAGGCAGCAGGAAATAATCAAACTCAGGACTGAAATCAACCAATTAGAAACAAAGAGAATGATACAAAGAATCAACAAGGCCAAAAGCTGTTTCTTTGAGAAAGTCAACAAGCTAGACAAAACCTTAGCCATACTAACTAAAGAATGCAGAAACAGTATCCAAACTAACAAAACCAGAATTGAAAAGGTGGACAAAACAGAAACTGAGAAAATTCAAAAAATCCATCAGATCTTACTACAAAAGGATTTATTTACTCAACAAAACTCAAAATTCTAGATGAGATAGATGACTTTCTACACAAATATCATGTACCATAGTTAAATCAAGAGCAAGTAAACTATCTAAACACTTCCATAACCCCTAAAGAAATTGAAGAATTCATTACAGATCTCCAAAACAAAAAAAGGAAAAGAGAAGAGAAGAGAAGAGAGAGAGAGAGAGAGAGAGAGAGAGAGAGAGAGAGAGAGAGAGAAAGCCAGCCCAGGGCCAGGGCCAGGGCCAGGGCCAGATGGTTTTAGTGCAGAATTTTACTAGACCACCAAAGAAGAGTTAATACCAACACTCCTGAAACTATTCTACACAATATAAACAGAAGAGACACTACCTAGTTCATTCTATGAAGCCACACTTATTCTGATACCTAAACCACACAGAGACCCAACAAAGAAAGAACTTCAGACCAATTTCGCTTATGAATAATGATGCACAAATAACCAACAAAATCCTAGCAAACTGAATCCAAGAACACATCAAGACTATCATTCACCACGATCAAGTAGGCTTCATCCCAGAGATGCAGAGATGGTTCAATATACAAAAATCCATTAGGGAAAGCCACTATATAAACAAACTCAAAGGAAAAAAAATCACATAACCATCTCATTAGATGTTAAAAAACATTTGACAAAATACAACACCCCTGTATGTTAAAAGAATTGGAGAGATCAGAAATTCACAACCCATACCTAAACATTATAAAAGCAACATACAGCAAACCAACAGCCAATATAAAATTAAATGGAGAAAATCAGGGACAAGACAAGGCTGCCCACTCTCTCTGTATCTATTCAATATAGTACTCAAAATTCTAGCTAGATCAATAAGACAACAAAAGGAGGTCAAGAGAATACAAATTGGAAAAGAAGAAGTCAAGGTGTCACTATTTGCAGATAATATTATCATATTACATATACATAATTGATCCCCAAAATTCTACCAGAGAACTTCTACAGCTGATAAACAACTTCAGCAAAGTGGCTTGGTATAAAATTAACTCAAACAAATCTGTAGCCTTCCTTTATATAAATGATAAATGGGTTGAAAAAGAAAATAAGGAAACAACACCCTTCACAATATTCACAAACAATATAAAATATCTTGGTGTAACTCTAACCAAACAAGTGGAAGATCTGTACCACAAGAACTTCAAGTTTTTCAAGAAAGAAACCAAAGACCTCAGATAATGGAAAGGTCTCCATGCTTATGGACTGTTAGTATTAGCATAGTAAAAATGGCCATCCTACCAAAAGCAATCTACAGATTCAATGCAATCCCCATCAAAATTCAAACACAATTCTTCACAGACACAGAAAGAGCAATTCTTAATTTCATATGGAAAAACATAAAACCCAGGATAGCAAAAACAATTCTTAACAATGAAAGAACTTCTGGAGGAATCATCATCCTTGAAAAACTTCACTAACCCCACATCCAATAAGGGGCTAATATCCAAAGTTAAAAAGAACCCAAGAAGCTAACCTTTAAAAATCAAACAATCCAATCAAACTAAAATGAGAATTCTCAACAGAGGAAATTCGAATGACTTAGAGGCACTTAAAGAATTTTTTTTTATTTTCTATAAATTGAATGAATTTTTCTGTTACTGATTTGAACTATTACAGTTTTACTTTTTTACTTCTGCATAATTGCTAATGTTGATATATTTCTCCATAAATTAGAGTAATTGATTATTGATGATACAAACAGGAATGTGCCTGATTTTTTCTGTATTCTGTTTCAAACTGCCCTGCTAATGAAATCATTATTAGTTTTCACCTGGAATGTGCCAAGAGGTGCGAGTTATATTAACAGTCTGCCTGACCTCTCACCCAAAGACTTCAGGAAGACAGGATATAGACGTGCTACAAGTTGAACAAAGTCACTGTGTATTTCACTATCCTAAGCTGTTAAGTAGAGGTCACTGGACCTGGGGATTTATAAACATTTAATTTATCAAGTCTGCTAAAAATTTAGAAATATTTATTGTGAATATTAGACATTGAACCTTTGACTGACCAACCTGAAAATAGAATTCTAGAGTGGGGACTTTTATAATGGCATGTTTAGAAAAGTAGCAATCGAATAGGCACAGTGATTAGCCTTTCATAGTATTGGAGCACATATCAAGATACCATAATCCAAACTCTGACCATCAGGTATATTAGCAAGCCATGCTAGCACAGACTAAGTAGTTAGTATAGGAGTCATCTACCGTGTTGCGTATTATTGGCATGAGACAGATATTTTGAGTAACATTTGACAAGCTTTAGCCAGGAAAAAAAGATTTCATTTGTTTCTACTTGGTTCATGACATATTTTGCATTTAGAGACACTGTTTGCACAAATGAATACTCTAATTATCAGTTCGTGGTATATGGGGTAAAACTTTTCCTCTAACAGAGGAAGATTAACACATGAGGAAGGAAGGAAATAGAGTTAACTTGGATATATGAAACAGTGTAAGAATCAGTCAACCCACACAAATTGCTAAAGTATTGCAAAGCACATCTTTACTGTGGGAAAATTATGCCCAACAAGGTCAAAATGGCAATCTTAACTCAGCACTTCTGTTATATGTGATATATATTTTGAAAAAGAATTCTATGAATTAAGTAGGAAGTCTTTCTTATTACCATATTTTGAGCCTGGTAAATTATGTTACGTTGTAGCATATGTACTTCTGCATCTTTCAAAGTTCCAAGCAATAAAACAAGAACTCTATAATATTTGTACAAAGATGAAATTTATTAAAAAAAATATTGGAGCATGCTAATCTGGCTCGTTTACAAATGTTGTAGGTTGGACTAGTGAAATGGCACAGTGAGTAAATGCTTGCCTCACAAATGTGAGGACCACAGTTCAAGTCTTCAGCACCCAGGAAAATGCCAGGAAGGCATGGCAGCTCACTCCTAATCCCAGTGTTTGGAAGGTGGACACAAGGGATCCTCTGAGGACTCTGGATAGCTAGAGTAGCTGAGTAAATTGCCACCAAAACCTAGAGTTAGTTACTAAAAAAATTTTAGACAATACATGTACTATCTATGAGACAGACATTGCTTCAGATTTTCTTCTTCTTATAGTAATTTTGGTAAATCTATGTCTATAAATTTGTCAAAATTATGAAACTATTAAATATAGTGACAATAATGGAAATAAATTTTATTTATCTACTTTTCATTCTATGATATTTTTATACCAAATGTTATGTTGCTCAGTCTAACTCAGGTCTACTTACTTTGCTAAATAAACATTTGAAGAGTCTTTTCAGGGCTCAGTTGATCCTCTTTCTTTTGTCTTTACTTCATCAAACTCTCATCATTTTGCTGTTTCCTTTACTCTTCCTTCTTAAGTTTCATTTGTTGTGCTTTTTCTAATTTTTTGAAATGGGCATGTAGATAATTATCATTCATGCTCACTGTCAAAAGCACATGCTCAATTAAGATTACAAATTTAATCTAAAAACACCATAAACAGTAGAGCATGGATTTTGACATGCAATGATTTCATTATCGCTAAGTTGGAAATGGTATGTGTTTCATTTTCTATTTTATATAACACAAAATCATACAGTGATTACATAGCTATCTGTTGATCTTTCTAGGTTAGTCATGTCTCGATAAGAGGAACAAACTGCATTATTTTATTTTGTGGTGATTGCGTATGAAATTCTAGTGATCCTGTTAGGTTAATGCTTTTGAACAAGATGTTCAGATTTTCTATATTGATATTGGAAGGTTTTTCCTGTTTCTCTTATCAGTTCCTCAAAGAAAATGGCTCTATTTTTCTTTTTTGTTTCCTCTTTTATTTTGTTTAGTCATTTTAAAACTTTACTAATAGATGTAGAAACTGTAGAACTGTTCATCTTCCTAGTACAGTAGAGACTTGGCACCATGAGATGGATAGTTCATCATTTTTGAAGTGATACATCATGTTTTTTTCCCCAATCTTTGTAGATATTCTATTTTCTAACAGAAACACTATGACAGCTTGGATATGTATATGTTTATAATGTGTATATTGTGTTTTGTATGTATATAATGTGTTCATAATTTTAATGTCATTGTATATACACCTTCATTTTCACAGATCACTTCAAGTATCCTGAAATGTGCTCATGTTATATGTATGGTTTAGGATATTCTTTGTTCTAATTTCAATTAGCCACTGTCTTTTTACAGTCTAAATTCCTCTTCATTATCATATCTCTAAATGAAAAGAATTTAGATGAGATACATTATAAGTTATTTAGAATTTGAAAACAATCTAAAATTTGTTGTACTGTGAAGAAATAGGTTATAGAAGTGAAAGAAAATAATCCAGACTATGTATGTCGTGACTCTATTTGGATTAAGATGAAATTATTTTTTTATCTTTTCAATTTCTCATTGAGTGAGCTTCACATAATCTTCATAGCTTGAACTTTTTGTTTGTTCAAGCATGCATCATGAGATCCCTGTCAGTGTTAGTATATGAACACACTATAAGACAATAACTCTGTAAATTTTAAAACAGAATTGTTCATAGAACTAATTACACGTTTAGTGGCAATAAGTATGAGCAGAAGCTTATGTTCATTCTTTAGAGAGAAACAAAGGTATTCTTTGCTTTGCCCATATTTAAATGTCTATAACCATATCAGTTGTCAAGTGGCCAAATAGGAATAGAGGAATTAGAAATAAGCATGATGTGAGGTCTAATAATGAGATAAGTACTTAACCCAAGCTACTTATAAATAAGTCTCAGCCATCGAGTGGTACCTGAGCCTTGCATTCATGTGCATTAAAATAGTGAAGACAACACAGTCTAAACTTTTAAGCAAATAAAATAGCTTGCAATACTTGAAATTCAAATATTCATTGAAAAAGAACCTGGACACCATGGCATATGCTTAAATCACAGTATTTGGAAAATAAGAGCAAAAAATAAGGAAAGCAATGTCATCATTGGCTCCTGAGTGCATTTGAGCTCATCTCAGGTTACATAAAATCATGTTTCAAAAGACAAAACACATTCAACAAGTAAAAGGAATACAATTGAACCCTCTTTCCCTATCATATGCAAAATAAAATACCAAATGGTTATACAGCCCAGTATAAATGAGAAAACAATGTGAACTTGGAAAGTCTTGGAAGAGAACAGATTGCATATTTTGTTTCATTAGATACTGGCAGTCCAGCGGTGTGAGCAAGAGTGGCTCATGGGAAGCAGTAGAAACTGTTCGTCTGACTGTAAATTGCAGTACAGTTTGGTGAGTGCAATATTTTACTATATGCATACTGTCTATACCCCACAACCCAACAGTTGCTTCTTAAGTGGCATTTATGGTAGTTGACCATTAGTAGGACTGAACTATTCCAAATGGGAGAGTAACTTGATTAATAGTGAGAAAGTTGCACAATGGCATATTACATAGTAAAGAAACTGCAAGCACACATAACATGAGTTTGCTTTCAGAATTTAACAGCAACCCTGTTATATGCAAGAAACCCTAAATAAAAACACATACCATTTAACTTTCTTTCTGGAAGAAGAAACAAAAACTGTCTTGATTCTGCAGGGTAAGGAAGGATATTTTGTGGAGTTTGTAATGTTCTATGCAACTTGAAGGGGATTGTGACAGATCACTTTAAAATTACTTATCTGTGATGCTAAGTACTGAACGTTGGACATTGTACATATTACGATCTCTGTGCCACATCCCTGGCTCCTCACCATTTGTAACTTAGTTTGGAGGGTTTTTATTCCTTGTATTATTTTCTCTCATGTCCTCAGTAAAATGTGGACATACTCTGGACAGGCATTCTGACTACTGTTAAGTGCCTCAAACGCAAAAATATACCCAGATGTTACTTTTATTTTTAATACTTTATTCATTATTATTTAGAGTATGGAGGTATGTGCAAATACACTTGTGGAGGTTAGATGACAACTTTCAGAAGTGTCTTTCTCTTTTCACCTGGTGGGTCTCGTAATTGAACTCAGATATTCTGGTTTGAAGGCAAGCAACTTTACCCACCAAGTCCTTTCACAGGGTCTTAAAAGTTATTTTTAACTTGTGCAACTATTTGGGACATTTTCTTTAAGCAGTTTATCCTTTACTTAAACAGACTTGAGATACAAAGCAAAAGAAAAGAAAACTTGGTGAACTTACATTCCCATATTTGAATGTTTCCTTATTGGGGAGGTAGGAAAGTGTGCCATAGGGAATGAGCTTTGAGGTTTCATAAGCCCACAGCAGGCCCAGTCTCTTCTCTCTGCCTGTGATTTAGGATGTAAAAGTCTCAGCTACTACTCCAGCACCTGGCTGTGTGACACCATGCTCCCTGTCATAATAATGGGCTAAGCCTCTGAAACTGTAATCAAATTTCCAATTAGTTGATTTCATTTTTAAGAGTTGCCTTGGTCATGGTGTCCCATCGCAGCAATAGAACACAGCTAAGGCAATTTTTGAATGAATAGCCAAATAAGTGAATCAGGAAATTCCTCCACAGCACAGCTCCCTGGGTCTGCTGCCTCAGTAAGAGAACTGCCTTAGCTCCCCCAGATCCCTTCCTCATTATTAAAGCACTGTAAGTACAGAGGAACACTAGCTCTCACCTCTGTGGATTTTGGAATGACTTGTTCATCTTTTAAGTGTAAGTTTGTATACGTGTTACTGTGACTGATCACCTGTATCAATGTCACTGCATAGTTGTGCAAGTCAGAGGACAAGTTCAGATGTTGGTCTTCACCACCTTATTTGAGATGAGGTCTCTTATACTGCTGTGGATGTTGGTCCATAGCTGGCTCTAAAGCTTCCACAAAGTCTTCTGTCTCATCCTCCTATTTTTAATGGAAACACTAGGCATATATACGCCACAGCATTGGTTTTATGTGTGTCCTGGAGATTCAAATTCAGATCCTCAGATTTGTGTAAGAAGCAGAGCTATCTCCCAAGCTAGCCCCTGAAACTACTTTAAACATCATCTATGGATTTGGGGAAAAAAACAAAAAACAAAACAAAACAAAAACAAACAAACAAACAAACAAACAAAAAACCACCAGGAAACTAATTCACACCCAGAAAGGACTGCATCCATCCACTGAGGTAGGGCCCTCTGTGGTGTTTTACTGTACATTTTGCTGTATTACTGTAACCACTATTACTAAATGAACACACAGTAGCTATGTTGAATCATCAGGAGTACTGAACACAACATCACATAGACAAGTGGGAGTACCCTTTCTGCTTCCACGAACTTCTGGTAGATTCCTGTAAGATATGCTACATTCCACCCACTTTCCACAGCTTGTCAATTACAAATTCCCATTCAGAGTGAAATGACTCTTCATGGCGAGCAAATACATAATTAAGATTTACTTTGGTTCAGTGAAAATATGCCTTCTTTCTCAAGGAGTCCCCAAGGCTAGGCTCAAAGTAGACAAGTTTAGATATGGTGGATTTATCAATAAATTTAGCCCAATTTAAGAGGCATGCCTTCAAATTTATTAAAGATGGTGCTTATGGGAGAGTCTGTAATGGCTTCAGCCTCAGGATTTTGGCAATCCATGCAGTTTGCTCTAGCCTTGAACGTGAATTTATGTGAGAGAAAAGGAAAGAGCTGAGATTTTTTTTCTGGGTTTAACATCCTCCCTTTGACCGCAGAGTAGCCCAGAAACTCACACAAGCAATTCCATATGGAGAGGAGGGATGTCTAGCCAAAACAAGTTGTTATGCTTATTAGCGATGAGCTGAATAAGTCAGTTGGAATATCTGACACTCCTACTCCACTTACAAAGGAGAGATGCAAGGCTAACGCTTGCCCTTATATTTTTCCCCTAGGGTTTCAAATAAGAAAACAAGTGGTGAGTTTGGAAGCATCAGAGACCATGGCTTTACAGTCACCGTTCCCCCTGAACATTTGAAAATGCTCTCACAAGTAGCAGCAGAGACTTCTTTGCTCTTGACTGACTATAGGGCGACAGACACATCATACAATTCTTATTGTCATCTATTTTCACATTCCATCCTTCTTGGGCAAGATTATCAACTTGCTTTGATGTGAATCTTGGCAAAAAAAAAATCCATCTCTTCTCTCCAAAGAATGGGAAATACTGTGGATGGCAAAATAAATTGGTTTCTATGATAAGCTCTCTCAAGGAGGAGAAATAAAATTTTCAGGAAGAGAGTTAGAGTACCTTTTAAGATCTCCTTACGATTAAGTTAATTTTGCAAGATGTAAGAAGTGGGAAATTGCATTCAGATTTAATTGTCTTACGTTTTGAGGTATTCCCTCTCCAATGAAGCAAGTAAGGTAATCTTCTGTCTCTAGCTCAAGTACTAATAGACTCAACATGCAGTTATTTTGTCTGATCACCACGTCATTATCCAGACATATCTTTGACAATCATTGTAATAAACAAAGTCCATTAGGGTTAATTTTCCTACCAGTTTTTTTTTCTTATTGTGTCGTTTTAACTGTCCTTCATTCTTCCTTCCTTCTTTCCTACCTACCTTTCTCCCTTCCTATTTTCTTTTTCCCTCCCCTATCACTAAAAAGTAAACACATTTACTTTCAAATAGATTTAATTGAAACTTTGAAAGTATTTCTGAACAATGTTAAAGACATGTCATATAAGACTCCACCATAAACAAAGTCTATGAAAGAATGAATTTATTCTCCCTTGGAAGAACAATCTTGACTGCTAAATATGTCTAACTCTTTTCCGTCTTTCTCTTAAAAATATTATTGACTGTCATTTAAGAATGATCCTCTAGCAAGTGCATTGCTGCAGCTTTTAAAATGAGCCCAGCAGTATGGCTACATGGAAGTGCATGTGTTAAAATACACATCCAGAAATGCTATGTGACATCCATCCAACCCACTGAAACCCAGGATGCTGGGTGACACTTTCAGACGGCAGGAAAGAGAGCTTGTGGCAACCACCCACAGCACAGCTTATTTCGCTCAGTTGCAAAACACTTGCATGGTATGCAATTTGCCAATAATTACCCAGATATTTTGACGGGGCCTGGCTTGCATATTTGTAAATATTTGCGGTTGCTAAGTTACCAGCTATAGTTATTTGTGTTTATGTACCATGTCATTTTGTGGCAAAGGAAGCTGTTGTAGACTTCACAGCAAGAGGCTCCTACCTTCTAATGGGTGCCTTCTAAACATTTTCCAATAGCAATCTTTGAAAACGCATTTATATTAAAAATTCCAAACTGCTAAAAGGATAGTATATTTCTGGATTGTCATACTACTTTTTCTAAAATATAAGCCATTTGTACACTTCAGATATCTATTATTCTTTTACTTATTGGGTTTTTAATTCAGGACACATTCTCGCAAGAACCTGTCACAGGTCCAATGGGCATTTGAGAATGTGTCTCAACTTCTTGGATAATATCTATCAAAATAACTCAAGTACATATATAAATGAATTGCCCACAGCTAGTGGGGACTGAAATCTACTATTCACTCACTGTGGAAGTTGAGATGGAGCATTCCACTCACAAGCATGCTGGGAGAACACAAGAAGTGCTTCCTGTGTGTGTGTGTGTGTGTGTGTGTGTGTGTATGTGTGTGTGTGTAAGAGGTGATAGGGAGGAAAAACATATACATTGAAAAATGAAGGTAATAAAATATCACAATTAGATTTCTGTTGCTGTAATTAAACACCACAACCAACAGCAACTTGAGGAGGAAAGACTTAAACTTCTAGATAGCCCATCACTGACAGAAGTCAGGGCAAAAACTAAAGGGAAGAACCTGAAGGCAGGAACCAAAACAGAGATCACAGAGGAACACTGCTCATTAGCTTTCAGTCCATGGCTTGTTCAGTTGGGTGCCTTGTATAACCCAGGACTATCTGACTAGTACAGCAGTGCCCACAAAGACAGATTCTCCCACATCGACCATTAATTATCAGACATCTTCATGGATTTCCCTATAGGCCAGTCTGATAGAGACATTTTCTTAAGTGAGGTTCCTTTTGCTGAGATGACTCAAGCTTGTGTCAAGTTGACAAAAGCTTAGTCAACACACTGAGCAAACATATTTTGATGGGTTTTGAAGTGATGGCTGTGAGCTTTTCTGCAGATGATGCACTTGTCTTGCTAAGAAAATCCTGTTGAAGTCAGGATTATTAAGACAATATCATCTACAAGGCTAGATCTCTGTGATCTGTGCATGTTCCCTCCCTTTATACATTCCACAACCAAAACATCTGTGGACTGTTGGCATATTCTCTGTGTTTGCCCCACTTTCCTATGAAGAAGCTATGAACCATATTTAGATCCAGTCCCATGACGTCTATCTTCCACACATCACTGACAGCTCTGAGTTAGTGTGGGATACGATCCCAGGTTCATCAATAACTTCTCAGGCATTGATTTGGGTTATGGACCTCAATACCCATGTATTTAGGATATTTTTCTTCAAAAAAGTATGATTCCATAATTATGTGCAGAGAATTAGAAAAAAGATGGAACTTAGTCTCCCTTCTGTCGTAAACTTTCTCAGAGAAACACCTCCCCCCCCACACACACACATGAGGCTGTAATGGCTATTCCATATTTTATTTCTTACCATGCCACCTTCTGACTCTCAGTCTGAGGCCTTGTATTACACAAATACGTTTATCGCATGACAGATAAAGACAAAAGATGAGAATTCAAAAATAGTACTGTATCCTGGGATTGGTAACTATGGGTTTAAATCATATCACAGCAGTTGCTTTGTAATTTCTTTTTAAAATTCTAATGTCTATAAATGAACATTATAACAACTCAAAACCAAGGTCCAACATGCTCCTCTTGCTATGGGTGAACAGTAAAGGCAGATGGCAGCAAAACCAGTTTGTTTCAGCTTTCCAAAAATGTCACTCATGTGGGAGTTCAGACATACTGGAAAATACTCTCCACTCTTTCACTGATGTCTGATGTGTGGTGATGTACAATTCATCTGTTCTCTCATGCCACTATTTTTCCCTGAATGAGGCTAACATGAGTGTAATAGAGATTATTGTTAGTTTCTCCCTAGGAAACAGATTTAGAGAAGCTAGGAGCAAGGAAGAGAAGGATGAGCCAAAGGGGTCTATATTTTGTACTACTTGTACCTTTCAATCATGTTTTGGTTCATGTCTTTGCTGTACTTAGAGGAGAGAGATGATCTGTAGCTGCAGTCAGTCATGGGTACAGAGTGTCTGGGGCTTGAGTCATGACAAGCCATTTTCTTCTGTGCCAGTCCTCCTTAGGATGAGCCCTAGGGCAGAAAACCAACATGCTGAACAGAGGGAGAAGTGGCCTCCCAGCAGCAGCCCAGTGACTCTCTCATTGCTGGTGGTCTGTCAGCATCCTTCCAGCTGCTCTTAGTGCCTCCCACTAGGCATGCGTGGGAAACTTAATGTCCTTTGATTCAAATTGCAGTGTGTTATTTTCCTTGAGAGATTCTCATCTGAGTTTCTATGAGCATACTGACAGAAGCATGTGGTTCTGTTTTGAAGACTACAATAGATGTTGAAAACATGTTTAAGGAAGCACATAGTCCATGTCTCATTCCAGAAGGAACTCTTGGTCTACTTGGCACCTGTAAATGGTGCTTACCTTGACTAGCAAGTATTTCACTAAGTTAGACAGTGTGTTGATGGGTTGTACTCACTATGGATGTCAGAGAGGCTATGTCCTTGAGTGAGTCACTGAACTTTAGTTAACTGGAGCAATAGGGAAGGCTAGATATCTTTATACTGTCCTGAAGTCATTGTAGCATTTCCTTTCAAATTTGTGGAGTGAAATGAATTTGATCTGATCCTACTGCCATGAATATCGACACAGGGCTTTTCAGCAAATGGCCTTATCTGTGATGATATAAATCCAGGAAGCTTGATTAGGTAGAAGACAAAGGAATGCAGCTTTAAAAGGAAGAATGTATAGCTGATTTTGATTCTGGATTGTACTTATATGGGAAGAGAAGAGTTAGATATGGTAACGAGTGTCAGACACTTCCTATCACAAGTGGAGTACGTGTGATGAAATGATCTTGTGAATGTCACTGGTGCTGCTTATGCATTTAAAAGCCTCAGTTGTTACCACATTAACATGCACATGTCATAAAAAACTTTAAACACATTGATTAGCCTCTTATGAGTCACCTTTCTGCTTACAAAGCAAAATGTTCAGTCAAACAGGAATTCACATTCCAATATTGTCTACCTTACACGAATGTAACCCTAGGTAATTCCTTCCCCACCCCAAGCTCCAGTGTATTTATCTGATAAGTATTGGGAAAAATGAGCCATTTTTTATTATCATGGGTCTGATCTTGAAAGTTTTTCCATAATAAAACTAAAGAGAAAAGGCACATTTTCAAAGACACCTTCTAAACACACACACACATACACACACACACACACACACACACACACACATATAAATTGATATATTGATATAACTTAAAACTCACCTCATAAGCATTTTCTTCTCTGTTTATTTGATATTCAGGGAGGATTATGTGTAACTAGTTCCCTGGACTCAATATTTATGTTCCCTCAAATTTCTAATATTTACTGTGATAATGTTTGAAGACTGGACCTGTGGATTTCATTGGAACTAGATGAGACCATGAAGGTGAAACCTCATCATGCCATCAGTATCCTCACTTACTAAAGGTTGAAGCAAATGGTCATGGTCAATCTTTGTCTATATCTACCAAAAAGGAGGCCAAATGATAGAAAAGAAAAACATGAGCAAACCATCACATGCATGTGTGGAAACATCACAAGGAAACACATTCCTTTGTACAACTAGATGCTAGTAAAGATTAGAATCAACAGGAGAAACTGTGCAGTCATAAACAGGAAGGGAGAAATCTCTTATTCTATTTGCGAAACTATTAACAATATACCTAAGTCTCATTTGTGTTTAATGTTTTTGATTATTTTGAGGCAATCTCTAGTCCAGGTTGCCCTTGAGCTTGTTGTGTGGTCAAGGATAGCCTTGAAACTCCAATTCTCCTTCTCCCAAATACTGCAACTGTAAGCATGTACTATCACAACAACTTAATGTAGTTCTGGGGATCAAACTCGGGGCCTTGGGAGTAGCAACCATTCTACCACTGAGATACATCTCTAGCCTTGGATAATTTACAAAGAAAATAAATTCCATCCTTATATTTCTGGGGCTTGAGGAGATTAGATCAAGGCACTGACATGTGAGAAGGAAGATACCATTGCTCCATTTTCACATGACAGGGAGTGGCAATGCAAAAGGGGAAAACTTTGTGTTCTCACATGATCAGTGAGTGTTAGTACACTGCTTTTGAAAGCTCTTCTCACAAAACAATGAATCAATTTTTAATGGTGGAACACCTCAACCTAACATGGGAGATGTTATACTGAAGATCAAGTTTCCAATACACAAATTTTGAAGGGCATATTCTTAAAGTATGAAGAACCCTGACTACATGAAAGTGAACATGAGAGCCTTAAACCTTATGACTTTATATTTCTGGCCTCTGAAAACTAATGAATTTTTGTTGTTTAGTGTATTCAGTCAATGGTGTTTATACCATTCTGACCTACTGTACTAAGGGTGCAGGTCACAAGTACTGTGGCCAAGCTCTGTGCCATGAGCATTTGCTATATAATACTCAGCACTAGTCCTTGAAGAGTTGAGAACATAATGATTGTTTTATTCATAGCAAATGCTTAGAACAGCTTTGAATACATAGTAAATGCTCAATAAATGCTTGCTACTATTATCAAATATTCATTATAGATTAGGCATTATGCTTAATGTACTTTATTTAATGTCCCAACATTCCAATGCTGGATGCATTACTGGTCCCATTAAAGATTTAAACAAAACAGGAGTATATTTTACAGATGTTATGTAACTTGCCAAGAATATCCTTATGAAATGGTAGGGCCAGCGTTGAAGATTACAGAATTTAATGGCTAACTCAAATTCTGAACCATCATGATTTTATTGGTGTGAAGTAAAGCTAGAACTCAATATTTAAATTTGTTTCTCTGGTAATTTAAAATGTTGAAAGCCACTATTCTAGACATTTTCAGCCCCTAAATCTACTACCCAAAGTCCTGAGAAAGAATGTCTGAGAAGTGCCATGAAAACTATTTCAAATCACCATTCAGATGAGCCTGATACCTAGATAGTAGACTGATCTTTTATTCCTCTTTTTACTAGATGACTAGTTGCTTAAGCTCATGTATGCTTTCTTTCCCTGGAGGAGTCTCTATAGCATTTATTTCAGTGATCTATTGGCTTAGTAAAAATAAGTTTTGAGTTGGTTGCTGAATAGTTGGGAGCACCAGGTGTTGAGTCAGGCTTAGAGTTTATATGATATATGAAAGCACACTCCCAGTGTCATATACAGGAATATGATCCATATAAATGGTAAAGTATTGTGATTTTGACAGAGAGGCACAGATATGTAGTCTATGTTCTGTTGTAATTTGTTTGGTGAGGCCATATAATTCTAGAGTAAGGTAGGCCTCCAAAACAAATGGACTGGCTTCCTTATTGGGGTGCAGGAATTGGTATCCAAAGATGCACTCCAAGGATGCACTGTGAGGATGAGGACAGGCATTGGTGCCATGATATGAACAATTTCCTTTTCTCCATGGTTTATGGATTCACATTGAATGTGTTCCTCAATGAATAAATGTCAGGAGGTGTGACCTCTAAGAAGTGACTGAATCATATGGGTTCTCCTTCCATGAACAGGATTAACTACTCTTATGAAGGGATTAATGGGAAAATTCCCCACCCCGTTTTCCTGTTTTCTTCCATGTGAGATCATTGTGTTCTTTCTTGAAAAATACAGTATACAACATATTATCTTGGAAGCAAAGTGCAGCCTTCCCTGGGTAAGTCAGTTGGAGGGAAATATGCAGGGAAGTTATATGATTAAAACACACTAAATACAGGTATAGAATATTCAATGAATAAATAAAAATATTTAATTAAAAAAGGTAAAACTGATATGTGCCTCATTCTTCTTGATGAATTTTATTAAAGATTTTCAGCGTTTAATGCTTTCAGAAAGATAGTATCAGATAGGTTAGAAGGAAAGAATCAGAAGAAACACTGGCAAAAACATGTCACAGTGTTAGAGGACAGAAATGTGTTTTCTTTATATGAATTTCAAAAATTCTAAAATACCATCAAGTCTCACTTTGTAACTTTCAAGCTAGTAAATGTTTGAAACATCAGTTATACAAATTTTGTAAATGATGCTTTAATACATGAGGGTTCTAATGGTGTAAAATATAGAAATAGATATCATGTAGTATGTCTGGTATTTATTCCTTTGCTTAATACATATCTGTGCATTGTATAACTCAGTGAGTCAACGAAGAAGTTACTGCAAAGATCCATGTGGACCAATAGCTAAAAATGTGTGCATTATGAATCAGTTTTGACAATCTTTGAAATGGGTTAAATAATCTTTCATTTCTTCAATGGAATTATGCCATCATAAAACAGCAGCAGCATCTCTTTACAATGTGGCATAGTTTCTGCGAGTAACATTTTTATTGCTCTGAAGAGACATCATGACTAAAGAAATGTATAAGAGAAAAGATTTAATTTTGGGCACAGAGTTCCAGAGGGTTAGAGTCTGGCTACAATGACATGAAGTGTGGCAACAGGCAGGCAGCCATCAACAAAGATCATATGTCTTAATCCTTCCTAAACACTTCCACCAACTGGAATTCCACCAACATGAATTTTAATACATGAGCCTACATGGGCCACACATCCAAACCACCAGATTCTCCATGGCAACTTTAGGGGTGAAAAGAGTAAATGAAAATGCACACACTGTATGATCCCATGTACAGCTCTTCACACACTTCAGGAAGTCTTATCATCTGAACCTTGAGATCATTCACAAAACTACAACATTAAACACAAATAATGGTGATATAATTTAAATTCTTCTAGTTTAATAATATAGTATGGACAGATTGAGTTTTGTTCCTTTCATCAATGCTAGCATGTCTATTGTTCAGTTCATGTTCAGGCAGTCATGTTGATGAAAGTTTATGTATTATTAGCTTTTGACATTCATAGACGCCATACTTCCACAGCAAACTCCCTGATACTCTGGTTCTTGCAATCTGTCTACCCCATTTTCTGAAGTGATTTCTGAGCTTTAGGTGAGGGAGGTGTCTTGTAGAGGTATCCAATGGGGCTAGGCTTAAGAACCCTGCAGTTTGATTGGTTATAGTTTTCTGTAACAGTCTCAATCTCTTGCAAAGTAAACTTTTCTCAATGAGTTGTGAGGAGTATACACTTACCTGTGGATTTGAACATAGAAACTATATGCTCTTTTAGTATAAAATATTTATTGTAGATCCTCCATGATCCAGGACTTATATGCAAATAAAATTATACAGTCTCAGCAGGTTACATTTATATATTTAGGAATATGTGCATATACATTTTCATACATAAATGTATGAAACAACAATCAATAAAAACAAAGGATATGAATGTAGAAGAGAGCAAAGAGGATAATATGAGAGATTTTCAAGGAAGTAAAATAATGGGGGAAATAATTGCAATCTCCAAAAAGAAAACTAATAAAAAATAAAATACAAAGTTTTTTTTTAAATTCCTCTTCATTTTGCCCCAGTTTATTTATATAGAGGCAGATCTATCTTGGGCTCCTGTACCTGCAACATATTGATAATATCCTGATTTCTAACGAGAAATAGAGAGGCATATCATCAAAGAGATAGATAGTCCTTTCCGAGAAAGTAATATCTATCTTTGTCTTTTCTTGTCCCCTTCTTATTTCAGTACTAGTAGAGATTAGAGATTTTAATTGTATGACTTGTGGAATGCAGTTTTCCTTCCAACAGCTGTGTTTATGGTATATAATCTATTAGCTGCTTATATGCCAACATTTAAAAGCATTCTGATGGATAATACTTAGCAAAGGATTAATCTTTTCCAGCATCACCCTCTTGACCCACAAATGTACATTAGTGAGATGAGGGGAGGTATAATGCCTGCTCTGACATTTGTTTGCAATGCTTCCAAACATCTTCTGGGATGTGGATTCAGGTTTCCTGGCATTGACACAGACTGGCAAGTCAGCACTGAGATGTGCTGTTCCCATATGCAGGTCTAGGGTTACTGATACTGGCTGCCTTTGTGTTGAGCTGGGACTCTGCCATTTTAATGGTGTCTCTCCCTGGAATTGATTTTGCTGTCCATCACCCATGCCACTGGACGTACAATGGTAGTCACAGGGTGCATACATTGTAATAAGTAGAGCATGTTTTGAACTCTCCTGTGTCCCCTGTTAATCACTTGATCAACACCACTGTAAGAAACAGGGCATTAGAGGGTTCTTTTAAGACTTTCATACCAATTGACATCTCACACTATGCTTGAAGCTTGAGATTCAAATCTGGCTTTCTTGTCTATATATTTATGAATTTGAGTGGACTCCCTCACTTTATGAAGCTCTGAAATTTATAATAATATATGGTATAGAAATCAGTGCTGCATGATAGATTTGGACATAAGAACTATTCTGTAGTTAGAGATGATGATGAATGACTTGGGAGGCTGAGGCAGAAGGACTCACATTTGAGGATAGTCTGGGACATTTGGTGAGAGCCTGTCTTCCAAATAACTACTCCATAATGCAATGAAAACAAAATAACACTTATTTTAAGATTGATTCTTTTGGGTCATGCAGGAGTAACTTATTTTCTGACCTCACCCTTTAAAATGAAACTGTTCTTGGCAGCAATAACCCTCAAAAATAAATACAATTTAACTCAGGATAGGTAGTATCACCCCTGAAACTAGAGAAAGATTATGAAATAAGTGCAGAAGAAGATTAAAAAGAGTAAAGCCTTTCCTGCATCAATGGAGCACATGCTTTGCCATCAGTTAGGTTTTTCCTTGGCTATATTTTTTTCACTAATACTTCTGCCAAGTATAACTGAAATTTTATATTAAAACTCATTTACCTACTGTCATATTTACACACATACCACACAAACATACCACACACACATACACACATACACACCACACACACACAAACACACACACACCA
>NW_021604618.1:17691631-17692126 GCF_004785775.1 Grammomys surdaster | reverse complement strand
CACACACACACAAACACACACACACCATACATACACACCACAGACACATACACACATACATACCACACACACACACACACACACACACACACACGCCTGGAATTTATGAGAGTGTCCTTAGTGAAGACTCCCAGTAATGCAGCATACTAGGTATACTATGCCTGAACCTGGACCAGCCATCTTCTCTAATCAAGCAAGGCTTTTAGTGATGGGACTGGAAGACCACTCTAGCCACAAAACCTTTGACATGCACTTTGTCTTGCTTGCAAGATGTGCCAGGGTAATTGTGACACAGAACATGTAGAAATGACCAACCAATGACTGGTCCAAATTGAAGCCCATGCCATGAGAGGGAGTCCACACCTGACATTACCTGGATATCCAGGAACCAGAGATGGGATAGCCCAGAGACCTAGGATAGAAGCAAACATAACTGGAAAAAGAAATGAAGAAAGAAAGAAAGAAAGAAAGAAAGAAAGAAAGAAAGAAAGAAAG
>NW_021604618.1:17645487-17691621 GCF_004785775.1 Grammomys surdaster | reverse complement strand
AGAAAGAAAGAAAGAAAGAAAGAAAGAAAGAAAGAAAGAAAGAAAGAGAGGAAGAGAGAGAAAGAAGAAAGAGATAGAAAAAGAAAAGAAGTCAGTGAAATGACTGCTAATGGTGTACTCATAGATCAGTGCCTAACCTCACAGTCAACAGAGAGTCTTCCTTTGGCAGCTGGTGGGAACACAAGCAGAAACCCACAGCCAAACATTAGGCAGAGCTCAGTGAAGCCATGGAAGGAGGGGTAGGAAGGAATGTAAGAGCCAGAGGAGTTGAGGACACCAGTAGAACATGGCCCACAGAATCAACTAAGCAGGATTGTAAGGGCTCACAGAGACTGAACAGAAAATCACAGAACCTGTATGGGTCTGAGCCAGGTCGTCTGCAATACGTTGTGGTTGTATAGTTTGGTCTTCTTGTGGGACACCTAACAGTGGGAGGAGGGGGGGGGGTCTCATTCTTTTGCTTGCTCTTGGATCTTTGCTGAGTTGCCTCATTCAGCCTAGTTTTATTGTAACTTGTTTTGCAATGTTTAGTTGATATCCCTGGAAGACTTCTTTTTTTTTTCCTGAAGGAAAATAGAGAGGAGGGTATGTGGTGTAGTGGAAGGTGGGGGTAGGGGATTAGGAGGAGTGGAGGGAAGGACCCTGTATCCAGGATGTAATGTATGAGAGAAGAATTAGTGAAAAAAAATCAAAGAGTGAATATAGTAGATGTAATATTTAAAATTAGATAAAATAATAAGCGACCTTTCTACACTTAGTTTCGGAATTTAAGCTTGACATTTTGAGATATGGGTAAGAAGGAAGAGTGGGAGAAGATGAGTGATAAGATCGGAGAGATTGCCATCAAATCTTGCTCTGACACCTTTGGAGTAAGTTTCGAAAATAAATAAATAAATAAATAAATAGATAGATAGATAGATAGATAGATAACTCCTGCAAGCTCATGCATTGAATGTCTATTTCTTAGTTGGCTATTTTGAAAGTTTTTGGAAAGTAGGAGGTAAGGCCTAGCTGGAGGAAGTAGGTTGTTGAGGGAAGAAGCTTTTGTTTTCTCTTTCCCTTCTTCCCTCCCTCCATTTCTTCCTCCTTTCCTCCCTCCACTATACTTTTTTCCCATTGTAAAATGAAGAATTTCTCCCAGCACACACACTTTGGCTTTTGTGCTACTCTACCCATACGTATGGGTCCAAACAAACACATATTACAACCTCTGAAACCATGAGTCAAAATAGATATTTTCTCTTTTGAGTTTTTCTCACAGGCATTTTGGTCAGAGCTACAACTATTTTACCTTGACTCCTTGGGTACTCAATGGGGATATTTATTATACCCAAGGATGACATGATTCTGCAAACTATCACAGAGTTTGATATGCTGACAGAAATAACATGGTAAGGATTATAATAGGCGTTACTCTTGTGTCTGCAGTTATGGTGACATAGTTGGCATTTTCAATTGAAATACTGGGAGTGAGAAGGAACTGACACAGGCTGAGCACATGGTGTGCACGGCTGAAGCAGTGTTTCAAGTACTAACCAGTCCCCCAGATTGTCCAAAGGAGACTGCAATTTGTAATGGTTATAGATATTAGTAATTGTTTTTCTCCTTACAGATAGTTTTAAGTAGTAGTGCTTCTATTTTGAAAAGAGTTTGATAGTCTTTGTTAAATACATGCTTGCTACAAGTCAGTTCTTTCCTATTAGTGAACTCTGGGGTGACACAAAGAAGTGAACCAAGCTGGCTTTATGGTTTCACTACAATTGAGGTAGACACAACATGAGGACCTTCAGGGACTCAAAAAGCAGTTTGGTTAAGAAGGGCCTCTGAGACCTTGCACTGTGTTAGATGATTTGGAAGTAGGTTCAAGGAAGCAGAGCTCCTTCTATGACTAGGTGGCATTATAAATAATAAATAGATGGAAGGACTAAAGCAAGGCTAATGTAGTGGTACTTGTTGGGATAGGGAGGTGTTTGACTGTTTTATGTCTTGATGTACCATGATTATAGCATAAGCCTGTCTGGAATTATTCTCTCTGACCTTCTATGGATATCATTTACGGGGAAAGGGAATTTTTCCCAGAGATTATTTCAAGTACATTTTTTTTTTTTTGCCTACAAATTTTGCTAAAATGTATCCAAATCAGGATTTTTCAAAATATATTTAGGGTAACATGATAAATCACCTACTTGATACCTTATGCGAGGTCCTTTAAAATTTGAATGAATATATATTAAGAATAAAAATCATTACAGCAAATTAATGCTGACATTGCAAACCCAGGAAGGAACATGTAATGACAAAATTATATGGAGGTAAAAGAATCCATCTAGCTGGTTGAAAATGTCTACTGAGGTTGAGGCCTGACCTCAATCTAGAAAGAGACAAGCAGGCAGGCAGACAGACAGTCAGATAGAAGGAATCTTGGACTCATAAAACTGTAAAACCTGTAGCCAAATGGATACATTGCATTCTCATGTTATATAGTTCATATAACATGAACTATTAAAGGAATTAGGTATTAGAGGAATAAGATGTGCTACTTTGACAAGCACCGCCTTTGACGACAATTCCTCATGCCATCGAACGTAGTCAGACGTGCTCATTTCCTTACCACACACCTCTCATACTGTGGAATACACCAACCTGCTGGATCTGGTCACAAGAGTAGCTCTTTTAGCAGAAACTATCTTAAAAACCATTTAGGGCTGTGGTGATTTATTCCAGCTGTCTTATTGAAAACAGTGTGCATATGTGGCTCGCAGCAATGAGCGAGAGTCTCTCTTATTTATTTTAGTAACTGTTTAGTACATGTTGTTTGGCCCAGAGAGCGAAGGACCTTCTGCACTATGTGGGGACTTATTTCAAACTTAATTTTTAAATAAACATCATTCTCCAAATGTTCTTCGTTGCTTCCAATTGCTCTCATTTCCTTTCATTTCTAAAGCAGCAAGATCAAAAAGAATAGAAGAAAACTGAGCCAAGACCCAAGGCCTTTGAGTTCCTCTTTGTCAATAACACTGTAACGGCCGACACATCACTTGCCTCGTTTTACTCTTCTCTAAGAGAGCTGGAAAGTTAGAAGCAAAGATAAAGTGATAGAAGAGCAATGTTATTTTCAAATGAGACTCAAAAGACGCTGATCAGCTAACTCCAGGCAGCACATGTTGAACTCATAGGCTTCTAACCCTCCAAAGCATTCTTTCCATGAAAAACCCCGTGTAGCAGTTTTGATCACACAATAGTTAATCTTAAGCATGCGACTTCTGCGACCATCTAAACTCTAGTTGTGGATTGAATGCTAAGTTGTTTTCCTTCTTTTGAACTTCCAAGGCCCTTTTCCAGATGGTGTCAGGAGGCACACTGCTTGTGTGTAATTCCTGATGACTTTGAAAGCTCACTCCATCAGGGATGCCTCACACCCCACCGGGACCTCGAGTAGCCTGCCTCCCCATATGTTCCTCGCTCCCTGCGCTCCAAGTTCTATGGCTGCCCTGCCTGCATAACAAACACGAATGTGACTCTGGACCTGGATTTCTCCCAGATGAGCTAACTTCAAAGTAACTGCAAAGCCTCTAGGAGAAGGCCTGTCCTTTCTCCATCTGTGTGACCATTGCCAGCTCCCCACGTCTGGTTTCCTTACTGATTGGGTAATTCAAAGAGGTGGCGAGGATAGTGAGCATCCGACGAGGTTTCTGTTCAGCCAGAGCTGGAAGTGAGTAGGGAAAAGGGGGCAAATTTAAAATTTCCATCTGGAACAACAAATTAGGTTGAGAATGACAAATTCAGTGCAAGTAGCAGGTTAGCAGCGACAGGGCATCAACACATCGCCTGCAACTTTGCATGCCATTATTTAACATGTTAATATATCACTATTATGTGCTCATTACTGACGGCAGCAGCATGGCGAAGAAGAGATCATTATTTACTTGAGGGCTGTGGCACTGACTGATGAGGATCGTATAACGTGGCAGACAGCCTAGCTTTCTCATGATGGAAAAGAAGTAAAACTTGCTCCTTTGTGCTTGTGTGTAAGTGGAACTTGAGCGATAGAAGACTGAGGTAGAACGGTCTTGCAGTTTTGTGTATGGCCTTTCATATCACTCCCAGCTGGAGTATACAAGATCTATATGCATATGCTTTCAGGTCAAATCTTTCTGCCCTTTCCCTTCCTCTATTGAATATACTCCCTTTCATGGGTCTTCCTTAATCCTCAAAGGCCCAAGATGTTTCCCCCACAAGTGAATTTCTTTCTATTCTTAAAGGGTCCATGATTTTTTTCTGTAGTATCCTTCTGTTTGTCCATTGGTCCAAATTTGAAGGGCACAGGTCTAACTCAGTGCTATTTCAGAAATGGCAATTGAATCCAGATGGTCTCTCTCCAGAGCGTTGCATGGAACTGGTATCACAGAGTTTAAGATCTACTTTCTGCTATGATGCTGCATGGTGGGACGGAAAACAAAGCACAAGTAACAGGTAATCGAGGGCGGCAGTCCAGCAGACTTCTGCCTTCTTCCAAGTCAGAAACACTGAACTTCACCACCTGTGTTGTTTTGAAGTAAGATGCTCAGTAAATTAACAACACAATCAATAAATCATCATCATCATCATCTTCATCATCCTCATCATCAACAACAACAAATCACTTCTCATGAAGGATTTTCTCTACTATTTAGTGGAATGAATGTATGAACACACTTTCTTTGCTTGTATTTTCCACCTGTGTTCAAATTTCTTGTCCTTTTCTTTACCAGAGGTAATAATCAAAAAATTCATGGCTTTGTTGCTAATTATACCCAAACAATCTTGCCCTTTGTTATTTTAGCCCTTAACTGATAGAGTTGGATGGCAATTTATTGCATTGCTTCAGGCTGTTACAGCATCACCACAGTTGGGTTCAGAGCAGGTGAGATATCATAGATTCAGAAAATATCACTTTCTCTTTCAGTTGTCACCTTGTTGAGCACATTTGCCCATAATAAAAAAGCAGAATGTCTATAAAAACATATTTCTTTTTAGAGTTTTCATGCTGTATTGTGTCAAAAGCACATAATCAACAGGTTTTCTATTAGGACTTAGGGTCTTGTAGTGTTGGTTATAATATTGTTTGAACAAACTTATAATCTCTGGATGTCCTCCCCTTACTCATGTCTAGTAATTTCTGAGAAGCTGATTTTATAATTTGCCTTCATAAACTATAGTAGAAAACTGTTTGGATTATTTTACTGTGATATGTTGACATCTTTGACATATTACACTTACTATTTTTCCTTTCACTATCCATCTCACTTTGTCATGTTTGGATTTTATTGTTAGTATATAACTATTTCTGTATCTTACTCGGTATATTTTAGCCATCCTGTTGGATCATGTTTGTAATTAAATTGGCTTAGTATTTCCAAATCAAAATTCTTAGTTATATTACTACTTTCTAAGATAAAGGAGATGCTTCATTATTTCATTTGTGTGATTGTTAGAAGCATCAGCAAAGTTAACTTTTTATTCATTTAATATAAACTTATTATTCATTTTAAAGATCCAAAGCTGTGGAGTTCTCTATGAATTTACTGAAAATACTTCCTGGTCAAATTGTAACATCAGAATAAAACAGTTTTTTATATATACTTAGGAATGAAGTAATGTTTTAAACATTTTGAGAAAAATTGTTATTGTATTTTTAATGATGATATAAATCCATTTTCATTGCACGACAAATGAGCTATATGCAGTTTTCCACACATACCTTGGTCTACTGGGGTATGTGAATTCATGTCACACTCTGTGGATACACTGAGGACAGAGCCATTGGTAAAAACCCTCCTGCTGGTGAGGTGAGTTAGACACAGACATCTGTTCTCTGCTTCTGTTCTGGAATTCATGCCAGCAGCCCATTTTTCATAGATAATGTAAACTGCTTGTGTGTTTTATTTTGTTGGAGAATTGTCAGAAGATCAAGCTGAAATAGTCATTAAACAAATGTAGACTCATCTGAGATTGGTTGTTATATTACTTGAATGAACCCTACTTATTATTCATATATTTCCCTCAAACATTTCTTTCTTTTTTTTCCATGATCACAAAAGCAATTTCTTTCTTTCTTTCTTTCTTTCTTTCTTTCTTTCTTTCTTTCTTTCTTTCTTTCTTTCTTTCTTTAAATTTTATTTTATTTTCTCAAATCGTAATTAATTCACACAGGGGTTATAAACACAGAAAGGCAGGATGTGGGGAAGGGAATGACACTGGAGTGTGGGTGTTCAGGGGGAATACAGATATCTTCAGAACCAGGTATCAGCTAGGTGAAGGTTCAGGGTACAATTCACTATGACTCTGCCTATGACTCGCTTGTCCTTATCTAAGTTGGTATTGTCTGCCAAGGCTACCTATTTACAAGGTCTATGACTACTCAGGCTTATAAATTTCCACAAAGCTGCCTGTTGACATTAGCTTATAGCCATCTGTTTCAATGTTGTTCCACTGAGACCCAAGACTTGGTGTTAGTATACATGTATGACAGGCCTATTGCTGATTTTAGGCCTATGGCTGATTTTAGGCCTACAGTGTGTAAGCAGGGCTGCCCCTGACATCTCCTCCCTTCTCTGAGTATAGAAGGACTGTGGCAATTCTAAACTTGTGAAGGCGGGGATAGAGGCCTGATCTCCAGTATTTGAAGGGGACCCTGTAATGGCTCCAGTCCCCCTGTTGTTGTCCCGATGTCTTTTTCCTGGAGAGGGGATACTTTTGACATCAACCCCTATGCAGTCAGGCTTGTCCCTCAGGGAACCCAGATAGATATTTTTATCTTTTATGCAGCCTAAGCAAGAATTCAGATTGCCAGTCAGAGGAGGTTCTGGATGGCCCCTCTCTACTTGGTCCAGGGGCAGAAGTCCCCCCTTTTAGGTTGGGTGGAGATGGGTTTTGGAAACACCCTGTATAAAGTAACAACCTCATCTGGAGTCTTGTGGTCCTCCATAGCTAACTAATGATAATGTATCTGAGTAGGTTTGCTACCAAATTACTTATCTGTTGCATCACAGAGTTAGTCTGCCTATTTGGCGGCCAGGGGCCAGCAGAAAAAAAGCAAAAAGAACCCAAATAATGGTCCCAAGATGGAAGGAAATAGGGTTGACAACCTTGGAGAGGCTGAAAACCAATTCTTGTACCAGCCTTCATCTGTCTCTTTCTCTCTCTGATTTTTCTTAGGGCCTTCACTACCTTATTTCATCCTCTCTTTAACCCTCCTTGTCTTGTCTATGTAAAGACAACCTTCTTCTTTGAGGGTTGTACATAGTCAAGAGCTGTATATATCCTTTTCTATTGTACTAGAGTAAATCAAGTCCAATAAGGATCTTTGTCATTTTAGGAGGTCTCTTCAGATGGTGAAACACAGGATTTCTTCAGATTAGTGATGTCAATCTCTAGCTGTTTGATGTTTTTGTCAGTGGGCCTTCAAAGGTCTGAGTAGTATAAGTTCGGAGGCCAGCATCTGGATTAGAACTGCTAACAGCAGACATCACGGGTGATTCATTTTTACCTGGAAAGGAAAAAGAAGGGAATTCTCAGGGAGATTTCTCTTCCCTGGATGTAAATTGTTATTCATCATATTTATGGTCGGGCCTGACTTTGTGGGGGTATCTATTTTTTTATTAATCTTTTTGGTAGCCAGTTAGCTGTGCCTTCTGTGGTATCAGACAGGCATATCAATCCTCGGCCCCATAAGGGAACTGGGTCTGGGCCATTCCCTTTAAGGGTAAGAGGGTCCTTCCCCATATCTGTGGCAAAGTTTTGTTGGTCTTGGTGGTGCCAGAGGCAGTCAGTAGCAGAATTGCCAAGAGCTTTCATCTTTAGAGAGATAAAAGTGAACAAGGCATGATGGAAAATATTTCAGGGGGACTCCTTCTGTGGGGGTATCGTTCCCCTCTTTTGTCTTTAAAGCCGATTTTTCAGAGTTCTTGTAAAATCAGGGCAGAAGTGCCAACAGTTGCTCCTTCCATACTCAGAGAGTCGTGAAGTCCGTATTTAAGGATATATAAATCTATATTGATAATCTTTTGTCAAAGGACTGTTATAGCACCGCTGACAACTAATCAGACTATATAATATATCGATTAGTAATAGCTTCTTCTACTTTTTGTGAGATTACCTCTCTTTTGTCAATTAATTGTTGAGGAAAATTAGGATTTACATCTCTCTTGAGAATATTGACCAGAGACTCAAATTCTTTTGTGGAGAGCTTAAAATAGGATCTTAGCCAATTAGCAACTCCTAGAAACTTTTGAAAATAATTTAAAATAAGTAATCTCTCTCTCTCTCTCTCTTAGACCTTTTATCTGTGTGTATTTTTTTATTGGATATTATACATATTTACCTTTCAATGTTATCTCCTCTCCCATTCTCCCCTAAAATCCCTTTTCCCATACCCTCTCCTTCTAATTTTTGTGAGGGTGTGCTCCAAACATCCTCCCAGTCCCATCTCCCTGCGACTATAAGCTATTGTAAACAGGCAGCTTTTGTAGAAATTTACTAGCCTGAGTAGTCATAGACCTTGTAAATAGGTAGCCTTGGCAGATAATACCAACTTAGATAAGGACAAGTGAATCATAGGCTGAGTCATAGTGACTTCACCCAGCCAATACTGTGTTCTGATAGATATCTGTACTCCCCTTGAACACCCATGCTCCAGTGTCCTCCCCCTTCCCTACATCCTGCCTTTTTGTGTTTATAACCCCTGTGTGAATAAGTAAAAATTACGATTTGAGTTTAAAAAAAAATAATAAAATAAAATAAAAACAAAAAAAACAAAAAAAAAAAGAAAAGAAAAGAAAGAAAGCAGTGCATAGAGAGAGAAAGGAGGAAGGGAGGGGACAGTTTTACCAGGATAGTTACAGAAAGAGCTTGCAGAGGGATGACAGGCTAGACACAGGGCAAGAGACAATGAGGAAGAGAATGAGAAGGAGCTACAAGATTAGAACAGATTTTCAGAGTTAGTTTGAGGCCAAGAAAAGCAAAATGTCAGAGGCTGAGAGAGAAGCCAGATTGAATCTGTCAGCTTGAAGAGGGGTTGAGCCAGGACAGCTCAGTTGAACCAGCTAGCCAGAGCTCAGAAAGAACTAGAAAGGGTGAGCTTATTCAGCAGTTAGTTTTAGAGGATGACAACATTCTAGGCTTAGATAAGATTGTATGGAGGCTAGAAGCTTCCAGGACTAGGCCTAGGTTAACAGAGATAATTATACCAGGAGCATAAAAAGAAATACAATTATACAGAAAAGATGAAATCTCTTCCTCCATCTTCCTGCCTTCCAAGTCCCTTTTAGTGTACTATATAATCAAATGGAAAAAAACCAGTTTATAAGGTCCCACTCTTTCACTCACAGAGCACAGAAGACTCTGGGATCAAAACTGATAAAAGAGGCCACATAGCTAAAAGCATGCATCACATTTTCTTTTTCTTCATTTATGAGCTTAGTATTTAGGAATTTTATGGATGCATGTAATGTGTTTTGATCAAATTCTTCCCATTGCCCCCTTTCCAACTTCTTTACCTCCACACTACCACTTTTCTTTCCTATGAAACAAAAACAAAAACAAAAAAACAAAACAAAACAAAAAAACCAAACTTACCCACTAAGTATTGTAAAGGTATGCACTGGGGAGTTTATTACAGTATTGACAGTACAACAGGATTCACATTTCTCAAACAAGCTGACACACTCTCTACTCCAGCAGCCATCAATTTCTATTTGCTCTCTAGTTTTGTAATGGGATAGGTCAGTGTCATCTGTAGATTTCCCTTGAAGCATTATAGGCTATTCCCATTGATCTTGGTTATCATGCAGAACTTGTTAGTAAGACCCTATTCCTGAAGGTACCATATATTTGAGTCATAGGGCATTGAGACAGCAAACTGCTACTCATCTTAGAAATTTGATCAGTTCTAATTAGATTTCATAATGCTGGAAGATGCTGCACATGCTACTTGGGGAGAAAAGGAATCAACAGTCATAACCAGCAGTGAATCCTACAAGCTAAAATCTTAACTGAATTGACAAGCTATTTCCATTGGTGTAACAGTGGTATGAAGTCATGGGAGTCACCAAATACATTTTGATAATGCTTGCTTCACAAGACAGAACTCAAGTTCAGTGCTATTAACTGGAGCAAAAACACACAGCCGGACAGATGATAGGCCTTACAGAAGGAAAAGGTTACTACTGTTATTTTGATAAATGCACATTGTATTAGTTAGGGTTTCTGTTGCTGTGAACAGCCACCATGACCAAGGCAACTCTTATAAAAGCAAACATTTAATTGGGGCTGGTTAACAGATTTGGAGGTTTAGTTCATTAGCATTACAGCAGGAAGCATGGCAGCATGTAGGTAGACATGGTGCTGGAGGAGCCAAGAATTCTACATCTCGATACAAAGGCAGACAGGAGGAGACAACTCTTCTGTCTAGGGCAAAGTGTAAGCATAGTACCTCAAAGCTGACCTCGAAAGTTATTCATATCCTTCAATAAGGCCATCCTGTTTCAACAAGAATACACCTCTTAATAGTGCCATTTCCCATGTGCCAAACCTATTCAAACCACTGCATGAATTTTCTTTATTTATCTGTTGATGGGCACCTAGGTTGGCTCCAAACATTGAATATTGTTAGTAGACCACAATTAAACATGGATATAAAGTTTATTCTATTGCTGACTTAGATTCCCTGAGTGTAATCTCAGGAGTGGTGCAGTTGCATAGTATAGTGGTTCTGTTTTTATTATTTTGAGGGACTTCAACACCTATTTTCATAGTTGGACTAATTTACATCTCCACAGCAGCATATAAAGAGGCTCTGGGGTTGCCTATGTTAGAATATAAGATGTACTTCAAAAAATGTATTAGGAAACATCACTATTTACAATAAATATATAGTAAATTTAAAAGGAATTTAAAATACATTGAATAGTTGAATGAAAAAAGCCATAAGTTTGAGTTGGTTAAATAATGATGCAGAAAGGAACATTAGATGAGATACACTATTAGAATATTTGTGTGTTTTAAACTCAAAAATAGATTTTTTTTAGCCATAATAAATGTGGTGCTCAAGTAAAGGTTATAAGTTATTACAGAGTTGTTCAAAAAGGTCACAATAGAAATGAGATATTGTTCAGACCTGTAATTAAATGAGTTTTTATTTGAGCATGTTTTCCTGATTGAAATCACTGAGAAGACAATCATAAGGTTGACAAGGTGGCTCAGGGGTGAAGTTCTTGCTGCTTAAGCCTGATGACCTGAATTTAAGCATTAGAACCCATGACAAAGTGAAAGGAGAAAGCTCACTTCACGAAGATGTCCTCTGACCTCTACATATGTGTGACATGTTCCCCCCAGAGTGCCTTCCACATATCATACATATACAATAATAATAAATACCAAATTTGTTATGATAAATAATAATAAAATAAATGTTTAACTACACATGTATACTTTATGCACATGGAAATGGTATACTTACCATCTTCAGATTGAGTGTGTTGACTACAGAGAATGAATTATAGATGTTCCATTATAGACCAAATCAGTTTTAGAAAAAAAGTATAATATTTTATTTTTTTATACTTGAAATTTCTTGGACAAGCAGAGGAGATCCTTCTTACTGTTATGAATTCCCAGTCCTACATACCTCTGCATTTTTATTTCATTCTACTTCCCCAAGATGATATAGTGGACGTCACTATCCCATTCTGTCCAGACACAAGTTCTCTACACTGCTTTGTCTCAATCCTGCTCAAGGCTACATCCTCCAGGAAGTTCCAATGTCTGGACTGCAACTGTTAAGCCTTTCATAGAATTCGACCTTCTGATTCCATGAAACAGAAAACTATATCCTTAAAATTGAAGGCCATGCTGTTTTTGTGTTTATATTTTTATCATGGAGCACCACACTTAGTACAAAGTATCAAATGAATTAATATAATAGATGGTTTGGTAAACTCTTGATAAAAGAAAACTTCTTACAAGAAAGGACAAAAAACAAGACAGTGTCAGGCAAGAAGATTTTGGCAGGAATGTGTTATCTTAACTAAATGAGAATGAGATCTCCAGAAGAAAAGGAACTAAGAGGAAGAAAAATGGCTTTAGCAAACAGTTGAAGCCTCAGAATCAGAGGGCAAAGCCAGGCTACATCGAAAGTTTTGCCACAATATAAATCTTACTAGGTGATAAACCCAAGAAGATATACAACACTGCTTTCACAAATCAACATTTTGTAGCTACCTGAAAGATCCATTTGGAGTTCAACCCCACAAGTTCAATACCTTTCCCTCAATAACCATAGCACGCAAAAGATATTTAACTTCATGAATTATAAAATGACAAGAAACATTTCAGTATTGGTTGTGGATTCAATCCCACAACAGGTTCAAAAGTTCACAAGTAGCTAATACCCAAATTTATCATAGTATGGCTTACTACATGAGCAGCATTTTTAAATAATACATACTTTAAATTATTGAAGGGAAGCTTCAACAGGTGAGAACGTGGTGTTTTAAAGTACCCTTTTGTTTCCTAAAATACTGCTGCACTTTCCAAATATTCCTTAGGGTAATAAATAATTAAACCAAGCATGCCTCAATATTAACAAAGAGAAGCTTGCCATGTTTTCTTGTAAGTAGATATTTTAGATACTGTTTCCTCCAAATATAATAATTGTAATAGAGCACTTTCTGGTTGCTTGTTTTGTTCCTGGTACTGAAAACTAACTCTGTGAACATTAACCCACTGAATTCTCCTGACCTTATGTTCTTTGTATGACTAAGACCACTGTGTAGACGATGACCAGCTACTCTAATGTTTATCTGCAAACTTTGTGTGTTGAGTTGCTTTTGTTCGGAACTCTCTCCTCCCTTTTATCTTTCATCCTATACTCTGTTAAAGAAAAATCTTTCTCAACTTTCTACTTCTTTGGAATTATTTGCTCCTCCATCTGTCCATGCATCAAGCCATCCATGCATGCATCCATCTATATTCCCCTCCAACCTTTGCTAGATATCATTAATCACAAGTATGTTGATTAGCTGGACTCATAAGCTGAAATGCCCAGAGAAGCATGTGACTTGAAAGTAAGAAACAGCCTGACAGTCTTCTGTGATAGAATAGGAATGATTTTGTCTGAGTTCCACAGGTGTGCCACTTGTAGGCTCAAAATTAAAAATTAAAATATAAATAGCAATCAAGACAGTCCAAGGCAAGAAAATACTATTGGAAACTGAAATTAGCTAACAAATTGCTAGTTTTAAGACCTCTGGGAAGAAAGTAATATTTATTAAAAGTTTAATATAATTGAGGCACCTATGGCCTCAATTAAATCATCTGGTGTAGGTCGTTCAGATCTATAGTGAAGATTATTATGGATGTGTCTCTGAGGGTGCTTCTTGATGAGTCTAGCATTTGAATCACATAGAAGTAAAGCAGATAGATTTCACCTTGTGGACCAGCTTTGAGTCCAAAAGGAATGAAAGGATAACCTCTCCCAAGTAAGAGAGAAGGTTCCTGTAAGTTGGGCATACTGTTTTTACCCTGGTAATGGGAACTGAAAGGTAAATGTCTATGCCTTACACCTGCCTGGCTTTAGACTGCAACTACTTTATTGACTTTCTTGGAAGTCTGGCTTGATGTTTATATCTGTGGGCCTCCATTTCTGTTTGAGATAGTACCTTATTCATTATTTCCTTCTATCCTTCTCTCTCTCTCTCTTTCTCTCTCTCTCTCTCTCTCTCTCTCTCTCTCTCTCTCTCTCTCTCTCATGTGTGTGTGTGTGTGTGTGTGTGTGTGTGTGTGTGTGTTTTACTGGCTTTCCTTCTCTAGGGAAAGAATACACTGAGATGTCTGCTGGCCAATGAATTTGTCAGTTAACCTTCCCACTTATCCAGGAGATGGCTTCTTCACTAAGTCTTGCTTGGGGAGAAGATTGAGACACAACTAGTTGAAATCAACTCCTAGTAAGCAAGGAACAATAGTTTGAACTGCAAATCTCATGACAGCTTCCAGAGCCTTATCCAACAAACTTCTGATACTTGCAAAGTGACCTCTAATGTCTCCAGAGCAATGTCAGTCATGGGGATGAAAACCAGAGTGCAGAGGGCTTCGGAGGATAATGAGGAAAGGAAGGTCAACAGATTCAAATTTCTCAGACAAATATTTGGCAACAGAAGAAAAAAAGAAGAGGGAGAAGTAAGATGCCAATTATACAAGAAAACAAATTTAAAGAATGAGATTTTCCATCTATGAGAATTTATGTATACTGGAAAGTAAAATGTTGTTGAGAAAAGGAGTGAAGAATTTCTAAGGCTGTCAAGTGGCTGCCACCTTTCTTCTTCTGTAGAAAAGGAGAAAATAATCCCAGACATGCCTCTGGCCTCTAGGCAAATTCCAGGTCACCCTCTGGGCCATTTAAATCCATCGTTCATTTCTAGCTGCCAGACAGAGCACGTCCCTGCCCTGCTGATGAGCCAGGCTTTCTGACAGATATTGACCAAATACACTTGCCTTTTCCTTTCATCACCATTCAATTTGCTTAAATAAAAAGTCCAATGAAAAATGACTTCCTCAAATATATCCAACGCTGCATCTATCCTCTCCCGTTATTTTTGGATGTCCCTCTGGAGTGATTTTGTTATATACATGTAACTCCCCATTCACCACATCTAATATGCAAGTCGTAAATTTTTAAAAGTGCCTGGGCAGTCCATGGACAGCACAAAAACAAGTCAAGTTGTCCATTTGTGACTTCAAATCAGATCCTCTAAATCCAGAGAAATTAGTCACCATATCCATCTCTATTGCATTTCGTGTCTCCTTTTCCTTCCCGTCGCTTACCAGACAGTAATGTTCTCAGATCAAATATTCTCTATAAATTGAGAGAACATTTAGCTGATTTATAGGGCTTTTAGCTATTATATACTTACCTATTCAATAAAAGTAAGTACTTACCTCACATGACACATATGCTACCTTCACAATATAAGATCTTTCCTTCAAGGGATACAGGCATCAAATTGTAATGAGATTTCTTGTAGCTAATACATCACTTAAGGGCAAACTGACATTCCAAATCTATTTCCTTTTCTCTTTCTTTCTCCTTCTCCTTTTTATCAATGGAAGTTAGGGCATGGAATTCTTTGTTAGACACATAAAATTATCGAGAGTTATTTTTATTCTTCTTTAAAAAAACCCAAATTGTAAAGTTTCTGAATAAAAAAGACTGGGACTGTTGCCATTGCATTTGAAGGTAGAGAAGGAATGGAAACCTGATCTTTTATTTTGAAATTTTAATTCCCAGAAGGAAAAACAGAATAATCTCCATCTTTGCATCTGTACCAGGGGAGGCTCGAGGGCAAATCCATCTATGCTCATCTGTGTTCAAGAATCAATCATGAAAACCAATAATCAATTAAATACTTACTTTACTAGATACTTTAGGTGTCTAAAGAGATGTAAATAATCTAGCAATGAATTCTTTAAAAGACACTTGATTTCAGGCCCTATTGGATACAGGGCTTGAGGTTTCCTCTAAGGCAAAGCTTTTTCTCCTGGCTGGAAAATAAAGGCAGCATTGTTGCTATTCCGGCTCCCGGGACACTTGGGGCTGCTAACATTCAGGAATTAATGAATGTAGTGCAAGTATATTAAAGAGAAGGGGAGTCAAACTGGCTTCTTCTATTGCTCTTCTAGGGACTTGGGACATTATAGAAGCTCTGCATCTGAGCTGTGGAGCAAGGAAAGCAGGCTGCTGAACTTCCTAAAATCGCCCAGCCCCGCATCCCCCTCCCCATTCTCAGTTTATTCTGCAAAGCACTCATAGAATGTTTCCACTTGGGCAGGCAAGGTGGCTCAAAAGGTAAGACACTCAACAAGCCTGACCACCTACTTGGGTTTGATCTATAGAACTCACCTGGTGAAAGGCCTACTGCTACAACTTATCCTCTGATCTCCACCTGTGTGCTATGTGGGACACACACACACACACACATCTACACACAAATAAATATAGTAAGCAAATTTCATTATAAAGTAATATAACCTTTGATATAGCATCTTGTTTCGTTTGCCACCATTCTCAGGGACTTGCAGGAGGGCTCTTTTGTTTACTTCTTATTTCTTAGTATGACATTCGCAAGTGTTTGTTCTTCTCTTTGGTGTGTTTTCTTAACTTAACATGTATTTTTCCTTAGGTTATCCCATCTTTCTGATCCTTATTTATATTACGGCCACTTCAATCTTGTACTTTATGGTTTATGTTTCAGAATAGTCTTTCCTCCTTGTTGCAAAATCAACTTTGTTCATGGAATAAAACTACTTACTAAGATTAAATATTTCACATACATTGCTTCAGGTATTCTTATTCCCATATATAAAATTCTGAGAATTAAAAGACTGTCCAACCACAGTCTGAATTTGATACAGTAAAATCAGTAGTTGCATATGGTTTTACCTAGGATCACAATCACAGTCTGTCTTTTTACATCAAATCTTAAGATGAAGATGGGCTAGCATAATATAGGAGCTCTGGGTGTTATTCTCTGGGCTGGCCTGCCCTCCAGATGTTTGCAAATTAACCCTTGTTAAGATTAAGTTTGGTAATCTATAGATTGTTAAGTGTGAGGGGAAGCAGCCAAAGGCTGACAAAAGAAAGCTTCAATTTCATGTGCCATGAAGTTAAGAACAAAAGCCCCATGCATTGTGCCAATGGGATGATAAGTATGCCCAAGGGGTGCATAGAAGACCACCACTAATCAGTGAAGTCAAGAGTGTAACCCATGAGAGGACAGAAAATAAAAGATACAAGAAGATGGATTAGATCCCGACTTTAAAAGCAACTAGAAAGAACACAGCATTTCAAGCAAGAAAAATAACAGTATAACATCTCCACTTGAAGTGTAGAGAATTAATTGTTTAAAGATATTTTTAAACTTGAATTTAATAATTTTTATATGGAAAACAATTTATCATTTGGATTAATCTAAACTAATTTATTTATATTTAATGTCCTGATGAGGAGTGTAAGTTAGAGTATTATTAAACCAGAGGCATTCCAATTTGAGAGACCATAAAAATGTGAAAGACACGAAGTGTGTAAGATAGAATTCCTTTTGATTGATTTTTCTAGGTTATCTATTACATAATAAGCCTCTTATACAATTAGTGCTCTAAAAGGAACAAGGTTCGGTTATTGCCTTATGAATAATATTATATTAAACACAGTGGGTGAAACAAATATGATTAAGGTCCCAGAGGAACAGAGAATTGACTAGGGTAATTACGACAAGCCAGAAATAGGCATTGTATGACACAGAGCATAATATGCTGTGAGTGTTCCAAAGGGGACTTCAGAAATTCAGTGAAGAAGGCACAGTCAGTTTTCAAAGTCAGAGATCTCTGGAGATGATGGAATGAGTCTTAAGGAAAATAAACCCATATAACTATACTCATGTCAGAGGATACAGAGGTTTCTAGAGTCTTGTCCAATCAATAGTCATCAATAGTATAGGAAATGTCAGCAAACTTGCTTGAGCACCACCAGTGTCCTGTGTTAGTCTAGGTAAAACACAGGCCTGCCCTCACAGAGTAGCAGGGAGAGCTGAGCAGACAAAAACTGAAGCTAGACTGTGGACACTTTGGCTCTGACATCCTGAATGAGTTATCTGTACAACTCTCAGCTATTTTGTTTTAGACATGGGCTTATGAGACATATAGGCAACTGAATCTCATAGGCCAATAAGTATAGGAACTCTTCAGCTTAGGAGTGTGTAGTAACTATCCAATAGAAGGATAATACAGGAGAAGCAGATTTATAAGGGGATATGGCACAGAGATCACGAGAATCTGGCTATTAACTTGTTGACACACATGTATTAGCAATGGTTTATCCTATCTAGTTTCATAAGATGAATTGTCTGCTGTTCAAAACACAGGGAAAATCTTAATAAAGGCTCATTTTTCACTATTGTCTAAACACAATTATACTAAGAAGGCTTGATGAGACCTATCATAAATGGACTTTGGGAGTAACATGTCTGGATATTATTGTTGGCTTAAGAACAAAAGTGACCAAAGAATATACATGGGTGGATCCATGGCTCCTGCTACATATGTAGCAGAGGATGGCCTTATCTCGCATTAATGGGAGGAAAGGTGCTTGGTTCTGTGGAGGCTTGCTGCATAGCAAAGGAGGGTGCTAGAGGGGTGAGGTGGGAATGGGTAGGTGGATGGGGGAGTACCCTCTTAGAGGCAAAGGGGAGGTGAGATGGGATGGGGGTTTGCGGAGGGAAGACTGAGAAGAGAGACAACATTTGACATATAAATAAATAAAATAATCAATAAAGAGAGAGCAAAAGTGAAAGGCTAAAATGAAGTTTTCTGGAAAACTTTAAACTTAAAATAAAGTTTTAAGAAAAAGCACTGTGGAGACAATAGGTTTTTGTTTGTTTTAATCACAAGATAAAACTTGTATCCTTGGATTTCTAGAATTGCTGTACTTCAAAAATAGAATTTGTAGCATTATCAATTATATTTTACCTACTCCACTTATTGCAAACAACCTAATGCATACAATGGACATCTATAACACATAAATGTTTAAAGCCAATACATTGAAAAGGGAAATTACTCCAAAGGAAATGTCAGCAAACTTGCTTGAGCACCACCAGTGTCCTGTGTCAGTCTAGGTAAAACACAGGCCTGCCCTCACAGAGTAGGACATGCCAAATGCTGTAGATTATAGGTATCAAGAGAAGTTTATTCTTTTATTCTAGCACTACCACGTTGCATTATGATTGTCAACATTTAAAATAAAAATGAGGAGGGAAACAGCCACCATGCCAATGTAAATACAGTGTGACTATAACACAAACAGACTGCAGGCCAACCAACATGGAGAAAACATCCCTTCAGTAACATTCAAAACACCAATGCCAATACAGCCCATCAGCCAAAGGTAGACTACAAAAACACGGCCTGTGTGCAGTTCTGTCTGCCAGAGTGTAAGGGCACATGGCCTGAATTTACACTCTAGAAAGTTCTTAAGAGTTGCCTTTTATAACTTATCATAGAACTAAAGGGAGTTGATACAAATCAGGGAAAGGGGAGGACTGTGATGTCTAGAGTCACAAACGGGAAAGATGACATGGCTAGTTTTCAAATTTCACTTGCTCCCAGATGAAGAGATGCTTTCAGAGGAACAATCAATCCAATAAACCTTGGATCCTGAGCTCATGTTCATGGGAAGAAAAGACTGGATGAAATTCCCCACCCCAATTTTTAATCTAATATGTGATAAAATATACTGAGGTCTAGTAAAAAAATCAAGGGCAAAGCAAATTATATTTAGCACTTAGGTACTTATTGGTGAGAATGTTGGCATTGTGCGCTGATGCAGAACAGTGCTCCTACCACAGAGTAGCAAAATTTGAGTCTATCCTGAGGCATTTTCCTTGTTGAATGAGTATACTCTTAAAGCAATAGGGGAAAATGCCATACTATTAAATTTTATTCAATATTACATACTGTTTATAGGAACTGAGACATATATTTATTTGAAAGCCAAGAATGTGGTGGAATGTGAATGAAAGGCCGGTGCTTCATTTTTAATAGAAAGAATATGTAATGGAGACAAATTAAGAGATGTATAATATCAAGTATACTTTGTAGATGTGTGTATATTAGCATACAAGTCCAGGATTTGTCTCAATAATATGTACTACATTTTTTAATTTAGTTAATGTTTTGGCTTGTCTTATGTTTTCTGTAAAACTCAGGCTCCATCAGTAGTTAATATGACACAACATAGAAATTTTCAAAAGGAAACATGAATAACATTATCAATTCACAAAGTCAACGTAGAGACCTGTTTTCCACTGTGACACCAAAGAATGTTTGGGGGTACCTAATACAATTATTTCATTTTAAATTCAAAGACAGTTGGAATCACAGTAAAGAGGCAGGATATTAGGTACAGCATTATCCTTACCGCTCCTCTCCTTTTACTTTCAAGTAATCAGTCAGCTTTATGTCATTGCCAGCTGGACTACAACTAGACTTCTAACACAGACTCATTCAAAATGGATCCATCTTCCCTATTGGATGACTTATGCCCTGTCCCCAGAAGCTAGACAAAAACACTGGGAATAGCTACTACAGAGCGATCACCATCCTATGGGAAGAGCTACCAACTCCAAATCACTTGCATTCATAGAGCTTACAACAAAACATAGTACTATCTATCACCAACTTGTGTCTAGCATTACTGCAAGACAAAATACAAAGACTATTATTCCTTTGCTTACATGTCTGTGAACAAAATATCAGAAAATATACAGTAAAGTAGAAGTTCGGAGCACATCAGATTCTTAGCATGCTGTAGGTTGCATATTCTCTTTTAAAAAAGTAACAATTAAATTTAAAATTAGTTCAGCAGCTAATCATCATTTCAAAAACTCTTACATCCTACAGATATTTAGATAAAATTTTACCTCCAAAATTTGGCAATTTATTTACATAGAGATGGGACTGGAGGTTCAATTCACCTATATTTCGTTTCCAAACAGGAAAAATTCATGTAATGAAAGGATCCAGATTTCATTTCCAAGGTTGTCATTGGGTAGAGCAGGGTATTAAGATGTCATTTTTCTGAGCTTAAAATCTGCTAAATGAGACCAGAGTTCTCTGGCTCATCTTCTTTGTAAAATATATTATAAGACTTTCAAGGATATATGTGGCTCCTGCCTTCCAAATAGCCTACAACCATTCCTGGGAAGTGTTTTGAAGTTTGAAGTCATTAAAACAAAAGGAGAGCAATGCATTTTGGGAAGGTTTATAAGATTATTGAAATAGTGTTGAATTGAATATTTTAAAACTAGATAAACCAGAATAGTTGCATAAAATAGTTATTATATTTTAGTATAAAATATTAGACTTTAAAGAATTTTTTCTTTTACTTTGGGGATACTACATTAATCTACAGTCCCTGAACTCATGTGTTAACCATTTGTTCTTGTCTGCCACTTCTGATTCTTTACTGAAAACAAAGATAAGCCGTGAAATTAAAAGTATTTTTAAATCTAAAAGATCTTCACTGTATTAGTCAGCCATCTGTTGCTGTGACAAAATTCTTGAGTTTGGCCAACTTATCTGCATAAAGATTTATGCTAGCTCCCCATTGTGTACCTGCCAATCCATGATTAGCTGGATCGATTTGTTTTGGGACCTGGTAGCTATGCAGAATATCATGGTATAGAGTGTGTGGTCAAACAATGCTCAAAGAGTCAGGAAGCAAAAACAGAGGGAAAGGCGGGGTCAATATTTCTGACCTCCATTCACCGGCTCATCACCTCTGACCTAACTTCTGCTTCAAGGCTAAGCCCCCTAAAGGTCCACCAGATCCAAGTGACATCACAGGCTGATAACTAAGCATATGAGTCTTTGTAAATCACTATCTAAATGATTACCTGTGCTAGTTTGTGTTTCAGGTGTTAATCTCACTAGTAATTTTCTAAAAGAGAAAATATCATCAAAAAATTTAGATCTGATTTTTCTCTGTTATAAATTCTCCATGTACCTTTCAAATTAGCTCACTAGCCTTAGCTCAGTAAAACAAGTAGATGGGGAACCAAGAGACAGTAGAAACAAAGGCAAGAGATAGGAGCTATATGGGTGCCTTCCCCAGAGACCAGATAGGCTGCAGTTACATAGCTGGGGAGGTGTTTCTCTAGTTGCCCACCCTCTGGTTTCTGCTCTTTGTCCCAGTCTGACATAGGAAGCATGATAGGTATGCCTCACCTTTCTGATGAGTGCAGTGAAGTTGTAACTAGGTAGCATAAAGGCAGTAACCAAGTTAACAGCTGTCCTGTAGAACGAATGCCGTATTGGGAACATAATGACATTGACTTTGTCACTTCCATATAAAATCATATTTCAGGACTACTAACCAGCAAGGGAGCTCAGCAATGAAAATCTAGCCACCGTATTCCATTTTGACAGAAGACTCTAGGCAGAGGACAGGATTTCAACAGTAAATTCATAGGCTAATCACTATTGGCATAAATTTTTTTATCCACTTGAGATCTTTATCTGATTTTTCTATTGTTCCTTATAAATAGTAGTGCATATGTGTGCAGGCATGTATGCTCATGTGTGCACAAAATAAAAAGAAAAGAAATATTGACAGAAGAGACTATTTAAGAGTTAACAAATATAAATCAGGCTGAGAAGCATTTGGCTGAGATTGTGGCTTATGTACTGGTAACTCATCCTTGTAAAGTGACCTGATGTTCTACCTTCATTAGCTAGCTACAGCAAGAAGATTGTGTCACTCCTGGCCCTCCTGACTCAGCTCCTCGTTGTCTCTGTCCTCTTAATTCTAAAAGCATTGCTTTCTGAATAACTGTAACCATGCTATTAAAAGTAGTACGCAGGATTTAAAAATCAAATTTTCCAACATGTGTGTCTACCATCTTTGCTGGCTCATCCAGCAGAACATCATGCTGAGAGCAACTATATTGACAGGGGGTAAAAACAATGCTTTCTGATGCATCTGTTGTTAAAATTCTTTCCCTGAGAAGATGCACACTATTTTATCTTGCTCCTCATATAGTCCTAGAGACAAAATACAACTACACATACTTTCCTTTAGATAACTAAACAGTTTACCGGGCTGAAGTATAAAGCATGGATGACGGGTTACTGACAGCAATGTTGGTCATCCCAAAACAGCTGCCCTGGAAGGTTTTCACTATGCCTGGAGGATGACTTTCTCTGTAATTCCATACATGAGTCCCTTCCCCTATAAGCTCTAACTTTTCTGTCAGCAGTAAAATTAGAACCAGAAGACTGCTGTGCAGGGTGGGAAAATCTTCGCCTATGCATGAAACGCAACACGAACACTTGGCGCACTATGCCACTTATTCCTCAAATGTCGTTGAATGGCTTTTCTGTGTTTTGGTGTCATGCTCTTTTTGTGCCTATTACTAATCTAAAATATCCCAACTTAACCCATTGGGAAAGCCCAAAGTTCAACCTAGAGAGGCAGAGAAATGTGCATTTTATTAAGGGTTGAGTGAGCTGCTTCGATGATCAGCTTGGGAACCAGTAAGGAAAACTGGCTTAGGCTAGTGTGTTTTCAGACTTTAGTACACTATGGATTGTGGTGGTCATGGTGAGCCAGAGGTCTTGGGGTTTGTTCCTCTCCTGCATCAAATCTTCATGTAATATAGAAGCTGCAAAGCTTAGGAAGTGTTTATAGGGGTTTAACGATGTGAATATTTTCCTACATATTTATCCTTTTCCTTATCATTAAGCTTGGAGAGGAAAAGAAGGCAAGGGTAACATGTGTGTGTTACCTTCAATCAGAACACTTGAGAGTAGCTGATATATAATTGAATAGTAACCAGATATGTCTAATGTTTACCTTAAGCTATTTTAACTTCCACCTTCTTTACATACAGGAGCTGTTAAAATGTATCATAATCTTGCTTCTGTAAAATGCTTCATCTTTTTCATAAATATGTAAGAACAGCAAATTTAGTTTCTAAAATCAGTATCTTTAGATCTTATTTGATATCTTAATTTTTTGACTTAGTTAATATTAAGACAATTTTCAATCTAGAAGGCAAAAAATTGTTTTTGTTGTTCTTGCTGCTGCTGCGGTTGTTGTTGTTGCTGTCTTTAACGGTATGGGACAGAAATGTCTATAGTTAGAAAAATGTAATTGGCAAAGGTAGCATCTATCCATTAGGCAGAAATGTGTCTGCTTCCTGGGTCCTGTCAGTGGGGCCCTTGGTTCAGAAGCCTTCCTTCCTGTGGCCTCCTTTGGCCATATGATTTCCTCCCATGAATGATACAATGATACTGTCATTGTATTTCCTTTTCTGGCTTCAACTTTTATCTGATCCCAGACAGCTGCCAGTCCTTGTTCTGGACAAAAGATACACTCATTTCTGCTCTTAGCACAGCTCAGACACTAACCTATGCTGGCAAGATGAATGAGTGCTCAAAAGATGGGCATTGATTCTGTCCTTTATCATCCATCCAAAACACACTTAGAAATTTTAAGAATCTAAGGGGCCATATCCAACTCAACATCAGTTATCAACTCTGACACCTAAGACATATCTTCTCTATATGTGCAAGGATTCTGGATGGATTATATGGGTATATATTTTGCATACTAATATATAAACTCTGAGGTCTTAGTTTCCATTGCTTGTGATAATGAGTGTATGTATTCAAGAGGTTAGGGATAGATCTTAGAACTAGTAGATATACAGGGCTATTTGTTGAATTGCATACAAAGTTATTTACATCAATATGTGGAAAAATATATATGTGTGTTGCATGTATGTGTGTACTAAGTTTTTTCCTAGGATAAAGCAAGAAAGAATGAAAAATAAGCTTTAAAATTACTTAGAAACATAATATAGGATAATTTATATACATACTTGCCCCAGAACTATTCATATGTTCCAAGAGGTCAATTTAAAACATGCATGCTAATGTGGGGTCCAGGGGCAGGTTCCATTGTTCTGTTGCTGCTCTGTGGGATCTGTAAGGTAGGCCTAGAAAACACCTGTTCACAGTAGACAGCTTTCTAAGCTTCTGTGGAATTCTAATCATACACTTGTATAAGAGTGTAATTATCTTTTTTTAAATGAAATTTCAAGGAGGAAGTAACTTTCCTGAAACTGTTTCTACACTTGTACATTTGTACATCAGTGTTTCTGAGCTCCAAATGACAGGTACGAGAAATGGCTGATGAAAGAGCCCCTTTTGACCGGGCTGAGTTAGACACAACTGTTAAAGATGATATACCTACCTACCTACCTACCTACCTACCTACCTACCTACCTACCTGCACGCATGCATGTGTGCACGTATGCACGTATGCGCACACACACACACACACACACACACAAAGACACACACTTCACATTATTCCAGAGATCAAAGAGTCCGTCCCTACTGGTAAAATGCACAAATAAGGGAGTTAGATGAACATGCTCCTGGCACTTTCATAAGAAACTCTCTTGTATGGGTGGAGAAGTAAAGGTGAAAGAAACAATGAAGGCAAGAAAAGTTTGTCAATACTGGATTCCCAGATGTCTTTGCTTGGTTTGTGTCTAATATTTAGAGTAAGACAAGTGAAATGAGAGTAGCCAACAGATACGTATTTTCAGTCTCGGTCGGTCCATCCTCCATTTCTTCCTGCAGATGTTAAATTTGCTTGATGTACGGCTTGAGCAACTGCAGCACTGCAGTGGAGAGCTTATGATGACCCCCTGATGGGTATATCTTGTCCAAAGCAAGGTGGCTATGTTCTCACTCTAGCCTCAGGCGCTGCAAAGGAGAAAAGTGAAATCTCTTTATTTTCATCATCATATGTGTTCAGAGGATTCTTTCCATTTTCCAATTACGGTTAAATCGCTTTTTCTTCTTTTTCTTCTTTTCTTTTTTAGTCTTCTTAGTCCATGTCCTGATGGTTAGGTCTTCACCCATATATAAATCTGGAGCATCAGCCCACAATTTGCACTGTCAGCTCCTATGAGTGAAATCTACTGCACTGGCCGAGCTGTCTTACTTTTGCCTTTGTAGCAACTTTTAGACCACAATAACCATCATCAGTTTAAAGCAACAGATCCATTACATTTCCTCTGTTCTTACAGCCCCACATTAAGCTAATATTATCTATTTCCCAAGTGAAAAGAGTCCTTCCAGCCCTATCAATTATTAATTCCTTGCTTGCAGCTAATGTTTTCTCTGAATTATTTAAATGCATCTTCATTTATCAATAAACATAAAATGTTAAACAAAGAATACTGATGAAGGGCATTATTTAAACTATAACATTTTATGAGATTATTTCAAGCGCCCTTTTCTGATTTATTAACATAATATATTTTATAATTATTTTTCCATTTCTAAAAAAAAATTATTCTGGGTATCATCTAGAGGTTTGTAGATTTTCTGAGTGCTCTCTTCAACTTTTTTTTGTAATTTTCACAACTTTCTTTTGAAATATCATTAGGTCTGTGTATATATTTCTTCATTTTCTTCTCTTATATACATATGTATTTATATGAGTATGAATGTACACACATATATTCACAAAATAAAATTATATATTATATTACACATGATTTTTGAAAAACTAAAACACATGTTCATTATTTCTGATATTCTACTTAAGTGATCAAAGACACCACTAACTTTAAATTTTCTACTGCAACTCAGCACTATCACACAGAATGTATCTGTGTGGATTTTACAGCTACACAAACATGAATTAAGCCAGTAAGCAAAGAACAATGTCTTTTACTATTCAAAGCTAAAGCTTCAAAATTGAGGCAACTGAATACTACATATTCCTCCTACTTTTTGATATTTTAAAGTCTTAGTTATAAACACTCACAGATGTTATAAAATTGGCATTGCGCTTCTAGATTGTTCTTTTTCTCAGTTTAGGAAAGTCTGGCTTCTTTGACAATCTAAATTGCCCAAGCAAAATCTAAGTTGAAAATGATGTTCACCACAAATAGTTACATATTTTTCTGAAGTAACTGTTTTTGTTACTAAGAGTATTTACTAACTAGCACATTAAGGCATTAAAATAATCATGCACTCTTCCAGCAATGTAATTTTAAAGCAGACAATGACTTTGAAATTCACAGGCCCTAAGCCTTTCTCTATAAAAACTAAGAAACATAGATTTAGGAATGTTACTGACTTTTCCATAGATGCTAAGTTGTTAATAATCATTATTAAAGTTTATAGATAAATCTAAGTTTGGGATATCTTTGTAACAGAGAAAAGGAAACTGTGTGTTTCAAATAGCATATAAGTGTGTCAGTGCTTGTTTTACGTTGAAGTTGATCACTTTTAAAGAAGTCAATATTGGCAGAGAAAGCCCTCCAAATTTATGAAGTCTGTTATTGTCCAAATTTTTAAAAATGAACATCAACTAGAATTCAAGTGATGTAAAATATCAATCATGGTGTGTTCTGTGAACATCTGTGAGATTTTCAATTGTGTGGCATACAATTCTGTAAATTATTTAATGACATAAATCCAGGATAAGCCAGAGGCAAAATGTCACTAAGGGCTGTAGTCCTTTAATGTTCTGTCCTCTTCCTTTTAAACAGTGACTGTTGTCTAAGGCTTGGAATAAGTTCAAGGTGTTTTGAATACAGGAGGTCAGGCATTATTCTAGAACTTCTAATAAAACCCTGGAGTCATTTCTTTGCAGTCATTGAAACAAGAATGGTTTCAGCTAAGTTTGATGTTCTTCTTCTATAGAAGCAAAAATTAACACCCAATGACATCATTTTCTTGAGGTGACTTAGCTGGTAGAAAAATAAAGTCCTTAAGTTTCTTTTAAGGTCATTAAATATTATGTGCAGGAGAGAACTACTGGGGAACTCTAGTTTGGCTGTTTTACTAAGTGTAATAGAATAATTGCAAATATTTGAAATTCAATACAATTTGAATATATTATGAATATCCCATTAAAACTAGTGACCATAATCACCATATACTCCCCTTAACTATATGCTATTTTAACAATCACTGGTGACCTTTCTGATGTTGACTTTATCTACCCAAGAACAAAGCATATGTCTCTAGTAATTCAGGTCATCTTTAAATGTTTCCCCCTCATAATTTATAACTTTCAGGTTTATATAAAGTCATGCACATTTTCAGTAAAATTTATCTTTCATATTTTAATGGTCATCCTATTATAGACAATATTTACTTTTTAAAATATCAAATTTATTGGTTTCAATGCACAGAAATAAAATTTTCTTTTTAAATATTAACTTTTGAGATTATAACTTTAACTTATTTACATTTCCAATAAGTCTTCTATAAATTTTATTCACTAGTACATATAGTCATATCATCTGTGAATAAAATAATACTTACTCGCTTTCAATCTAGGAGCCTTTTTTTTCTTTATCTTATAACTAGAGTCTCAAATACAATATTTAATAGAAGAGACCAGGTCTTGTCTTGTTCTCTATCTTAGAAAGAAATCATGCAGCTTCTGTAGGTATGATGTTAGCTGTGCACTTATTTTCAGATACAGATTGACAAAGATCTTTTCTTTCTCTTTTAATGAGACTTGTTTTTGTTATCATGTCTGGATGTTAGATTTTTCAAATTATTTTTCTGCATCTAAGATGATGATATAATTTTTTTTTAACTTACAGGCTCTGCTAAAGTCTGAGTGTTTGTTAAAGCTGTGATGCCCAGGCTGATAGTGTTATGGCACAAGTACTTTCAGCATTGATTAGAAATGGGATTAACATCACCAGCTATATGAAAAGAGATTCTTGAGATTTAGGTAGCTCCTTTCTTCACACATGATGTCAAAGTATGAAGGGGCTTCGTATCAGCAAGAAACTGGAGCTCCACCAGCCATTAAACCTCTCGGCACTATGATTCTAAAATTCTTAGTCTTAAATGTAAGAAAGAAATGTGTAGCTGACCATATTTTACTATAGAAGCCAAAACAGCCTATTTTTGCCAATCAATATCCTGAATGAGGATGATTGATTTTTTATATATTCATTTTTTATTTATAGAATAAACCTTCTTGGTATGATACGTAATCATTTTATATGTACTTAGAATCAAGTAATCAATTCATGCATAGAACATGTTTAAATATGTGATCCCACTTTACAAATATCACTATATGAAAATGTAAGCATTTGGTGTAGAGTTTTCTTATAATGTCTGCTTCAGAATAAGCAAGAAAATATTTCTTCTCCTTCAGTTGCTTTTGGGAATGTTTGTGTAGAAATAGTTCACTGTAGTTCTTAAACATTTGTCAAATTTGTCAGTGACATCATTTGTGTCTGAGATTTTCTTAAAGAAGAGATTTTTTTCTTTTAAGGAAAAACTCAATTCATTAGTGGATTGATGGCTTTTCTTGTCCTCCGTTGCTTCTGTATCAGCATCAATGGGTCTTTTTTTAAAGCACTTAATTCTTCCAAATTGTCAAATTCATTGGCATAGACTATTTTCTTTATCTTGTTTAATTTTTTGAAATATGTATGAAATCTGTGAAGATAACACTCATTCTTCATATTGATAATTTATATCATCTTCCTTTCATTTTCTTTTTATTCTATCTCCAGGCTTATCAATTATATGAATATTGTGTAAACAATCTTGGTATTACTAATGTTTTCAGTGTTTTGCCATCTGTACAGTTTGTGCTACAGTATAGTATTTTGCATTTTGATTTTACTTTATTCTTTTTCTAGTTTTTTCTTTCTCTTTCTTTTTCTAAGACAGGGTCTTACTGTGTAGTCCTGGTGGGCTTAGAACTCACTTTGTAAGCTATAGCTCAGGCTGGGCTTAAATTCACAGAGATCTGCCTGCCTCTGCTTTACTAGTGCTGGGATTAAAGATGTATACTAACACACCCAGATTCTCCTAGTTACTTAAAGCAGAAGTTGTAGTCTTTAATTTGAGGCTTTTTAAAATTTGTAGATATTTGATATATTTTCTTTTAAGTACTATTTATATGACATACAAAAAACTTTAATAATGTGGTATTTCTATTTTTTTTTACTTTGACATATTCTAGTTTGAGGCAGTCTACTAGCTATTTCTTGTTTTCTGACAATTCATAATGTTGGGGCTACTATTGTGGTGCTCTGGAAAGTGAAGCTTATAAGGATACTGAGAGATAAGAAACAAAATCAGTATATGACAGTGTTGGCCTTTCACCATGAATCAACTTCATAACAGCAGATAGCTATTGATACAATTCAATCTCCATCAGCAATAGAGTCTAGAAGATGTATCAGAAATTTTAGAAATTTGAATGTGTAACTCATTCATAAAGAGACAAAGCCATTACCTAATAGTAGATATTCAATGATTGTAGTATTATAAACAATTAATTAATATGAATATGAGATATATTCTATACAGGATGTAACTGTATTTTATATACATTAACTAATTTAATAGCTACATAGATTATAAAGTACATGCAAATATTAGCCTCATTTACAGATTGGTAAACACAAGGTTAAGCATATTAAGTAAAGGAATCTAGCTACAGTAATCCTGCATATATGCTACATTGTAATGCTACTCCCAAAGTGATGGTATCTAAACAAAATATATAAACAGCAAAGTAGTTTGTTAAAACGTTTACTTGTGTTTTGTTTGTAAAGACACAGAGTAATTGGTTTAAATCTGATAGTCAATGAAGACTGTGTGATGACTCAGTGGTAGACTGTACTGCCTAGCATATGCAAAGCTAGGAGCCTGGGTTTCGTCTCCAGTATGGCAAAAAGATACTGTATATATTATATAACATATATCATATATTGCTGCCACTCCAGGACACAGTGCTACAGTGATCACCTTAGACAGAGAAGAGAAAATATTCTGTATATTTTGGGGGTATATTTTATTTGCATTTGTGTATGTTTGGCAGGGTTGAGGTAGGGGATTTCAAGTTTGTGAAACTTAAAGAGAATTCATAGAAAACAAATCTTATGTAGTTAGATGCATATATACTTGGAGATTAGAAGAACATCGACCTCCAAAGAGAAAAAATGTTTCATTTTGCTTTTCCCCACAAGATAAATCAATGTTTATCTGAGACCTGTAAAAGGAAGAGGACTGATACTTTTTCACACAGCTTTTTGGTGATATCTTTTAAAAATGATTTCACTTGTAATCATGAGCTAGGAGCTAATTATTACTACTTTTTTTACAGTTTTAAAGACTGGAAACTTGTTGTTTATACCAATGGGATTCACCAATAACATTTTTCTCCCAATGTATGCAAATGTAATAAACAGTAGAAATATTATTAAAAAATAACAATAATGGTAATACAACCTTAAACTGAATGCTGAAGAATTTTAATTATAAAAGATCATTGGTATTCACCAAGTATAAATAATATATTACTTATATCATTTGTATCATTATATAGTAGACAAAGATTAAAGGAGTATACCAGAAAAGATAACTAAGTGGATATGTAGTGATTGAAAAACACAAAAACAATAATGAGAATTTAAAATAAAACAATAGACCTTTATTCACGAGTTGTCGAATGTATTTTTTCATGTGTCTAGCTTTAACACTTTTTTTACATTTACCCCCTTTACATAACCAATACATTGACAATACCATTGGAGTAATGACAAATCCATGGTTTTGGGGGAGATAGTAAAAATTCTCCAACAATGTGACAAGTGATCCTCAAGATTTATGTTTCCAAACTTTAAGGGGAACAGGAGTGAGTGAGGGAGAGACAGCATGGACTTTGAGGAAACTGTGCCTGGCTTGGATATTGAAGCACAGAAAGAAAGCTGTTCTGAGAAGAAGGAGTGCTCCAGGCAGAAAAGTTACCAAAAGCCAGTGTTAGCCAGTGAGGAATTCTGAGCTGTGCTGATAAATTATGGTCAGGTAATATTCAACTTGAGACCCCTATAGGGTCAAAAGTTAACCTGCTGACCTAATTCCTGAGTTACTCGTCATGTCAGTGGGTTGAACTGGGGCTAAGGCAGCAGAAATGGGCATCTAACAAATTTCCCCCCAGTGTTGGAATACTGAGGTCATTAATTCTTTTGCCTCAATGACTTCAACAGTGTGTCCCTATGATATATTTGAAAAGGTTGAATTAAGATAATTCCAGAAATGTTCTCAAATCCTAGATAAGATATCAAGCTTTATTGCCATATGTGTTCCTCTCCTTCAAATTTCTTTCAAGAAATGACAGGCACTATTAGAGAGTAAGTTTTCTTCCCAGAAACCTTCCTCTGCTGCCATTGTGCCCCGCAGCCTCAGCAATACATTGTTTCCTGGAAGAACATTTCACTGTCGTAAGTGCTGACTGCCTGAGAAAATCCTGGGGCCCGCCAGGAAATTTACAGGTGAGTCTTCGATATAATTCCCCTGCTTCTATACTCAACTCTAAAGTGCATGAGGTGGTACTTTCTTGTTTTAAGATCTTTCGAAAGCTCTTGTTAGGTAACTAAGTTAGAAAACAAAAATCTATATCTTGTTTCTATTCTAGAGTGAAATCCTTTATTGAAGCCCACATTATAGTCACATTAATATCACATTAGCTCCTCGTGATTAATATTACTACAATAGATGAATTAATAATGATTGGCCACTTCGCTAAGGTTTTCCCTCCCCCTACCTTGTCATGAAGAGGATCCAGGGCATTGATTATCACAAATATAATGGATTGATTCATCACTTATGGGAAAAGAGCTTCTCTTCCCATCAGCTTATTCCATTCCTCCATCCTAGAGATATATTATCATTGGAAGCGGCTCAAAACCATCTACAAATTACTCACTGCAGCCAACAATTATAATTAAGGATGGTGATTTGAATGCCAGCTTTGAATGAATGAGTATGTTCTACGTAAATGAATTGCCATGGAGAAGAGACACTGAGAAGACAGAATTTTTCCTCTTTTTAGTGTTCTGTGGAATGAGAATAAATGGATACTATGGTTAGCATCAGAACAGGGTCGTCCATTACCATGCTAGCTTAAACTGTAGGGCAAATGTGGTCTACTGAATCACCTGCAAACCTTAAAACACCTTTAGGAGGTAACCTATTTAAACACTAGATCTTATAGATGCTTATTCTCTCAGCAGGGAAATGCTAACTGGCTCACTGAGCACTTTACTATCTGTGTTTCCTTTTCAGTTTTATAGTCAACATTCCTTTAAAAACCCTTTTAAAAGGTTAGAATTTTGTCTTGTTAATTATAAAACATCCCTCCGCCACTGTCTAGTCTGATTAAAACTATTAGCAACCAGTATGGCCCCAATGCTACAACTTTTCATTTCATGGGCTGATATTGGCCTGGAACTTCAATCTAGAATTAGGTTGTTGAGTGATTTGATGCGATTGTGTTTTTAATTGCATTTTAAAAGCATTGGCACATTTTCTTCTAATTGACCCTTGATCCATACACAATCACAGGAGTCTTGTGCAAACCTCAAAAATACTACACCTAATCTGTGCATTAAGAAGATAATAGCTGTTTATTGCTATACTTAACAATATGCTGTTAGATTTTAGTATCCTTAATCTACTAATGAGCACTTGTGGTTTCATAATGAAATGGCTAGTATTTCTTCCCCTGAAGTTGTGAGTAAATGGATTTCAAAAGTGTTTGTGATACACACACACATACACACACACAGACACACACACACACACACACACACACTCACAGGAAACTGAAAACTTCAATGTGAGCACACTAACTCTTTTCAAAAAGCATCTGTGACATTTTTGGAGAACATTCTATGATGAGGCATAGCCTTGTTCAAAACATAGAACTCTGCAAAGATATACAAGTAAAAAAATCATTTCATGACAATGTGATATGTAGGGCAAGAAATATATTTTATAAAACATTTACAAAACCATAATGAAATCCATTATCAATTCACAAAGAAGATACCAATGCAAGCAGGCTTAAGGAAATACCCACAAGGATTCTTACTTTTCTTGATGTTATAGAAATAATGATAAAATGAAATTATATCACTGCCAAGTACCAGTACTAGAGAAAGAAGGAGGCGAAGGAAAAAAGATGGAGGGAAGGAAGAAAAGAGAGAGCAAATAGAGAGTGATTTGAAGGACAAAGCCATGCGTCTTAACTACTTCTGTTTGGTCTGTGTGCTTACTATTAATTTGTCTCTAAAGGGGATAATGGAATCAACATATCTTGATTATATTTTCTTGCTACAAGTTGTACTTTAATTCCCCACCCCTAAGTAGCACACCCCTCATGCCCACCCCTGACATCCTCATAAAGCCTTTCAGTTCACTGGAGTTTCCATGTATTCCTTTGCCTCTTTTTTTCATGCCAGAATAATCCTCTTAAGCCTCAGACCTAATTGTTTAAGTCCTTGCCCTGAAAGCCTTTCATAATTCTCTGTTGTTTATCAAATTAAATGCAAATTTCTAGTCAGCTCTTCAGAATCCCAGGCTTCTTCCTCCTCCTTCTCTGTAACCATTACCTTCTCACAGTCACCCTCAGAATTTACACAGCTCTGTACAACTGAACTTATTTGTCCAGTCTTTAGGTATAATCATAATCTTTAAATATAAAAAACAAAATGTTGTTCCTAATATTTCTGTTCCTCACTCACCCAGCCCCTGCATTTGGATCTCTAACACACATCATTAAATATGTCCAAGAAACTCTTCTGTTTGGTCTCTGCTCTGCTTAAAAGTGTCAAGTGTTTGGAAATTTCTACAACCATCTGTCAAGAAAGTTAAGAGTTATTCTTGAGTGATCACATCCAACACTTTCTCTGCTTTGATTACCATAGTGTTCCCAAATATTGTTTGCCCTCTTGTAAAATGGCCTCCATCTTGTCCACTGCCATGTGGTCCATAGTGCTTGCTGGGTGAGCAACTGGAAGGGAACGTGTACATGAGATTAAAGAAAGAGAGCAAATGTCCTTGCTTTGTCATCTTCTGAGATTTTTCTAGTTACATTGAGTGCTAATTAAAGCTGTTTTTGCTTTACCCACGTAAACTTAATTTAAGGAGAACTTGAGTATATTATATTATCAACTAACAGATATGGAAAATAGTGTTGGACTATGCTCCTGTAATATTTTTTGTGCAAAATTTGCAAGTATGTTCCTTTTTAAAAAAAAATTTCTAAGACAGTGGGAAGGATTACATATATGAAAGAATAGGTAGATATAAATGAAATCCTGAGGATATAAAGCTTGCTTTAGACACTATCTCCTTCCTTTCTGTAAGATTTTAATGTATTTCAACCTCAGGAAGACAAAGGATCCTCCTCTTGTCTCATTTCCAGAAGAGACTCCCTGGGTAATATATTGGTTTTAATTTCAAGAGTATAGACTTCTTGCCTCTACTGACTCTAGATCTAGTTACTGTATCTACTCCTTGAGATATTTGCCCCTTAAGACTATTTTCCTGTTTGGAAATTATAGCTATAAACCGATTAAGGAAACCAGCCCCTCTTTCCTTAAAGATAGGCCTAGTTATTACTTCAGAAACAATGTGATTATAGAAGATTAGTTAGATTAATCAATGCTTTACAAGGTTAGTGAGCTCTCCTAAATTAGATAGTGCCTTAGCTACTTCCTCATTGTGAACATTGCCAGGCGAATTCAACTGATGTTTTCTTTTTTTCTAAGAAAATCCAATTCTTATGACTAAGTATGACCCCGACACCCACTTCTCTCTCGACTATGAATGAAAAATTGATCTTTTTCCTATTCGATCCTGAAAGATTTAGTGAGTCAGTTATTCTCTCAAGAGACTCAGAGTCTAGTGTAGTGGGTCAGCTAGTAAAGTGCTTGTCATGTGGCATGAGGACCTGAGATTTAATCCCCAGACCTCAGGCAAAGAAGCTGGGTATGACCATATGCTCTTGTATGCCCAGAACTGGGGCAGACGGAGCCCATATAATCACTGAATGCTCTGACCAGCCAGCTTAGCCTAATCAGCAAGTTCAAGTTCAAAGGAAAGACCTCTTTGAAAATAAAATAAAGCCAATGACATCCAAGAAAGGACACTTAGGTTTGACCTAGAGCCTCAACACAAACATATGTGCATGCATATATGTACACCCATGAAAAAGCACACATGAGCACACCATATCATATCCTCAGTAATTGTTTTTATGCCTCCTTTTTCCCCTTTTGAAAAGGCTTCAGATCTAGGTTACAATATAAACTATAGGTTCTAACCAGACAGAACCCTGACTCTTTAAATGCTGCTGCATTGGTAAACTTGGAGTGAGATAACAACAGCTCCCATGGCCCTGCCTTATACTCCTGGGGCAAATCCTGATCACTCCAGAACTTACAAAGGATTTAGAATTGTGACTGTTAAGTAACACAAATGCTCCCATCTCCTCCTCTCCTAGCATCTCACTTAGGAATATTTCACAACCTTTCCTTACAGTATAGTCCATGATATGCTCATGATTCTGATCTGCTTTGAGCAGCTACTTTTGAAGAATTACTGTAACATTCTATATATACCATGAAGTGCTAGCTCTTGTTACAAGATTGCTTAATTTTGTAGATGTGGTTCTTAAGGGTCTTTTAAACCATATATCTTTGACTGTATTTATTCTAGAAACCTGGCAACTTATTTGGGGTACATACCAGCAAATCTGGATTTTGGAATCAGATTCCTTCCCATATGGTACCAATATATTTCTATCTTTGCCTTCATTCAATACAGCCACAGATGTTAACATTTCTGGGTTTTAATAGGCCTCTGATCTCCGGCAAGCCTTTTTTTTTTTTTTTTTTTGATGAGTCAATGGTGTGTTTTTAAATCTATAGCTCATTTACAAGATTGGTTTTATGAGATTTGTTTTTCCTGATGCTATGGCACTATCCCTTATTCCAAGATATTTAACACATAAACTAGCTGAGGGATTGGCTGGCACAGAGACTAATGCTTGCATGGTAAATAGCCCAAAAAGGCAAGGCAAGCTTTTACTATATCTGGAAGTAAAATATTGTGACCGTGGTCCAGAGAGCTTAACTGATACAGCTCTGTTTCTTTCCTAGGATGTCATCTTGTTGAAACATCTCTCTCAGGTGGATCCTCATGGTTTGATTGGAGCAGATCTGATTATGAGTCTTCAAAAGAGACAGTAGAATGCCAGAACATTCCCATGAAGAAAACAGACTGAGTGAACAGTCAGATCTGACTGTCACAATGACTGTTGTTGAATACTGAGAGATTCCTTTATTGTAGGTGTCATGGCTAGTTGGAAGAAGATAAGACACACACAAAAAGTTTATTTCATGTATACCTGAAAAATACTTTTCCAAGAGGCAGTACCACAATCTGTATATGTTATCACCATCTTTGAGTAGCATAATAATTTTATAGCAACTGTCTTCCAATATAGTTTTGCATGATTATATCATGTTAAGAACAAGATTAGTAGACTATGCTAATCGTATCAGGAAATTTTTGGTTAATAAACATTATGTTCATATTTACAGTCCTTTCCTTAATAAATTCTCAAGCCTCAGGACACCAGAGCTATATTTACATACATAGGAGCAATGTTATGATGCCATATATATATGAATGTTGATAATTTTTAAAGGAAGATGCCTTAGAAAATAAAATGTAAAGAGAAGTTTCTTACTATACAGAAGCCTTTCAGCTCCATCAGGTCCCGTTCATTCATGGTTGGCCTTAGCACCTGTGCTGTCAGTGTCTTGTTCAGAGCGCCCTTTCTTGTAACCATAAGTTCCAGCCTCACCCCACCTTTTCTTCTACTGAGTCTCATTCTTTGTATTAACCACACTTCTGGGCAGGCCCCATGCCTAGGAGTAGTTAACCAACAAAAAATAAACTCAGTGGTATTTTTGTGGACCTTTTGTCTCACTTTGATTTGGCTTTTTTTTTTTTTGTCTTATTGGCCTTAGGCTTGTGTATTTTAGTTTCTGTTTTTTTTTTTTTTTTGTGGTATGCATGCATGCATGCATGTGTGTGTGTGTTTTGTTGTTGTTTTGGTATGGAGATAAAGGGGATGAAGTTGGGGAGGTGGGGAGGTGGAGAAGTTCTGAGAGTATTTGGGAAAGAGAAAAGTATGATCAGAACGTATACTATGAATTAGGAAAAAGCTGAAAGAAGCTGAGGAAGAGGGGCACCCTATAGGAAGACCAGCAGTCTCAACTAACCTGCACTCCTGGGATCTCTCAGACACTGAGCTACCAACCAGGCAGCATACACCAGCTGATATGAGGCCCCCAACACATATACAGCAGAGGACTGCAGGGTCTGGACTCAGTCAGAGAAGGTGCACCTAACCCTCATGAGACAGAAGACCCCAGGGACTGGGGAGGTCTGGTGGTGTTGGGGGTGGCGTAGGGACATCTTCTTGGAGACAGGGTGGGGTGGCAGAGTCAGGTGGTGGGGGATGTGCAACAGTGGGAGGGTGGACCTGGAGAGTTATAAAGTCTGGACTATAATAAAAGATTAAAGAAAAAAATACAGAATGCATAGTGTGAACAAAACTATTTTTCCAATAAAAAGATAATTTAATCCCAAGTTCCAATCTTGAAGCTTTTTAGAAGAATTGATTTTAGTTAGATGAGATAAGTAATTGGACTACTTTGTGTATGAATATTCTAATGCTTATCTTGAACAGGAGTTGATGGTGTAAAAGATAAGCTTAGAGTGTTGAGGAATGGTGTGTGTATGTGAGTGTGTGTCTCTGTGTGTCTGTGTGTATGTTTGAGTTACTGTTTATATAAGAACATGTGCAGAAGTACTCTTTACCACAGATTTCAATTCAGAATATTCACAGAAATTAAAAATAAACTAATTTTATTTTTGGTGGGAAGTCACAGGATTTTTTTCTGAGGGGAAAAATGGTTTAAAGAGCTTTGGTCTAAAAGAATAGCTACATTTAATCTTCCCTAATTTTTAGATTTCCCATCAACAATTAAGAGTTTAAAAATAGAAATTAAGGAAGAATATTAGTGAGGCAATTATGTCAATCTCCTTAACCTTAGGGCAGAAGGCAGTGAATGACCTCACCTAGCCTGCATGGTAGTTTGTAAAACCTCTTCTTGCTCTCATTTACATGTGCTTATGGCTTATTTCCCAGCCAAGATCATAATTTTACCAGCATGCTGGACTTTAATCAGGGCCACATTGAGAGGTGAGAAACCTACACTTGAAATGCTTTAAAGGGCTACTATTTTGATTATTTCAGATTAAACACCTTAATCAGGTCACAATCCTTCAGCCCAGAATATTTAAACAACCTTTGTTAGTATTGAACAAAGATCATTTAAATCCTAATATAAAGAACATTCTTCAGTGTCAAGCATCTGTTCGAAAACTTATCATAGCAATATACTCCCTGAATTGAATGAGCAAATTTGATTAACACTAACTTCTGGGAATGGTTTCTAGCTGATTGACCTGGGGACCTTATCTTTAGATATTGGCATTGTATAGATTAACCCAAATCCAGGAGAATATCAGATATTAAGGCCCATAATTGCAGGTTAATTGGAAGATAAAGATGCTTTAATCTAATGTTGCACACAGGGAAATAATGATGATATTAACTTATTAGCTTGGCTGTGGGAAATAATCTTATTATCATAAGGAGGATGAAAGTTACATTGTCTTTGTGTAAATCCTTCATTAAAGTTTCTATAATAAACACTTTAGAGATCTGACCATAACTGATATTTTTTGTCTGTATCTTTGTTGTTTCCCTCCTGCTCTCAGCTACATTTGAAGAGCTATATGACTGAAGACCTCAGAAAAATTGGAATTTCTTAACTTTTAGGGCAAAATAAATAATTGTGTTTGGACAATGTGTTAGTCCACCTTCTCAGTTATATTGAAGGAGTACAGCATGCATTACAATTGCTAGAACCAATGTTTGGGATATATTTTCATATTCGTTGCCTCACAAATGACAATAAGACTTTGGTTTACATGAAGTTTGAAGAGATGTAAAGATTTAATGGGAATTTTTGAACTATCAGGAAAAAGTTTCATATTTAAATTTTCTGCTCAGTTACAGATACTTTTAAAAAGGCATTCTCCAAAGCTCCTATTTCACTAATATTATTGTACTGTAATAGAGAATGGGTAAAGAGAAACTTAACTTTCTCTGTCAGCACCTTATCAGTTTGACATGTTGAGGGTAAGGGGGGATTTTATTAAATATCTTTTAAAATAGGAATAATGAGCATGAAGGAAGTCAGATGACTTGTTTGAGGGTACACAACTGTGGTTGCAATCGTGACATTTGACTCAGGCTTTCCTGATTAGAAAACTCATGATTCTATTTGTTATGTTATGAGTTTGAATGTGAGATACGTGTGAGATACATGCTCACACACGAGGCCTCTACAGTCCTTCCTGTACCCTTGATCTAGTTCTTCACTTGTTCTGAAATTCACTATCAGGATAGATGAATATGCCCTCTGTATGACCACAAATATGGAAAGCAACCTCTGTTTTGTTTCTATATACTTAACTGATGTTTATGGTCTGATATGCTCTACTGATAGAAAGCAAGTGTGTGCAAGGCAAGGTAAGGAGTTGGTAATAGAATTATTGCAATCACTGAGGAAAGCTATGCAGAACTCTCAGCTACCTCTCCAGCACTATGTTACTCTGTGTGCTGCTGTGTGTCCCTGATGATGACTGACTAAACCTCTGAACAGTAAGCTAGCTTCAAGTGTTTTTCTTTATAAGAGTTACTGTGAAACTGGTGTCTCTTCACAGCAGTAAAACTCTAAGACAGCCACAATTCCCTCAGTGAAAAAGGATGCTTATAAATACGAGTGCAGAGTGTACTTGTTGCTACTTACTGCTACTAGATCAATGGAACAAGGAGGGATGTATAGGAGTGTGCATACACGCGTGCAAAAACCGAACACATACTGACTTATCCACCATTGTATGTATATGTATTTATACACGTTCAACTCAGTTTCTATATCAATCTATATATAATGAGCATGCGGATGAGATCTAATAGAGAAACTTCTATAGATATGTGCAAGTGGATTTAAATATATACATGGCTTTGTGGTTTTTAGGTACATATGTTTCACATATACTTCATATTTATCTGCATATAAATTCATGCATATACACATACATAAACCTAAACTTATTCTAGTAACTTTAGTTCCAATCCAGCTCCACAACATTCCTGCCAACATCTTTTTCCATACATGTAATTTCCTTTTGGTGAGTGGAAAGTCTGTCTTTCATTATCTCTAATATATTTACTTATTTCTCTAAATCCTAGATTGCATAGAAAGTAATTTCAAATTTGCTTACTCATACCTCAGCAGGGAGAAAGGAAAACTCTAGGGTTCAAGTTGTTTACATTTCTTTTTGTATTTAACTGAGGGTATTTAATTCAACTACCATAGCAAAGATGCTTGGATTACTCACCCGTTCAGTTTTGCTGTGGTTAAGCAGTTCATCTGAAATTGAGTTTGATCCATTTTGTTCTGTTTAGAGTTCATTTTAGGGATTTCCCTCCTCTCTTTCATATTATGCTTCATGCTGATTGCATTTTCAGCATAGTTCTTGAAGTCAAGTATACTAGGCAAAATCTCTTTTTTGTCTTTAATTCATTTCTTCCACTTGAAAAATCGCTTACTTCTGTCAACCACTTACAGCAAGTCCAACCTATTACTGTATGTTTCCTTTCCCATTACGGCACATTTGAATAAATACAGACATGTTTTCTTAGTTTACCTATTACTTCATATTATTCTTTCGTTGATGTTGTTGTTAAAATTCAGAGGCTTGGGGAGAGGCTGCAGAAATCTATGCTGTCTGACCACTGTCTTCTGAAGGGCAGATCTTAGCAGTCTCCCTGTGGCTAAGAGGTAGTTCATATCTTTCTCATTTTTGTTTTAAGGTCTAATGTAGAGTAACATACATTCTACTGCTATACAACTGTATAGTACCCCAATTAAAAGATAATAAAATTATTATTCAGTCATTATTTTATTTAGCTTCATTGTTGTTCTTCATATTTTGAAACATAAAAAGTAATACATGATTTCTTATGTGTATCTTTAGATTAAAATGATAATGCAGTAGATACTATCAAATTTCTATCCATAATGGAAACTAATATTCCTTCAAACAATGTATTTTCCCACTAATTCTTATACTTTTAAAAATAAATACTAATTAGAACATAGGTGTATGAAAATATAGTCAATCATACCCAAAATATGCAAGTAAAAATCAAATAAGCATATTATTATTTTAGCTACTATGTGACAAAAATTAATTTTTCTTTATTCTTTGGGGGATTTTTTGCCTGTTTTTCTCTCAATGTTTAAAAATTTCATACATATTAGTGGAAACAATCCTTTTTTTTTACCTGTGACATATTTTACAAATAGTTCTACCAAGTTTATTATTATTTTTTATTGTATATTTTATAAAGTTGGCTTTTAAGCTCAGTAGTAGAGGCACATATCTTTAAACCTAGTACTTGGGAGACAGAGGCAGGAGGATCTCTTTGAGTTCAAGGCCAGTCTGGTCTACAGGGTGAGTTCCAGGAGAGCCAACACTACACGAAGAAACCCCATTTTGGAAAAAAAAAAAAAACAAAATGGCTTTTAAAATATAATGTATGCAACTTTACCTTGTCTCTGCTCTGGGTACTTGTGTATAAAAACAATACAATGACATTTAAAATCTCTTGTGTGTCCCTTTGTGTTGGTCTCCTCTTTCAAATCCTCCCAGCCCAACGATAACTATTATTTCCAGGTTCCTGTTCAGAGCAATGTATTATTTGCTGCTGTGTATGTCTGAGCATTAGGACCCATTTTTTTCTTACCTCCGTCAAGAATCACACATTTTTTGGATTTGCTGCTCTTCATCACTGTTCCAGTTGGTTATCCATCTTGCTGTGTATGGGTTGACTGATGTATTGTTATTCTCTCTGTCAACATAATGTGGTCTTGAGTCATTTCCAGATTTCTATTTTATGAAAAACCCAAAATTTCATATTCTCTGTGCACCGCTACCACCAGGATTAAAAACCACGATCATTTCTTAAACACATGTACTGATAATGAAAACACACCAGCTTCCTTAGGATGTACACAGAGGAATGCAATTTATAAGTTAGAGGTAAGATTCATTTCCAATTCTAGTAGACAATACCAAATTGCCTTTGAAAATGATTGTATCCACTTATACCTCTACCAGACATATGTAAACATCCATTTTTTTAATCCACATCCATTCTTTTCTCATGCTAGACTAATTTTCACATGAAGATTATGTTTGTAACATGTGCCAGTCTAGTTATCTGTGAAACGTGTTGTCGTATAGACCCTCTCTTTTATAGCAAAGCATCTCCTTGGGCTTCTCTGTATTTTCAGTAGATTGATGTTGTCTTGGTGATTTTCTAGAATTCTTTTTATGTTCTATTCATTTGATTATTAGTGTGCTATGAACATTTTCCCTGGCCCTTTCCAGTGACTGCTATGGCTTGCCTATATCCCTTGAAATTTTGACTTTGGAAACTATATTCCACTGCCAATGTTAGGCTCCTTCTCCAAATGCGTCTTTTCTTTCCCTTGAACTCCTGACCATTCTGAGATGCAAGAAATATGTTTTGGTTATTTATAAACTCCTACTTTGGATTATTCTGTTGCATCTGGCCACAATCCAATAGCATGATATGATGAATTAGAAGATCACTTTTTTCTTATTATCAAAAGTATCTTTTCCCTTTGGTTTATCATTTTACTTTTTACCTAACTCAAGAAATATTTGCTTACCCAGATGACAGAAGTTTATTCTTTCTTATTGATTCCATACAACTTTTAGTTTTGCCTAGAGAATTTGTTAGTTCACCCATAATTGGGCTTAGGTATTGAAAAATAGGGGAGTAGAATTTCTTTTTCTCTATATAGATGACTATCGCAATATCATGTATAACTAACATTTCCTGCAATTATCCCTGTACTAACTCAGTTTGGTATCATAGGGTTTTTAGGACCATAGGTCCATCTCATTTAAAGACTGTGTTGCTCTGATTCATTGGTACAGGCCACAGAAGGGCTGCACTGCTGTAAATAGAAGAGTATTATTTCAGAGATGGATCCTTGCTAAGACAATTCTCTCTCAAGTTTTCTTTGGGATCACTGTGCCGTTTTATCCTCACCTTTTCTGGTACATTTTAGATCAGTCTTAAAGCATCCAAGATTTCTTCAGTCTACTGCGCCTCACTCCCTGCAACTCGTTATTGGGATCTTGATTGAGATTAAATTGAATCCATAGATCAAGTTTGAGAGAGTTGACATCTTCCTGACATTAAGTGCTGTAATCTCAGAACATAGCATCTCTCTCCACTTGTAGATTTTCTTTCAATAAAACCTCTGTTTTCTTCATAGAGGATTTGTCCATATTTGGTGATATTTGTTAGTTATTTCTTTACAGTGTTATTTGATCATGAATAATTTATTGTTTGCTAATTTCAGGTTAAATTCTTTATAATTTACATACAAAAATAAAGTTAATTTAACATCCCAAAAATTTGTGATACTTTTTATTTCTATCCATTCATTGTTGTGTGATATCGCTTTGAAAATTAGTTTAGCTGTGATAGTACCAATTATATGCTTTTTATATACTTATTTACACACACACACACACACACACATATTCTCACTACAGAGTAACATCACACAGTGGTGGAGAGGGCTGGAAATCCTCCTCTATCCACTTGCTAAAGAAAATTATTTAGCTTCGAAAAGATAATCTCCTAAATTAAAACAAAATAAGTAGCAACTTTTATCAATTTGATACAATAGTGAAATTATCATCCTTTTTATTCTTATATGTTTTATGTGTTGAATTGTCTTAAGTTTTAAATTTTGTAATTCTTTTCTCTTTATTTATTTCTTCCATTTTCCTTTCCTTTCTTCCTTGCTTCCTTGGTTCCTTTCTTCCCCCTTTCCTTCCTTTTACTTGCTTGCTTTCCAGTGTCTTATGGTTGGCCTTGAACTCATAAACATGAGCCACCCCACCAAGCTGACCCTCATAATTCTTAAACATGCATCTATGCAGTGCTTTCTTTCTACTTGGATGAATTTGCTTGTGATACTACAGAATATCAGTATTATCAGCCAGATATGTAATGAGGAAAAAGAAAATGTACATCTAGTTTAGGTCATTATAAGCCATTCTGTATGCACAAATAACTAAACGTATTCTAGAGATATCTTCTCGCCAATTAAACTGGAAAAAGTGTTTTTAATAGCATTTTAACTCTCAGTGTGTTTTGGTTTTTGAAGGCTGAAAATGTAAATGGTTCATATGAAAGGCATAGCTTTGGACTCAAACTGATTTTAGTGACTACAAGTACAAGAGTTTTTGGTTTCCTTTTTTTCCCCAGATTTATTCAAGATTAAATTCCATATAAACAACTTCTAATAGAATATATTGGTGTAGACGATTTATCTGTTACTTTCAGCCAGCGATATGAAGCTAGAGATGTTACTAAGTAATCTAGGTGTGAAAGAGCACATTTGGTGTCATGTTTTCCCAGTACTATGGCCATAGGAGCAATATACCCCAGCAGTCAATGAAGAAAATGACTCTTGCAACATCTTGCCAAGCTTTCACATTTTCGACATAAAATTTCAAAATATCATCATCCTTATAAACACATATATTAAGTAAACTATAAATAGTGTTGCCTTCCAGAAATCCATTCTGTGTCCTAATGTTTGGAAACTTGAAATTTTGTCTGAATGAGTTTTGAATCAGCTCTAATGAAGTCATTATTTAGATGTTTCATATATTCTTTAGTCAATTTTTTGTTACTTATTGAGAAATCAATAGACTTCATCACTTCCATCTGTGTTGTCCTCAAATGTGCTGTGGTAGCATAGGTATGTACCCCAAGGGTAATTTACTTGTGCATCATTGGCAAGACCCTAGGTTCAACTCCCAGCACTCCAGCACTGTAATAAAGGTATTCTACATTTCATGTAGAATCTTTTAAATCCCCCCACTATTTAATTGTCTCTCTTTTCTCTTACACTATGTGTCTGTCTTAGTTTCCTTGACTGTAGGTGCTTGTGTGTTTTGTTAATGTAATTTCCTTCACTTTTCCCATATTCCTAGTCTATAGAGGTAACTTGTGTTTTCCTCATTATGCCTTTCTGCTGAGGTGTGACTATATTGCATACTGTAAAAAAAATACAGATTTTTGAGATTTAGCTAAATAAATTTTCCTGCTTTTACATGTTATGCAGACTACTTACAGGTCAAAGAGAATGCATTTCAGACATCTCACCTCTCTTGCTCCCCTGCCCTGTTAATATACACAGAGAAGCTTCTGTGACGGTTTCTAGATTAGTCTGCTTATGAATTTAGTGGGAAGGAATCAACATGACATGAATCCTTCTGTGGTTTCTGCCACTCAAAATTGATATTTATTTTGTTGAGAGAAACTCTCACACAGGGTCTTCTTGACCTACACACTCACGAGAGAGAGAGAGAGAGAGAGAGAGAGAGAGAGAGAGAGAGAGAGAG
>NW_021604618.1:17554587-17645477 GCF_004785775.1 Grammomys surdaster | reverse complement strand
AGAGAGAGAGAGAGAGAGAGAGAGAGAGAGAGAGAGAGAGAGAGAGACAGAGAGAGAGAATATTTTTTAAAAGCCTCAAGCAGCCTCAGTGTTTAATGAGGACATATGAACTAGGACGTGTGTAATGACAGAAGCTATTATAAATACTGATATAGATCTTATAATAATTGTAATAACAATCATATTGTGCTAATTATATGTATTAAAATGTATAGTTTGTTAATACTACCCAATGTTTTTCATTCTCTTATTGTTTTAGGAAGTTTATGATTTAACTGAATTTAATTTGTGTGTATATTTTTAAATATGGTCTCCTTCTGTAGGCCTGCTAGAACTCCCTTTGTAGACCAGTAGGGCCTCAAATGGATAAAACCCTCCTGTACCAACCTCCTAAATATATAATTTAATTTTTAGGTTGAAAAATACCAAACAGAGTTGCCCATTATAAACTGGATGAAGGAAATATCCTCAGTATTAGAGCCAGAAATTTGGGACTTGCCAGGCTTTCAGAGTTTAGAAACCAGAGTTTCTGGTTTCTCTGACACAAGATTTAGTTTCATTGCCTAAAACTGGAGCAGGTTTCCACCATTATTTGAACATTAAGGTGAAAGCCAGAGTTTGAGTTCTGAAATGATGCACTCAGCATTGATTCTCTGTTTCCTCATGATGTGTCCCCTGTTTAGCTTTCCACTAGAAGTGCTGTCTTGTGTGTCATCCAACTTCTGTGAGCAAGATGTCGTTTGTGACACTATACACTTGTGACCATCTTTGTTGTGTCCTTCTGTTAGATACTGTGTAGCTGAAGGGGGGGAGGTTCCTGTGCTCTGCTCCTCTCTCAGCTCACATTTTATTTACTTTTGACCTCCAAGGGTTTAACCAACTGATCAATGCACTTAAAAGAACAATGAAACTGTCAGTTCATTTAGGTGGCTATCAATAGAAATATAAATCAGGGTATCTATAGTACATGTCCTGTCCTGGTTCAGTTGTACTATGCAATGACAGCTGTCTTAGGGTTTTTTTTTAATAGTTTTTTAATTCTTCTTTATTGAACATTTTTTATTCTTCTTTATTGAACATAGTTTGTTCCATACAGTATACTCTCATGATATTTTCTCCTGTCTCAACTCCTCCCAGATCTCCACATCCCATCATTTGATGGTAGAGGACGGTGTATCTCAAGGATGTTTTTGGTGGCTCTGACATTTTTACCTTGATTTGTGTTGCTGTTAGCTAAATTGGCATGGCAGAAGATAGAATCTATCTGGTTACTCAAAAGTCTCTTTCTACAAGTTGTTTCTCGACCAAAAGGCATGGAATGGATTCATGCTCCCTGCCCCATTGACAACTCTCACATTTTGAACATCACAGAGCATTCAAGTGTGAACAGGCAGTTAGCGCTTTGTAATGCTTCAAACCACTCCTGTCCCAATCTCTTCCTTAGAATAAAACTTTTGAGGAAGCACCATTATTGATCACCGAGATGACTGTTCTTGAGAATTTATGCCCGTGAACTATGTCTACAGCATTTTTTTTCTGGTGTTGTGCATCTATGGCCTTGTATGCCCTTTCCTTTGTATCAACTGAGGTCATAATTAGCATTCTCAGCATTCTGGTGCTTCTAACCTTCATCTGGTATCTATTATATCTGATGAGTGGTTTGCCATCAACTCAAATGCCTTTCCTTTGCAGATTGTCTGTCTTGCCTGCCTGGCAGCTTCTATGATTCTTTCTTATCTAGAGTCCACAGTTGAAATAAGCACTGTCAATTTTTTTTATTCAAACATTTCTGCTTGTCCTACTTCATACATTTGAACACTTTGATCTCAGAACATTAAGAAAATTATTTTTCTACAAAAGTTTTTACCAGGAAGTTTGCTCATTGTCCTGCAACTCCAGCAAACTGAAGGTATTGTGTACCCCACATACCTAGGGCTTCCTGAGCTCCCCATCACATGCTTCACCTTTCTCCTTTCACACTATGTGACAGAAAAGTTCTTTAGCAAAATTGGGCCCTCCTCAACTCTGTCCAGTGTTAATGTTGCTGTATCTCTGGAGACTTTGTATTTTGATTACTGTAAGTCTCCATGCTAGCATTTCTAATTTGTTTCCAATCTTCTCAGTCCTGCTTCATTATGCCCATTGTTCTTCTGTTATCTCTCATTTCCTTTTTTTGTAGAGAATGGTCTTCATCTGTACTTGGGCAATGAGCATATTCATATTAAAACTTAGTTAAAATGATTCATCAGACTATTTCTCCCTGAGAAGTCTTGTGTTCCTTCTGCTGATTTTCATACCTGACTTTCTTGATTTTAGATTTAATTATCTACTTAGTAAGCAAGCTATGAGCAAAGGCTTGGAATGTAATTTCTGTGTCTAGAAGGTGAGGAAAGCAGACAGTGAAGAGTGGCTGTGGAGATAGGGTGTGTCACTATGTAAGTAACCCTTATGTGGGGCTGGGAGTTAGTCCACTAGGGAAACATTGAGACATGGTATAGAACAGAGTGGTCAGAAAGGCCCCACCTGAAGGTCCAGCAATATCTATGAACTAATTTCTTTTCGTCAGTTTGACACTACTCCCAATGGGTAATGATTCTCCATTACCCTTAGTAGGGCAGATGACCAAGCCAGCTCAGTCAGTCAACAGGGTCTCCAGGTAGGGAGTAAGGATTGAAAAGAAGAAATTAGACAACACTATAACATGACTCCAGCCAGTCATGACTTCAGAGCTGACAAGTGCCTTTATTTTATCCTAGTCTCATTTTATACCATTCTAAATACATGCAATGAATATGGTCAGTTCTAGGTTAAGGAACAAATAAAGCATAAACAAAAATAGACAAGGGACGAACAAGGCAATAAACAAAGTTCTGTTGTATTTTGGGACTTACCAAGATGATCAAGATATTGAGCTTACTTCCTTGTCTTAGCCCAATGTCACATTCTTGACTGAACCTGCCTTCTTGTCCTAGCTCAATGTCAAATTCCTGCCAAATTCCTAGGAGTGGCCCCAAAAGTTCTCCACAGGCAGATTAGTAGGCACGGTACATTTTGCTCACCACAGGGCAAAAATAAAAAAAAATTAAAAAAATAAATAGCAAAGAAAAATGGCAGCTCTAAGTAGACGAGGCTGAAGTGGTGAAAGCACTAGATATCTGAGGTTATGTTAGATGTGTTATGTTTGAGGATTTGGTTTATGGAAAGAATTTTACCTCTTCCTTGGCTCTCTCCCTTTAGGCATCCTTTATACCCTTTTTTCCCTTCTACATGTGTGGTTCTGTACATGCTTCTCTGTACATGTGTATATGTGTTCTCGGTTCATGTTGAGATGTGTGACCGTGCATTTGTGTGAATGTGTACTTGCATGTAGATAGAAACTCAGGATTAATATCTGAACTCTTCCTGGATTACTTTACACTTTAATCATTGAGACAGGGTCTCTCACTTGAACCTAGAGCTTACCAATACAGCTAATCAGGATACCTAGCTTGCTTCAGGAATCCTCTGTTCCAGCCTTCAGAATGCTGCAATTTCAGGATGGCCACCATGACCTCCAGGAATTTATGTCAGTTCTGGGAATCTGAATTCTGGTGCTTAGACCTGTGTGGAAGTAAACAACGAGAAGGTTCCCCTGCCTACTTTACAGGTTTCATCACCTCATTTTCTTACATGATTAAGGTTGGTTGGTCTCCTCCATTGCCATTTTCATCCTTTTACCTCAGCAACTCCCTTCTAATTTTATACCACATGTGTTCCTCCTTTACCCACCTTTTCCCTTAAAGCCTTCTTTCCTTCTCAAGTGCATTTTCTCATTTGCTGGCCTCTACCCACACTTACTCCTACATAAAAATACTTCATACATAAAAATTAAGATTTAAAGTCTGCGTATCAAAGAGATCATGGAGTGTTAAATTTTCCAAGGCTGAGTTATTTTATTCAATATCATTTTTAGTTTTATCTAGTTTTGTGAAATTTTCATATTTACTGATAACTGGGAGAATTGAGTTGCATAGCGGCACCATATTTTCAGACCAGCAAAGCCTTGCTATTGTGGAAAGAACAACAATAAATCTTGATGTGCAAGAATCTCTTCAATTGTATGTGGAGTCCTTTGGGTGTATGCTCAGGAGGTGGGGGTAGCTGGATCATATATTCAGTCTATGTTTAGATTGTAGAGAAACATCTCCACTGATTTTTATGTTCCCACTAGTAATGAGAAAAGCTTCCTCTTTTCCACCTCTCCATCATCCTTTGTTGTGATTTGCTTTCATGTTGATAGTCATTCTGACTGGGGTGAGTTGGACTCTCAGAGTAGTGTATTTCCTTACTAAAGAACATATTTTGACCACTTCTTGTTTGTTTAGAGTACATTTACCCTGGATGAAGATTGTGAGTCCAAAACCAAAAGCACATAGTGACCTTTCTTGACAGTACCAGGGATGGTATTGATCCAGTGTGCACACTGCTAGACCACCTCCTTGTTATAAGAATGCATCTGTCTTCTCCCTCTCAGCCTACTGTTTGCTACAAGACTTAGCCCCAGGCATTGTTCAGCAAATCTTTCTAATCCTATTTCAAAACCTGCGAAGTCTTGGCTCTCCCAGTCCTGTTCACTAGGCAGAGTGTTTTCTATCTTATCATTCTCTTCAACTCAGAGAACTTACCATTCAGTGCTCTCTCAAGCCTGCTCCAATCTCAGAGGTGCAGATGCTTCTAACACTTTATATTCACTTTGATTTTCATTTTAAAATAATATTTGCTTTACCATTTATTCTTGTTGAACTTCTTACACTTTTATATTTTATATGTCAGTAATATGTGTTTGTCAACAGTTCATTACTTTATAAGTATAAGATAATAAATATAGTCATACAATTCAAATCTTTAAACTGTGTATTTTCAAATGCTGATGTAAATAAGTGGGAAATTGTAGTAGCACAACTGATATGGAGACTTTCTTGCATGTGTCTTTTCTAATTAGTTTTATCATATGTGACTTTGGGAGTATCCGCTTTTCACATATTGCTGAAAACACAAAGTTGTTTAGAGAGATGATTAGTGAATTTGAACATTTTAGCTTAGAGAAAGCTGCAACCCTGACCTCACTGTAATTGAAATACATCCCTCAAAATAATGACAGAATGTGGCATTAACTGGCGACTCAAACATTCTAAAGACAAAAAACAAAAACAAACAAACAAAAAAACTCAACAGATTTTGTGATATACATAACTTTAAAATAATTCCCAAAGAGTAAATGACATTAAGAAAATGTTGAAAATAAAGTACCTAGAGTGGAGAATGAGGAGCTGCAGATAATTCTGAGATGTTATGTTAATTTCTACAAGGATGCTGGCAGCATTATTAACAACTAAAGTGTGCCAACCTTAATGTCCACCTTTAAATCGTGTTCATTGACTTTATTTCCTCCCTAGACTCTTCCAAGCTCAGGCTGCTAGTGGTCTCCTAAAAAAGAAAAGCCCTTCAGATACTCATCCCCCATTCTTAAAAATTTAACTGTTTAATTTTATATGTTTGAGTGTCTTGCCAGTACTTATGTCTATGAATTCTATCCATGCAGTGCACACAGAGGCCCAAAAGCGTGTTGGACCCTGTGGGGTGAGACTCATGAGCTGCTATGTGGGTAATGGAAATTAAACCAAGGTCCTCTGTAAAAGTAGACACTACTGTCGACCATTTAGCCAACTCTGGAGCCCCCAGATATCTCTTTCTTGAATTCAAGGACACAGTGCAAAGAAAGTCTACACAAGTTTATAATTGAGCATAATGACTATGAGAACAAATGACCAAAAGATGCCAGGCTAGAGAAATTCATGGTAAAAAGACACTCGTGTTTGGACCCAGTTAAAGTTAGGTCTTTTCCCTCACCATCTCCATTTTCTCTCAAGCACGAAAATAATTAGAATTTTGAAAAAAAAAAAAAAGATGTTCTTAAACATAGTCAACCATAGCCTCAGCATCCAGAAAGAAAAACTAGGAGAAAATAAGTATTGGCTCATAGCATTGTGCAACCCTGTCTTCTATATAGACACTATATACTGCACAGGACAAAACTCTGTACTATAAAGTGAATTAAACACAAGTAGAAAGAAAATACTATTACTTTGAAAATGATTGTCACAGAATCCTGACACCTTGCTCCAGACCAAAATGCAACAAGTATGACTGAATTTCCATGATGTGTCATTTACTGGGGTTTCACATTTACTCATTTATTTAACCATCAGTTTGGCCTGGGGTCAACACCATTATTTTGCTTACTCTTCTCTCATATATTATATCAGTACAGCAGTTCCCCCTCCCTCCTCTCCTCCCAGTTCCTCTCTGCTACCTTCCCTTTCCTCCAGACCCACTGCTTTTCCTTCAAAGAATAGGCCTCTCAGTGATATCAACTGAAAAAGGCATGACAAGTTACAATAAGACTAAGAATATCATTTTATCTTATCTGTTTAGAAACTGAGGCTGAGAAAACCCTAGAGTAGCTGAGCTAGGACAGAAACCACACATGTCTCTTACTGGCTGGCTGTTGCCTATACCATAGTACAGTAGCATGATCTCTGAAGCATGCTGTGAAACTGGAAGGATACCTACATGGTCTCCAGCATAGAATTACGTGCGCTGAATGCTTGGATTTTTAATCATATAGTTATTATTACTGCTATCCCACATGACCTCCAATTGCATTAGCATAAACCTCTTATTGTCTTTATAGAAGTTATCTCATAAAGAAAGTATCTGGTTTCACAGCATTCAGTTACTAGACTATGATGAATGAAAAATAATTACGTTTTTAGAAGAGCTGTCTCTACAGAAAATCAAAACTCCAACATTTTTGAAACAACTTTCTAAGTTGTGCCTAGTGCCCTGATCAGAGTTTTAATGCGGAACTTGACTTTTTACACATTTAATCTTATTTAGTATTGGGAAAGTATGGATAGAGGGCTCATTCAGGTATTTGGGAGAATAAACTTCCAGGGAATCTCCATGGTGTAGACTAGTATCCACTTAAAACCCCCTCAGGTTTTCTAGTATATGGACAGCAATGAGGAAAAGAAGTATGGTGGTATGAATAAAAATGGTCCTCATAGGCCCATAGGGAATGGCATTCTTAGGAGGTGTGGTCTTGTTAGAGAAAGTGTGTCACTGGGGGGTAGTCTTTGAGTTTTCATAAGCTTAAGCCATGCCTAGTGTCATTCTCTCTTTCTGCTGCCTGTGGATCATGACATAGATCTCACCTCTGTCTCCAGTACCAAGTCTGCCTGAATGTCATCATGCTTCCTGCCATGATGATGATGAACTAAATCTCTGAAACTTAAGCTAACCCCAGTGAAAAGTTTTCCTTTATACTGATTGCTGAGGTCATGATATCTCTTCATATCAATAGAAACCTTAACTTAGACAGTTGAACACTCTGGGATTTCTCTGACTCAAGTGCTTGGAAAAGAGCTTGGTGAAGTGAGAGGTGGTAGCCCTTGTTAGAGTACACTGCCCTGTATCCTATCGTTCTGTATTCCTTGCCTTGGAGTATTTCATTCTTTTAACTTTGAGTGTTTTTCTTATAGATTATTCTTTTTGTTTCATGAAGACCAGAGCCACTACTTACATAGTAGATCCAATGAAAACAACTGTGTTTTAGTGAAATTTACCAAAATTTTCGTGCACCAGTGGACAGCCTTCACTATTACCCAAAGAGACTTCAGAGCCATCTGATCTTCATCCCATGTAATTAATCTCTAATGCTCGATTTTGTACAATATGTAATAATGCTTCCTAGATAGAAATGAGAATTTCAGCCAAAAGTCATATTAAAGATGAAGAGAGAGAAGCTTCTGGAACAATTGGTTTTCAAGTGAGCAACTAAGTGTGACCTTTATTAAAGGGAAAAGAAATAATGGAAATATCTTGCATTAAGTAAAATCACTTGATGTCTTCCATTTTTCAGATTCTTTTATTTTGCCCCAGACAAATGTCTTGAGGTTTGTTTTTACAATGCATATTATGTGTTATGTTACACTTGTAGCCTCATAGATTTAATAGAGGTAAGGAAAAGATTTGCTACCCTAAGGAATTGAAGTAAAATGGGGGTGGAAAAAGAGAGTCCTGCACTGTGATTAATCCTGCAATAGAATTTCAATCCATTTCCCTACAAATATTTGGGACATTAACTCCAATCAATGATTTTTAATTTCAAACTAATGGATGCATTAAAACTGACACAAGTCATATAGAAATCATTTTGTAGCTTTCACTATGTTCCATATTGTACCAGGTCACATGAGTTTCACACACCCCTGAGAGGAAGAAGAGACATTTTATTTCCATTTTCAAATAACCAAACAATGGGTTGCAGAAATTAACTTGTTCACAGTCAACTAGATAGTTAACATAAACCATGGCTTCCAATTGGTCATCACATGCTTCTCCACTAGATTCCCCTCCTATTTTCATGCTAGCCCTTTTAAAATCTTTGTATGCATCCCAGTGTAAACCTCATGTGATAGTGAAGTCATGATGGTAATTGGAAGATTGGGACAATGTTATCTGGGAGACATCATTCAATTGTTCTTTAAAAATTCCCAGTTACAACTATAGCGTATAGTACAAAAGATTTATCTCTTAATAGTTTTATTTTTCTTTGCTCATCCTTCTCTTAGACTTTACCCACTGTAAAACAGTATCTCTCTCTTCCTGGATTCTGTCCATTCTGTGTCAGTATCCCTATCCATTTGGTATGATGTGTTATAAATGTCAGTATCATCACCAAATCTCTCTTCTCACTCATATTTAACTGCCAAGTTCAAGTTAAATGACTCTAGTCCTAACATCACTGTTCTGTTTATCTCTATTCTCTATGCTTACAATTGGGTCCTTATCCTTTTCTGAAATAAGTTCATTAAACATGAATTGCATTCCATGACTTTTCTGCAAACCCAGAACTTCTCCCTTTCAGTTTACTATGTGTACAAAGCTGAACACTTATCAACCCACATTCCTTAATGAGTTGTGTGTCTAAGCCTCTGTGCCTGTATTAATGGATAATGCAACACAGATCAGATCTGCTTATCACAGGCCCAGGCACTCTTTTAGTCCCAATTCAGATCTCGGTTGAAATTGTTGAAATATTTTGCCTGTTTCCCACTTCCATCTGAAGATTTCTTACCAATTTCTCTCAGTTTGTACATTAAATGTTCATCCACAGCTTCCTTTGCATGCTGTGTACTCATAAATTATTTGGTACTGTCCTTTTGGGAGCAAAGTTAGTTGGGTTTCATGAAAAGGTTCAGGTCCCTTCAGAATAGCCCTAAGTACGTATATTCAAATATAAGTCAAATGATTTAACTGGAAGAAAGACTCTCACAGTTGAGTAGTTGAGATCATGAAATACTTATACTTCAACTTTTTTCCTACTTTTGGAGAATATTAATTAAATGTAATTACACCACTCTCCCATTTCCCTGCTCTTCCTGTAAGGCCTCCCATGCTTATTCCCTCCCAACTTCTCCTTTATTCCTCCTCTCACGTTGTCCAAGTCAGAGAGGAAAGAGAGGGAGGGAGAGAGAGAGAGAGAGAGAGAGAGAGAGAGAGAGAGAGAGACAGAGACAGAGACAGAGGGACAGAGAGAGGGATTTGGCACTTTAAAAAGGTGAGAGGATTGCTAACCTAATAATATTCAGCATCAATTTAACTTTCCAGCACAGCTTGACTACTGAGTCTTGATTACCGTGGTCACTTTAGTGAATATGAGCTGAGAGGCAAACTCAACTAACCAGAGATAGTGTGGTGGACATTCATAATTCTGCCTGATTTTCACTATTAAAATGATTAATGTATGTGTGTGCATGTGTGTGTGTGTGTATATGTGTGTATGCATGTGTGTGTGATATGTTCATTGTGCATATGCTGGCACAAATACCACAACACTCGTGTGGTGGTTAGAGAACAACTTGGTGGAGTCAGTCATTTCCTTCAAGCTTTATTTTCAATCTAGGAGTTGAACTCAGGCCATTAGGCTTACATAGTGAGAGCCTTCACCCACTCCACCTCATCAGCTTATTTCTCACTATTTTAAATACTCTCTGTATATGTATACACAAGAAGGTGTGTGTGTGTGTTTGTGTATGTGTGTATGTCTCTATGTGTGTGTGTTTCAAGTTTCCCTTGAAGTTAGTCTAACAACTGTTGTTTTCTTTATTTATGAATATATAAATACTCACATTAGCCGGGCAGTGGTGGTGCACGCCTTTAATCCCAGCACTTGGGAGGCAGAGGCAGGCGGATTTCTGAGTTCGAGAGTTCGAGGCTAGCCTGGTCTACAGAGTGAGTTCCAGGACAGCCAGGGCTACACAGAGAAACCCTGTCTCGAAAACCAAACCAAAAAAAAAAAAAAAAAAAGAAAGAAAAGATAAATACTCACATTAAATCTTAAATCATAGTTGAACTCTACAAAAGATAAAAAGTCTATGATAAAACTCCTAACTCCAAACAAGTTAGTGAAGAAAGGGTCTATTTGACTTTTAAATCCTGGTTACAGTCCTTCATGTCAGGGAAGACGAGGATAGAGGCCACATGCATGGTCACATAATATCCAATGACAAGAGCAGAAAGGAAGAATGCGCCTATGCAACCTTCTTGTTTCTGATAATTTTCACCAGTCTTATATAATTCTAGAAGCTTTGCTTAGGGAATGGTGCCTCCCACAGTTGGTTGTGTCTTTTTACAACAACAATTAACAATTGAGATAGTTCTTCATGGACACCATCATAGGCCAATCTGATCTAGGTATTTTCTCATTGATATTTTCTTCTTATGTGATTTTAGGTTGTAGTAAGTTAACATTTTAAAACAAGTCATCACAGTCTGCTCTGTTGGCACCATGATATCACTATCCCCAAGGTCTCTTGTTAATCTCACAGTCTCAAAATAAAGACCACCAATGCTTTAAAAGTACAAAGTCTCTTTAAAAGTGAGCTTTTCTTTCTTAAGAAACATGCTTCTTATTCCAAAAGGGAAGAACCAGAGGATAGTAAACAACAAATCATATTTAAGCAACATCAAAAACCAATAGTATAGATTTAAATTCTGTACCTCAGTTTCCTTTCCTAGGTTTTCTATCTCCAGGGTAGTCTCCCTTTGTGATTTCTTTATTGTTTCTACTTCCATTTTTATGTCCTGGATGGTTTTGTTCAATTCCTTCACCTGCTTGGTTGTGTTCTCTTGTAATTCTTTAAGGGATTTTTGTTTCCTCTTTAAGGGCTTCTACCTGTTTACATGTGTTCTCCTCAAATTCTTTGAGAGTATTATTTATGTCCTTAAAGTCCTCTATCATCATCGTTAGAAGTGATTTTAGATCTGACTCACGCTTTCGTGGTAATATAAGGAGTTCAGGACTTTCTAATATGGGAGAACTAGGTTCTGATGATGCCAAGTATCTTGGGTTGCTGATGCTTATGTTCTTGTGCTTGTCTTTCACCATCTGGATCTCCTTAGTACTAACTGCCCTGTCTCTGACTGGAGCAGGTCTTTCCTCTTGTCTTGGTTGTGTCAGAACTGTTTGGGATGGGTTTTGTGCTGGGATTAGAGCTGAGGTCCAAGATCTGCTCAGTGTTCAGGTGGAGACGAGAAGGAATCAGTGCTCTGGGTCAGGAGTGAATTCCTGAGTCCCTGTGGGTCCTGGTTACTCCCTGTTTAGAGCAAGTGTTGCTACCTCCTTGCCTAAGATACTGCTCTACTGCTGGGTTAGAGCTCCTGGGAATCCCGCTTCCTCTGGGTTCTGCGAGATTGGGTGCAGAGCTGTCTCCCGGGATATGCTGATTGCTCAAGCCCAGACTGGAAGGAACCAGTGCTCCGGGCCAGGAGTGAATTCGTGTGTCCCAGTGGGTCCCAGTTACCCTCTGTTTGGGGCGGGTGTTGCTGTCTCTTTACTTGAGATACTGCCGGGGTTAGAGCTCCTGGGAGGCCCTCTTCCACTGGGTTTTGTGAGGTTGGGTACAGAGCTGCCTCCTGGGATCTGCTCTGTGCTCCCGTACCTTAGTTTCCAATGTTGAGGATCCAGACGGCTTGGACAACCTCACACCTCCAGCTCTAGCACCTGTTGTGCACACTCTCTTAAGCTAGCTCCATTCTTCACTCACAGCTTTTTTTGGCAAGATGGCCATGGTTCTGTCATCTCCGATACCCTTAGGCCTCTATTATAACTGATACTTCACTTTCACCACTGATGATCCTCTAAAAGTCTCTCTTAGAGCCTCTGTGGAGTGAGTCTGATACTGACACAAGGTGTCAAGCCTTAGCTACTTTGATTCAATTACTGTTGAAATTTCCTACCTTCAAAACCAGTACCATGAGAAGAGCACTTACACATTGCCCAGGTCTGCTGGAAAGTTGAGATGTAGCCTGGACCCCTTGGGAGTTTCTGTGTGATGGTCCTGAGGAAACATGTTCTTCCTATTGTTCCAATGAAGAAAGAGGGATTCACCTCAATGGTGCTGATATGATAATAATCACATCTGCTTCTTCTGTCACAGTATGATAAAAACATACACTTCCCCAGCCAACATGTTACATGAATGGCCCCTCACCCTAGTCCTGATAATCTTGGACCTGAAACCCCATAAGTTCATTGCCCACTATTCTCTCAGCAGTTCTGTCTTCCAAACTCCCATAAGAATGTTCCATTTAGCATGGATCACTCAATGTCTCTCCATTGCAAAGTTCCAGAGTAGGCATAGATGCAGACACACAAAGGGATGAAGTGAGGGCCTGATCTCTACCTTGGAATTTATTGATGCATGTCCAAAAAACAAGAGGTAATGAATGCCTCCATATATTCATACTTGTAGTGACATCAGTTAAAGAAGTAGGGTATCTCTGCATACCAACTACGGTAGTATTATTTATAACAGCTCATAAGTAGAACCACTCCAATAGTCATCTAATAGCAAGGGGGAAAACAGAAGGATGTGATGAATCGGTGCAGTAGAGTGAAAAGTAGAAGAGAAAAAAATAAACTCCTGACATATACCCCAACATGAATGGACCCCTACGTAAGAAGCTCCAGAAAAGAAGGCTCTAAAATATGTGTGATTTATTTTTCTGTTTATTCAGATTGTCTAGATAAGGCAAATCTTATAGAAATAGAAAGTACATAATTAGTTACTGTATTCTAGGTCCATAATGAGGGGGTCCAATGGACACAAGATACAATTCACATCCTGAAGCCTAGAAAAGGCATTAGGTTGGAGAATGGTAGAATACAGAACTAAAAACTATAATTTATAATTTCTATTGAATTGAAAGAATTCTTAGGAAGTGTTCTGATTTAGGGGTTGGAAATTATATAGTGTTTCTGAAGAAGATCAATAATGCACACAACACTTTGCAAATGTGATACAGGCTTGTACTAGTAATGGGGCATTGAATCTTTGAGGTTGATAAATATGTTTTAGGCTTGGGCAAAGGTGACAATTCTACAAACTTGAAAAACTGCATGCTGGGCATATGATAATTTAAAGAAGATTTCAAACTTGCATTGGGAACAGGATACTGGACACATCACCTCAGGTGTAGTTATCAGTACGTGGACTGGGAGTCACTTTGTCCTTTTGCTGTGATTCCTGGTCAAGAGAGTAAGTGCCAGGAAGAAAGGCTATCATTAGTCTGAGACTTTTGTGTCTGACATCCACAGTCCATGGCCACCACATACTGGCAGCTATAAGCTATCATTGATTAAAACTACTGAACACAGATACAATTTTTAAAACCATACACTCACAGTCCAATTGAGACACATCCTTTATTATAAATCCAGATTATTGTGTCCTAAACTAGCATAGAATATCTATAGATTGTTCAGCTTATACTACCAAAATTCAAAGTTTTGAGCATTATATATTTTTCCATAGAATGAATATATATATATATATATATATATATATATATTAGAGAGAAATATATATTTTTCCTTTAAAATGCCACATATCCATGATGTGATGAGTAAGATTAACAGGCTACCTTGAGTTTTCCAATCTAGTAGTTTTATAACAATGTGGCAAATAAAGCATCTAAAAATAATTTTAAAATAAAAACTGAAAGTGTCTGTTTCTGTTCTTAATCAAAAGAATTTATGTTAGTGACTGCATAAGAGTTTATACCTGAACATTTTCACTGAGCAGTGACAATTGAACTATGTGCCCTAGTTGACGTTTACTATGGAAGCAAGCAGTTTTGTTTTTGAAATTCTTATTTAATTCAGCCAGCAATCTTTTGACTTACAAGTCTCTCTTACGTGTCTTAGATCAGCTGTCAGAAGCTGTGAGCTCTGGGGGGACTCAGACACTTGCCAGAATACCTTTCACTTGGTGGGAGACCTCAAATGAGTAAACTCAGTACTGGGCTCCTATACCCTTGCAGCCCAAATGTTACAGTCGTCTTTAAACTATTCCTTCCTTCAGCTCTCAGGGGGAATTGCACTGATAAGGTTTGTGCTCATCAAAAGGATGGAAGGACAGCAGCTCTGTCAATCCCAGGATACAACATGCTGGAAAGGGCGGCTTCTCCCCTGAGAAACTATTATGAAGAACCGTAGTTCTCCAGTGCCCATCATGAATGAATCACTCCACTTCAGTTATTGTTTCTGTGGATTCCTCTCCCTCTTGTCTTTCTCCCCCACCCTCAAGCAGTTTTTAAAGTCCAAGGGGATTTCAAATTTTATCTGACCTATTGATTCCAAGAGGCGGCCAAGTCCAATAGGCATGCAATACAATTTGCAACCTGGAGCTCAGAAAAAAAAAATGACTGGCTGGCTAATTGAGGGACATGAATTAGTAAGCCATAATTTGGGATATCTAGTGAATAGAAAGAAACATTTTTTAAAGTGTTCTGGCCCAGAGTTTAAAATTTAGATGATGTATCTGAACAAACTGAGTAAAGTACTCTGAAGATATAAGCTAATGTTTTTATTAATATTTTTAAAATCTATCCTCAGTGAGTCTGGGCTCCATATTGTATATGCACGCTATCTTATTTCTTGTACTTTTACCTGAGAATGTTGAAAAGTAGGAGATAATTGTACAAAGCCTGTCAATTCTCACCCATTTGAAGCTCTAGGAAAAGACTTTGTGGGAGGTAGCAGGATCATATTGCTGATTAAACCACCCTGCAACACAACACAGAGCATCTAGCAGAGACTGGTCTGCTTGACAGCTGCATCGTGCACGCAGATTTGAACATACAGCCTAATATAAATGCCATGCCACGGTCCAAGGTAGTGGATAATTCAATTCTGTTTAATTCAACCAAATCTTTATTTCCTGCTAACCTGTGCTCCGATTGCCATATTAGTGTCTCTGGAGATGTTAAAAATATGTTAAGACATGTTCCACAGGCTTAAAGAGTTAAGAATGTAATTGAAGGAGCTTACAATTGAATTGGTTAAGAAAGGGGAGGGGTATGTTATATGTTTGAGTAGATACACTTTTCATTTTATTTCTTTTGACATTAAGTTGGACAGTCAAGGCAAAGACATGGTTTGGAAGAAAGGAATATATAACCTGGAAATGAAATGTCGTGCTTTGCTTTAGGTAACAGCCCTCCCCAAGCCCCTGTTTTACAAAATAAGTAGAGAGACATAGAGGATTAGATATATAATGTGTGGACACTCTTCAGTAACCACTATTGAACTTCAAAATGAGTTTAGTCATTAGCTTTGACAAATGAGGAGCCTTTTATTGATTTTTACACATGTCTATCATGGGATCTATTTAAAGAGAACAGTCAATTCTAAGAAAGATTATGTTAATCTTATTGGTTTGATGTCCTAATGGGACAAGGGAGAGCAGAGACAGAAAAAAATTAAAATTCTAGAAACTTCCAAGTGTCATTTCTTAAGATCAATTCAAAAAAGAATTTGGGAGAAAATAACAAATATATTTGTCTTTTCAGCAAAAACTAAGAGTATATTGATAAACTACCCTGACAGTGTTAGCCAACAGCCTGAGAAGTTCACGGAAAGGACATTGACAGGAGAGCTACAATGACTAATTTATTTGTCTTTTTATGGCTCAGTTAAGAGCATCTTAGGTAGTCTAGCACATGGCAGCCCGTCAAACTTCACAGGCTAGCTGTCAGAGTTTTGACTGACATGGAAGCAGTGTTTGCCCTTGCCTTCAGTGGAGTGCACACAGGTAAGACAGCTTGTTGGGAATTTTTATTTCATGCTCCCAGGATTTGTGGCTGCACTTTTATTGAAAGTTCTGACAACAAAAAATCCCACTCCTGAAATTTCCAAGGTTTCTGCTGCAAGCACTTCTCCACTTAAGCAAGATCTTCCTTTGGGAGTAGATAACGCTAGGGGCTTTGCTGACATCTTCTGATCTCCAAGACAGCTGTTTAGTACATTGGAGACCATTTCATGATTTTTGTTGTTATCTTTGCTGGAAAGGCACTCAAAAGAAAAAATAAAAGACAGAGAATTAGCTGTGAAAAGGCTGAGCAGGGCTCCAGGGAGATGTCATAATTTTGAACTGGTAAATGCCAAGTTGTGCCCTCCCAAATTTTCCACTCCCTCCCTCCCTAAGAGTCTTCTACATCCATTCTAGATCGCTCTCTCTCTCTCTCTCTCTCTCTCTCTCTCTCTCTCTCTCTTTATCTCTTCAGCAAATTGAGTCTTCTAAACTAAAACCACTTCTAAACACTTAAATACTGGACCATTTATGCTTGAAGAAATCCTTTCAATTATATAAGTATTATAGACCAGTGTCACAGCACTTTAAATATTTGGAAAATATATTTGGAAAAATGTTCATTGTAAAATGGCAGGAGATTTGTTAGCTTGATAAGGGCAGCTGCCCAGAGTTTTTCATCTTTGATGCACATATCAATTATATCAGTTAATTATTCATAAGTATTTTTCATAGAATATTTCGATTATTTGTCAATAGTTTTTAAGGTATGACTGAAGCCATCATGATTTGAGTCCCCATAAGTGCCCTGAAACTTGCTCTATATCTTTACATTATGATGTCAGGCATGGTGATGCATTCCTAGACATAATCCAAGACGTTGGAGAGTTTGAAGAAGAATTCAAGTCACCTTTAACTATGTTGCAAGTTCGAGGCTGGCCTGGGCTACCCGAGCAGACATGTCACTAATAATAATAATAATGATGATAATAATGACAATAACAATAATAATAATGAGGCAGAGGCAGAACACAGGTTGGAGGTGGAGCTATTTCGGACGTATGCTGTAGCAGTTAAGGGAACAGTTATTTCCTAAGAAATTATGTGGTACATGCTCAGGACTACCATGCAATCAGTTACATTTGTTGAATTCATCATTCTGGAATATGACCCATAACAAAATTGTGTTCAATTCATAAATGAAGGACTATTTAATCTCTATTTTAAATGAAGGAAGAATACAGACTCAGGCAATCCATTATTTTAAGAAAATCAGATGTATTATTATGAAAGTAAATCATTTTATCATGCAGACGAAGACACACTTCCATGCACTCACTAATTCTAAAATTATCAGAATTATTAAATTTTTAAAATTATTAATAATTATTTAAAGTCTTAACATTTCAAATGTAGGAGCACACTTTTATTGTCTTTAATGCCAGTCCTGAAGAGGTAGAGATAGGGGGATCTCCAAAGGTCATTGGCTAGCTAGGGTATCAATTGAATGGTAAATTTCATGTTTGGTGACAAACCCTGACTCAAAGATTAAGGTAGAGAGGAATAAAGGGCAATACTTGATGTCTACCTGTAGTGTCCACACAGGAATAGTCAGGCTAGTGTCCACACATACATGTGCAGCCACACACTATTGTACTAACTCAGAGCACATGCACACGTGCACACACATGATCACAGTTATAAAAGAATCAGGTCTAAGGAATGTTCCATAGCCACATCTTTTTGTTTTTATTATAAACAACCTTTCCAGGTAGTTATGTCAAGTGTTTCTCTTCTGATTGTTTTTTTTTTTAACTTAGGAGATCTTGTATTGGCAGTAAAGTAGCCCCCTCAGTGCTGTGAGCTGTGTGCACCAGGAGTTGTGTCTGAATATCTTGAGTCTGTCTGAGCTAGTAGTAGTGGGTTTATCAGTAGTGTGGATCATATCAGGCCTGCCATGAGAAGAGCCCCTCAGACGGCTACTGCTTTGAGTCTGAGTTATCCTCAGACTTTTGCCTTGTGAACTTCTTTGCACCAAGTTCTGATTCAATTTGACTAGGAGTCTCTAGTGTTGGGTTGTAGACATGTGTTGAATCAGCCCTTTGCCCTGACCTCTACCTGGCCACCAGGAAGAAATGGTCTAGTTCTTATGGAAATGGAGATGCAGATCACATGCTTCCTTGGCTGCATGAGCTTCTGCCATCAGTGCAGGCTGCTGACAAGAGAAATGTCCCACAGAATCACAAATCAAATTTTTGTGGGACATACTAAAGTTGGACTTTAAAAATGTGTTATCTCACAGTCATATTAACATTCTCATGTGTTTAATATTTGACTTTTTGTCATAGAAGCTCATTCCCTTCCTCTGTTCTTATATTAAGATGTCTTATTGACTGGGTAATGTACAAGGACATTCTAATTTCATAAAGAGACACCAAGAAGACATGAAAAGATAATTATTTGTAAAACTCAGGCAAAAAGAACATAGCATTCTATGTTCGAATTCCCATTGATATTCAACTACACCTCTGTGCTCTGTGAGGGCTGAGACTTTCGTCAGTCTTGAGGATTCCCCCTGAGATTCTGTTTCTGGAAAAATCAGGCTTTTGAAACATTAAAGAGAATATTGACTTGACCATTTACAAAAAGTGTAGAAATGTTGCCTTGATTATTACTGTATCAACAGTAAGAATATGGTTATGCATTTATCTATTTTGATAGTACTCCCAGTGAAATCACACATTTTCTTAAAAAGCCATTTTGCTGTGATAGAGATGCTTTTGTTTTTGGTCTTGCAGGATTACTGGTTATGCTGCAGTTTCTGTAAAGTCCAGACGCTTTCAAGATGCTGTTAAATGTGAGATCCATGTGCTTAGGAAGATTCTAGCTTTAAACATTGCCTAGGAATAATCAAGTTTAACACTTCAAGATTCACTTGTAAATATAGGTATTTATACAATATGACTTTGTGATGTCCTCAAAATTAAAATAGGCATCATTTCAGTTATGTCAAGTGAATTTATTTTTAGAATATTATTAAAGCTGACTTAAATGTAATTAAATAGTGTGATGATAAAATGTCAATTATTCAATGAAAAACTTTAAAACATGTCAAAGTTGTTTTTTATCTTTGAGCAAGTTTTGAAGTCTTGTCAATAGATGGAACAAACAAAAGTTCACCTTAAAACACATTTCTTTTAAAATGAGCTAACAATTATCTGGCCAATTAATATGAAAGCTTAATGCCTTAAAATTAATACAATAGTAATTCTTCTTTTACTTCAATGTTTTCTTATAGAATAATGTGCTGTTCACATTTTAACATTTGTAGCTGCTTCACATGATTGTTCTCGGTGACAGAACCTGATGTTTCTAGATTTACCAGTCATTCCCTTACATAACTTCTGTGAGATTAATCTAGTATTGATATAGTGTAGAAGCCTCAAAGCAGGCCAAGTAAAGATGTGTAGACAAAGGCTATACTGTGTGACACACTGCAGCTTCCATGACCAGATTTTTTCTTTTTATGTATTTTTTTCTTTTGGGGGAGGTTACAAGGGCAGAGAGAGGATATAAGGGGTAGGAATATGAGTGGGCTTGGGGTGCATGATAAGAAATTTACAAAGAATCAATACAAAGTTTAAAAAATGATCTTCATGTTTACAGTCTTTGATATTAACAGTCTATCTTACTGTGTTTCTTCACTAGGCATCTTATTAATGCTTAGGGAAGCCAAACAAAAAACAAATGTGCCCTTCTATACCCAGAGCAAAGCCCGAAACTCCTGTGCTGTCTTTATTGACACATCCTTTCATTAGCTTCAACTATTCTTTTCCTAACACTTTAAAATTTCTTTTCATATTTTAATTATATGTGTATGTCTGTTATCTATGTGTAGGTTCGTGCACATGAGTCCAATCCTAAGAAAGGCCAGAAGAGAGCTCAGATCTCCAGAAGCTAAAGTTTCAGATGGCTGTGAACAGTCTACCATGGGTGCTGGGTCCTGTGCAAAAGCAGTACATGCTCTTAACTGTTGAACCATCTTTCCAACACCTCTAATATGTTTGGTTTCTTTTACATCTTCAGCCATTCCCCAGAGGCACTGCGTATTTAGTATCAGCTAATATTACAATAAAGCAACTTCCTAGTATATATAAAGATTTTTTCCATTGTACTGTATTCTAATAAGTATCAATATTTATTTTTGTCTAACAACAATGTACATATTTTACACTGAAAACATTGTGTAAAAGCATTAAAATAGCCTTCTAACCATTCAATGAGCTGTGATATTTTGACTGGCTGTAATCAGGGGTTTTCTGAAATAAGACAACAGGTCTGACAGCAAGGCTCAAAAGTAGAAATGTTTGTCATGCAATCCTGATGACCTCAGCTTGATTCCCAGAATTCTTGTAAAGGCTGAAGGAGAGAACTGACTCCATAAAGTTTGCATGCGCACTATGCACTGTGGGATGATCTCTGATGATTACACTGAGCACTCATGCATACTCACACACAAACACAGAGGGAGGGAAGAAGGGAGGGAGGGAGGAAGGGAGGGAGGGAGGGAGGGAGGGAGGGAAGAGGAAGGAGAGAGGGGAGGGAGGATGGGGAGAGAAAGAGGGGAGGGAGGGAGAGGGAGAAGGAGAGAGAGAGAGAGAGAGAGAGAGAGAGAGAGAGAGAGAGTGAGAGAGGATAAATCACATTTAAAAAAAGAGAGAGCAGCAGAATTTGCTTCCCTGCAAACACTCGCCCTTTCTCCATGCTCATTTATGCTTCAAAGTCAGCTTCTTGCCTTGAACTTCAGGAACTGAGTTGTTTCACCTTTTCTCCTGTAGCTTAATTGTGTTTTCTTAACCTTCATTTAATCAAAGATAGGCCCTTACTCTGGACTGAGTTTTGATTTAAGGAAGTACTGTCTACTCTCAATCTTTGTGCATGAAGCTCTCTCTGTATCAGTAGTGAGGTTGCTTCCCTTTTGCTTCAGAGTTCATCCTTTACTCAGCAACATGGATAAAGGTTTGAACCCAGAAGCTTGGAGGTCATCATATCTTGGTTTTCAATATGCCTTCTTCCTTAATCTGAATAATATCTCTTTTTATGTACTGTGAGAGATGTGTGACTCTTCATTTTACTTGGATGCTTAGAGGCCATTGGAAATCAGTCATTGGCCTAATTGCAATATGTACAGTGTCTCGAGGGAAAAAGAGGCCAGAGGAGAGCAACAGAGAAGAGGAATAAGTCAGAACACAAGACATATGTTCTGTGGGTAGTAATTGTGTTATGTCAGATTTTCCTAAAATAACAACCAAGTATCTGAAATATGGCTGCACTTTCCAAATGTGGAAGAAGTGCACAGGAAGACCACAACATATGAGGAAATTGTGACAACAGACTCCCTCGACTTCACATGGTATTCCTACAGACCTCAGGATGTAAAAGATACCCTGCATGGAAAGTACCACTACTCAAAATGCAACAAAGAGCTTATACCTGACTAGCTTATACTTTCTTACTAGGGAACCTTGTTCCATGGGTGCAGCAGGGAGAGGTTTCATCTCATCTTTGTTTACGCCTTTCAATTAACCACTCAAACAAACACAGTCCAAGAGAAAATAGAGATCTGGTACTGGAAAGCCAACTTTAGGATCATCTCTATCTTTGAGGTTCTTGTCAAAGCTAAGTTTCCTCAGCTTGGTAATGTGGTGGCTATGACGCATGTGGTATGCTCCCCTTGTAGTAAGTCCAATCCAATTCTAATTCTATTGAGCTTTCTTACACTCTTTAAATTGAGATAATTTTCACTTGTATGTTTTTAAAGTATCTTCTTTCATTTCACTAATGAGTTATTTTCTATAATCCATTGAACATCTTTAGAAACCTCACTAATGTTGCTGAGCAGATTACAAACAAGGCAAGATGACAAGCCAGGACCCATTCTGTATTTCCATGTAAGTATCTTTCACAGCACAGGTTCCCTTGAGTGTATGATCTATCCCTATGCACTAAAGCTAGTCATGACATGATAAATTAAGCCAGGTTTTCGCCTCTTTCAATCTAGTTTATTTTATTTTTGACAGCCTGGTTATAGTGTAATTTTACTTAATTAAATGTAAATATCATCATATTCTTCAAAGTTATTAGAATTTTGTAGGATGCTAAATTTCTTTAACTATATGAAGATGACCAGTGTGTCTGCCTTTCTTTTTGTATACTGTCAGTACCTTTTCCAATGCTAGACAGAGTCCTTGTTAAATAAAGCTTTCAGGTTGTGGCAATTACTATATTTTTCTTGAAAACTGAGCCTAGGGAGCAGTGACTTGTGGCTTTTTTTGGCATATGAATTATAATAATGCATCATACCTTCTTGTAGGGTGTGAATGTGAGATCCTCACGTAGATGTGTCTACCAAGTCACACATAAGACAGGAAAAAGATATAAAGAAGAGTTGGGGGAGGCACTTTTCCTTCCAGAGCCAAAGTTAGGAATCTACAAAATGCCCATCCAGTGATGAATGCAGAGCTGCTGTGGAGCTGTCAATCGTTTGCATGTCCCACATCTGGGGCAGCATCTGTTCTGGGTTGTGAAAAGAAAAACAAGAAAATTGGAGTAAACATCATGACACAATATCAAATCTGTGTGACTAACAAATGTATTGTGAATCCAGGGGCCATGTAGCAGTGTGAGACCCATACCAAGATGCTTGATAATTATATTTCTCAACTCGCTTTAGAAAATACCATATTCTAGGCCTGGGAATAACAAGCTTTTGCATAACAGCATTGGGCCTATAAATAAGAAACTCATTAAGCTACCTGTAGCAGGCCTCTACCCCAGTCTGCACTGGCTTGGGGAGCTTAATGAGGTGATAATGAGGAGAAAATGGTTTAGCTCCTTTTTGGCCTGGTGTGTGATGGGTAGGGAAATCCAAGTCTTCAGTTAAGCAGCCACCATACAACCCAATTCATCATTCAGGGTGGGTCTATATCACAGAAATAATTTGCTTCTAGGTCCCCAAGTTATTTGGCTCCCTGGTCTATGGAAACAAAGCAAGCTATTCATTCACTATTGAAGGGTCTGTCAGAATAACACCAATAAAGGGTGTTAGACTAGTTGGTCATTAGCATTTGAAGGGAATGGTCAAATAACCCCAACAAAGGGTGTTAAACCAATCCACATTGTAGGTAGGGAAGTAGAGAGGCTGTGAAATTCTAAGTGGATTAGTGCCAGCATTATTTTCTCACTATTAGTCTGGCCTCCTCTATAAGACTTCATGTTCACTCAAGGCTGGAGCAAACCTCGTTGGCCAAGCTCTCTTCTTCTTTTCTCTGTAAGGAAACTAAAGCAGCAAATTAGGGTTAAGAATATAGCATTTAGCATACTAGAGACAAGAAGAGATTGTAATACCAAACTGCTGGACATCCAAGGCACAGATGCAAAATTCGGTAGGAGAGTCTATGGCAGTACCCAGGGGAGGCAATAGGAACTGGAGTAGTGCTGGGTTCATTTGATTCAAGCTTGTCTCTGTTATGACTCACGCTGCTGAGAACAATGCTCTTGATGCAAATATGAGATAAAATCAGAAAGGAAGGATGGAATCACATTCTCAAGAACACAGTCTATAAGCCATCACCTAGTTTAGGGTTTGCACAGAAATTCTCTCTCTAATGCCTTAAAAAAAGACATTTGTTCTGCACTTGAAAAGAGCCTAGACGAGCCAGGAAACATTGTTTGACTCTAATCAAGGATCCATACTAACTATGCTTCTGGGTGAGGAACAACAAAATTGTGCATGTGTGCTCTGTAGTACAGAAATATTTATCTAAGCATTTCATTCTTTGAGTACCTCTCATTTTGTTTGATATAATGACCTCTAGTTCTATTTACTTCCCTGATAATGATATGATTTTTTTCTTTATGATGGGATGATATTCATATATATATTCCATTTGAATTATTTGTTCATCTCTTCATGGGCACTTAGGATGATTCCATGATGTCACTAATAATTCATACTATGATCAACACAAGCATGCAGGTGTGTGTGCTATTAAACTCCTGGCAACATATGCAGAATCAGAATAGTGAGATCCTAAACTGATGCCAGGAAATATTGTGTATTTCCTCACATATATGGAGCATGCTGGCCTCATGTACCTTGATTATTTGAAATCTTATTTTCCACCATTCCTCTCTACATTATTTTTTGTTTTAACAGAATAAGAAATATTTTATAAGTAAGCAGCAACTTCTAGACTTCCTCCTTTTTAAACACTATCACTTTTGTTACATGTGCTCTAAGGTCACAGTAACTACTTGTCTTGGGAGATGACACATAAGAAGGCTGTATGCTGAGGGGGACTGATTACATATATTTTTCTATTATCAGTGAAAGACCATTTCGTACAAGTCTTAGTTTGCATAGGATTTTGTTTCTCCTATGAAAAGAGATTAAATTGCATTGGATTTAACCAAAAGCGTTTTCTTTATTTATTGAGGAAATAACTTAAGTTACTTACATAAAGATGTGTGTGTGTGTGTATGTTTGTGTGTGGTGTGAGTATGTGTGCTTGCACACACATGTCTGTTGGTCTCTCTATATAAGCAATAAATTAATTTTGACTTTCTGCAATAAAAACAAAGGTGTCTGTGCACTTTTTTGTGTGTCAATTTTCTGTCTTTGAAAAATTTTGCATATAAATTTTTGAATAAAGTAGACTTGAGATTTATTACCCTTTATACCCTTTTCTGATTTGAGTTTAGAGCAGCCTATTCTGATAGCTGCAGCACCTCTTTTTATGCCTTCTCACAGAGTCCAAAGAGATTGAAATCGTATAGATTTGAGCAATTGGTAGAATTTTTATTGGCAAAACCACTTGGCCCTGATTTTCAAGTACAATCCCTCAATAAAAGCATAATATATGCTTATAATGTCATTTATGATGCTATATTATCTAAAGATGTGTCTTTTTCTATGTTTTCATAGATAGTCATTAATGTATTCATAAGGTTTTCTCAGTTTCATTTAAATGTAGACTTTATAAAAATATTTTCCATTATCTAAAATTTCTTATGCATATTCCCTGTGTTTTAAAACTTTCTCTTCTTTAATCTTTTTCTCCCAGTTCTTTTTCAGAGAAACTTGTTTTTTTATATGTAGTTATTTTAGAATGACTCGTTTTTTTATTACTTACTTTTCTGTTGCTTTTAACTACAATATCAACTCTATTAATCTCTTATAAATTTTTAATTTTTAATGGTAAAAATAGTGTGTTTAGAATTAGCCAGCTAGGCTCAGTTTCTATGATAGTGATTTTGTTAGCAACACTAATTTCTTATATTAAGTGCTTAACTTGTAATTTTAGTTATTCTCTCATAATAATTTATTTCAAGAAGAATCCTTTATCTGTTTGAGCACATTTGACAAATTGCATTGTATGAGTTCTTGACATTGCTCATTGTTTTATTCCTTTCTATTTCAGTTTCACTCTGTGTGTTGCTATGTTGATATGTGCATGGAAGTCAGAGGACACCCTTGACATGTCTGCCCTTGCCTTCCACCTTGTCTGAGACAAGGCTTCTTGCTGTCCATTGTTGTATTTGCCAGGCTAAGCAGTCAGTGAGTTTCTAGAAAACATCCTCCTGTCTCAGTTTCCCACCTTTCACTAGTGTGGATTACAAACTCCCCCTACAATTCTTGGCTTTACTTGGGTTCTAGGAACTCGAGCTCAGATCCTCAGTCTTGTAAGACAAACACATTACCTCCTGAGCCAACTCCTCTGCTTCAGTTTTAAGTTTTCTCTCCAAATTCCCTTCTGTTTATTTTCGTATGCCATGCTATTTTAAGCCATCTTCCCATTTTTCAAAATGTTGTTTTGGCTCATTGTGTTGCATTAATTTCTTATTAAATTGGATTAGCTTTTAGAAAAGCTCTGTCCTAAGGCACCACATACTTTTATCTCAGGCTGAACTTTAGGATTTAGCCCTGGGCAATTTCTGCCTGTCTGCATCTTGCTGCTCTCATTTCAGCTCACTGCTCCTTCATTAAGAGTTTGTTGCTTCTGCAAAGGTTTCCTTTTCTTGAATGTGACTTCAGCAGGGTTCGTTTGTGACTGTCCTCCTGTGATCTGACTGTTGTGGTACAGACTTTTGAACAATCTTGGATTATTCTCTATAAGAGAAGCTTAATTTAAACTTCCTTTACAAAGTCAAAGGAATATACAGGCATTCAGAATCTTGAAATGTCACAATAATGTCACCTAGTCAGTGTGCTCTCAAATTCCCCAAATGCAGGGACACTGTAGGAAAGGGTTGAAATAATTCACATCATTAGTCTGAGTCTGCCTTAGCTAAGTGAGCTTAAATTCTGGTTATCATCATCTTTTTGTATTAATTTAAACGATCCTTCCTTGCTCTTTGTGAAAGACAAGTAAGCAGAATAGATGGTATGACCACATTTTCTTGGCTGTATAAAGAAGAAATTAGAAATAGATGAATACAGAATCTTTCCATTCTAAGAAAACATATCTCTTTCTAAAAGCAGGAAATTTGTATTCCCCATGGGTTACCTGCTAGTGAATAATTCAAGGTAAACTCTGTGTTTTCCTTCAGTTAATTCTGTACTAATATTTAGAATGTTTCTCCTTGCTCTCTTATCGTTAACAATAATCTGATGCTGCCCTCCAGTTACTAATAATTATTGCTGCACCCAGCTGCCATTTATGGATTGAGATTTAGTGCTGTCTCTGTCAGTAAATGCAGATGGATAATCCATCCCTCAAATCAAAAGTTCAAGAATGGCTCCCTGGAAGAGGCCACTGGGGACAGAATGGCAGCTTGGCTTGCAGCACATGGCCAGACAGCTCAGAAAGAGCAGAATTGAAGCAAGTTTGACCCGGTGGGATTTATGAAGTCAGAATCCAGGAAAAGGAAACTGAGTTTGCAAGGTTAAGAAAACATAAGAAGTGGCCTTGAGAGTCACATGGGCATGGCCTGTGGAAATAAGCATTGTAAGTATACTTATAAAATGCAGGTGGTTTGGGGGTATATAGGCCAGAATTTTTTAAATTTTATAGTGTAGAGAAATACTTTCTCTTATAAGCAATGGTGGCTGGTAGAAGATTAGATATGTACACACACACACATACACACATACACACACACACATACACACAAGTATACATACTTCAAAAAATATGTCAATAGCTTCTGAAGAAAATGCTGGAAACTTACATTATCTTTTCAGAATTCTAGATTTTAAATTCAATGGAAACAGTGAAAGTCAACCCCATTGTCAACAGCTTTTGTTGGATTCTTAACTATGCTTAAAGCTTACAAATTAATATTAAAAAATAAAATTCAAAAATATCTACTTCTGAGATCAGATTCTTAGGAAATCTATAACTACTACTGACCTTAATAGTTATAAAATAATTCAATGTGATAGTCATAAATATTAATATGAAGCACTAAGATAATTATATAATAATTCCAATTTCTAAGAATTAGCAAAATGATTCAGGATTGGTAGATTTGCATGAAACTCTAAATTTTAGCACATATTTTTCACTTTGATTGATTAAAAGTTACAATAATACATGCTGAGTGGAAACCAAGCTACGTATAGATATTCTTCTAAAAATTAGATGCTAATAAATCAAAATCAACCTCTCTATTAACTGCAGGAAGTACATGAATTTGGTAAATTTCCCGTTTTTTTTTCCTCAGTCTAAAATTTCTGCTAAATTTTAGTTTTGAGTTACAATTAAGACTCTTATAATGATACAGCAAAAATGTCTGAATAATTTACCTTGTAGCATTAGTAGGGAACACAGAGGCTTTGGACTGCTATATGAGGGGGGCTTTTTAGATATATGTGAATCACTTGATGGTTTCATGCATCTTCGCAGTGTATTTCAGTCACTTTCAGTTCCCCACTCCTCATCCTGGTCCTCATCCTGCTCATACTGAGGCCTTTCTTCCCAGTGACTCCTCCTCCCACTTTCATGTCTTCCTTTGACTGTGTGACCTTCCAAGTTCAGTTTCTTGTCTCAGGAAGGGTAGGATACATTTGCTAGAGCAAAGGGAATGTATTAACGACTACACTTATAATAAAATGACAGCCAACTCCCCCTGCCTCTAAACTGTCAGTAGTTCCTAGGAGGGATGGAGCCTCCTAGGTCTTTAACCCATCACAGTGCAGTGGCACTGAGCCCAATCCAGTGAGGATGCTCAAGAGACAGCTTGTGTAGTCTTTTCAGGACCAGCTCTCTCTCCAAGATGGATGGGTTTTTCAGATTACTCTGAGAAGTTGTGTCTTGTGTATCAATTTTCTTCTGAGAAATAGATCTGAAATTGGGGCAGCATTGTTTGTCAATGTCCCCCTGTGATTGTTAGCAGTGCATCCTTGCACATATTGTTTCAGACAAAAAATTAGTATTTTGCATTAGAAGAGGATAATTAGGCAATAAGACACAAAAGCGTGTGTGGTTATCATGAGATAAACACACACATGGGGTGTTATGAGGCACAGCCAAGTGTCTATAATCCCTCTAGGGTATGATTATCTCGCGATAACCACACACCCTGGAGTTGCCTTATTGCTATTATAAAATATCTTTATTATAGGAAGAAATGTGCATTTTTGTGCAGAAAGGAGACGGAGCTGGCAATTTAGAATGCTGAACAGCAATTTCAGCTGAGCTATGTGGTTTACATAGATTAATCTATCCCATTGGAATGTTTCCCCAGCCAAAAAAATGTTTCCTAAATCCAAGCAGTCATAATCTGCAGTGATGTGCAGCTATTTGGAGCATTTGAGAAATTCCCTGCCTGATTCTTATGCTGTTGGTTTGATGGTTGCATAGGGTGAATATTGGGATTCCTAAGGATGAGAACTTCCATGTACGTAGGCTCTGGAAGTTTATTGTTATAAGCATCAGACAATGATACATGTCAGCCTCAGAATTCCACACCATGGGTTCATCTGGCCTTTTCATCAGAACACCTTAAAGTCTTTACAAAAATAACCCATAACAGAAGGAAATTAGGAGAGGAGAGGGTATGAGGTAGGAAAAGGAAAAGTGGATCCAAACCCTAAAGGTAAAAGCTATTAGTTACCGCAAAAAAGCAGGAAAGAGATAGTAAATTGGCACAATCACACTAAAAAATGGAGAGTTTTAAGTCTGGAAAACTTAAAACCAAGACCCAAGGGAAATGCGACAAATCAGTCATTACAGCTAATGGAACATTGGAGCAGAAGGATCAGAAGTATGAGATCAACCTGGACTATCTGGTTACTTACAGGCTGGTCTGAGCTGTATAACCAGAATCTGTCTCAAAGAAAATAAAGGAGAAAAAAAAGAGCATACCTCCAGAACAAAGATAACTTAGGGAAAAATAGAAACAAACATACCAAACTACCCAAATCATCTTAAAGAATACACTTCTCTATAGCTGAAAGACAGAACTCATTTAAAGGAAAATCATGTTTGAAAACTTGAGTTTATTTTAGAGTAAGAATACACTTTTCAATTTTTAGTAGTTATAAAATATAAACTTTTCTGAGAAAAATATGATTGGAGCTAACGTTGAGAATTGATTTCTCCTTCCTAGAAGCTCCCTTATAACTCTAAGATGATCACATGACCAAAACACAAGGAATTGCAGCACGCTCTATGAGATGAACGTCCCCTTCTTCACAAGGCCCGAGCAGAGTTTTTGACTGCAAACGAGACTTTTTGTGTCATCATCTATGACTAGAAAACAGTAATTATTTCAGGTATCATGAGTTATTAAGTAAAATAAATGCATGAAAATAAATAACTTTTTAAAGACCTATTTGATGTTTAAGGCCTAAGAACTCATTACGTACATCTTACCTGATTCAAAAATTATAATTTCTGAGCCTGATCAATTTTTAACTTGATAGTCAAAAGCTGTAATAAAATCAGAGGCTAGGCAGTCAACGTTTTATCTCAATAAATTTTCAATGTTGTTAAACAAATTACGAGATAAAAATCAGCAATAGGTTAGGTTATAAATTACATGCAAGATAAATCAATATTTATATCCATATTTGTACATTCAGATCTTTAGGGGAAGATATGCAGAGAATTTAGTCTAGCTAAATTATGTTTACTTTCATAGTCATCACGATGTGTCAAATCTAATGCAAGCCTATTGTTTATATGCAATATAAAATCAATGTAATTGATTTGATTGAATTTTTAAAAATCTTCAGTGAATATATGCCATGCCTTTTTAGATGCAGAAAAGCCACTAATTGCCTTAAATGTAAAAATAAAATCGCATATAGAGATCTTTCACTTACCCATGGCAATGCATTATTATTGGTTTCTGCATTTCACTAACTGATAGGCTTTCATGTGAAATCAATACCTCTCAGTCTAATATGGTCTGCATTGTTATATGGTGGGTTACAGAAACTAAAACATAGTCTTGATGAATAACTTCAAGTCTTTATTTCATAATAAACTTGCCATGGGGGAAATTTAAAGGGGCACCATTTGTTTTCCAAATATGTAACAGCATCTCTCACATAATTGACAATTGTTTCATCGGAATGCTATCATTTCTAGTCTAAATCCCCATCTTTTAATTTAGCCCTAGGCCATACCTTTTAAAGAAATTGCTATCCATGAAATATCAAATACTTCAACAGGGCCAGACTTGTGTACCTCCCTAGTAGAGCTGTGTGAAAAATTTCACACCTACACTGAAACTGCCAAAATATGCTACTCCAGTCTTCTCAGTACCGAGGGGAAACATATACTTTTTCCCTTTGGGCAGTTTTGACAGTTTTAATACAAGTGAAAAGCAGGTTTTGCCAGCATAGAAAAGGGGGAACGGAAGAAATTATAACATGAGAACTTTGTAGTCTTATAAGGGAAAGAAGAGTAGGAAGCTTATGCGCTGTGCTTCCTTCTATCCCAGAATGACCACTAGGCCAATCGCTTTGGCATGGAAAGGGAGAGAGGGTAGACATTTTAAGGGTAAGTACTAAATACAAATAATAAAAATGGCAATTAAACTTCAAGCTTCCTGAAGCATTTTACTCCAAAGTTAAGTCACAGGCAAAGCTAAATCATTGTAGACTTCATCCTACATTAGTAGAATCTTGCCCCTCTCCCATCCCAGTACTGTCAAGATTAAGAAGTCTTTCTTTACATTATGGGAGAGTGATAAGAATATAAAAGTCAACTAACTTATACTCCAGAGACATCTCACTATCCTCTGGGGAATAGAAGTATACACTTTTTCTTCCCTACTTTCTCTCCCTTGAGGTTTTTGAAAAATGTTGCAGTCCTAAGGAAGAGAGAGAAGCTTGTCTACTGGATGGTTTTCAAATAGAAAGTTGGTACTTAGGACTTCTCCTTTCTTCAGTTCCTGAAATCACACAGCACTCAAAAGACTTGGGGGCAGAGGTAGCTGCTGGCAATAATGGGCTGAAAATGCATATAGGTGTAGCTCTGAGGCTTTGTTTCCTCAAAGGTTTCTGGATCTGTGAATGTCTGTAGGAGTTTTACATTCTTTAGTCATGCTTTAAAATGATTGAATGCCAGAATCAACATTAAGTTTCTGGAAAATCAAATGTGCTCAGGCACTCTGCCCCCACTCCAACTCATCTGGTAGAATACAGTACTTTCACAATGCATGAGTCATGAACTTGACTCTTACCCACCAGTCTGCACTCCAATGCAGCTCAAGGCATTCACATACAAGTGCATTTTTTTGTTTTATTTTGTTTGTTTTTGTTATTTTGAAGATATGGTAACTGACAGAGGAAAAATTAGTCTTCTACGTGAAAAGAGCCAATTGTTTTCATGGTATTTGGCTTTTATAGTAATCTTAGAAGAAGCAAATTTGGGGTTCTAGGTTTATAGTCAATTTAAAAACCTACCAAAGGATGGATTGTAACATCTGTCCTTTAAATTACTGTATAATTTGCTCAACAAATAATTTAGCCATAAGAGCCAATGGTATTGTATTCTTATCTTTTTATCTTGCACCATATGCTGCTGAAATTACAGTCACATGCACAAAAATAGTGTCACATGACAGTATTTTGGGAAAGAAAAAGGACAGAAAAGGAATGTGTTTTATCATATTTTATATATTTTTAAAAGATTGATTTATTTTTAATGTGTATGGGTGTTTTGCCTGTATCCCATGGAGGCCACAAGAGTATATCATATCTCCTGAGATTGGAGTTACAAATGGTATTGAGGTGTCATTTGAGTGTCTAAGTTCTCTGGAAGAGCAGCCAGTGAGTGGCCTTAACTACTGAGCCATCCCTTCAGCTCTTGATTTTATAGTTTTTAAAGGGGTCTCTGCTAGTTTCATGATGCCAACTTCGTACTTTGCATTGGAGCTCAGATCCTCTTTCTGACTGGTAGGTCCTGCCCAAGTCAGCATTTTCAGGCAGTGTATCTGTGGGCTGCAGTTCTACTTACCATGTCTACTCTAGGTGATGTCTTTCTGTGAGTTGTCATCTGCTGTTTTTCTCCACAGGAATCAATCTTCCTGCCCACTGTCATCTACCAGATCTGTGGAAACTAGAGGCCAGCACAGTCCTAATCTATGTTCACATTGGCTCTGGAGCACTGTCAGGTATCACCATTGGAACTGTCTTTATGGAAGCCACTGGTCTGGAGACAATTGCAAGTTGTCTTCTGCCTTTGTGCTTCATAATTTTTTGGTTAAGAGTTTTTAATTGTTAAATAATTTTAGCTTTTCACCTCCGAAGACTAGGATATGTAGGGGCTATATAAGTGTTGAGACAGAAACGGTGCTCCAGGGGAGTTCAGATCGAAACAGAATTCCATGATATTTTCCTTCAACAATACACACAGATGCATAGATAAAGTTTTTACACTGGGGTTCCACTTAGGACATTTTCTTTACCATTCTCCCTCCCTGATATGGACCTCCATACCCAGCAGGACAGAAAGTGCTAATTTTCTTCCAATGTCCAACTGCTCCTTTAGCTTAATGATGTAATCTCCCCAGGAACTCACTTATAAATTTCAGTACAGCATGTGGCAAATCAGATAAACATTATATTTCCTGGTCTTTTTCCTGATGAGTACTTAAATTAACAAGAAATGACACTTAGAGTTTTGGCCACGAAAACTATAGCACTTCCTCTCCTTCCTTACCTTTGCTTCCTGGCTGGGAAATAGCATGACCTGGAGCAGCTTCCTCTGCCCAGAGGTGGAGACCATGGAGGGAAGGGAGCAAAGGAGGGGAGCAGGGCAGCCACCAGGACACTGTAGTTCCCATGGAGAAAGCAAGAGCTCCATCCTGCCTAGCTCTTCTCTGAGTGGTAGTGGGAGGGGAAACAGACTTCTCATTTGTCATTCTTCCTGGGTTTTTAAACCTTTGTTATATTATTTCGACTTTATTATATTATCTGACCCTTAAAAAATAGTCCACAGCTGATAACAGAGCAAGAAGCTATCTCACTGTGTTCTCAGAAATGCGGAGGGTGAGTGACTTACATAGCTTACAAATAAACTGAATGCATATCTCTGAAAAAAAATAAGATCACATATGAACATACATTATAAAGGCTCAGCAGGTAAAATCATGCTTGTCATCTAAGCATGAAGACTCACGTTCAAGTCCCCAGCACCCAGAGAAAAACCTAAGCAGAAATGGGCACACTCATGGCTTCTATTGAGGGAGGTTGGTAAAGACAAGAGGATTGCTGCAGATTGTTGGATGTCTGCCTAGATGTAGTTGAGTGAGAGAGAGACCTCCAACTCAAGAAAACAAAGCAGAAAATGTCCATTCGAACACACACAAACAGACACACACACGCGCCATGTAAAATCTTTGCAGACAACATTACTTTACTGATATAATTAATTTTATTTTAGCCTACTCAGAGGCCAGAAAACCTTTTACACACACACACACACACACACACACACACACACACACACACACACATATACACACACACATATATATACACACACATGTATATATGTGTGTATATATATATGTATGTGTATATATATGTATATATACGTATACACACACACACACACACACACACACATATATATATGTATATAATATGTTATGAATTAGTCAATCGAACATTCCAATACTGCATTCATTGATTGAATATGTATTTGTGTACACCAGGTGCAGAAGACTCCATGGGGATGTCTCACAGAAGAGGTCAATATAAGAGACTGTTCCTTGTGCTGCTTTTTGTTTCTTGTTCTTGCTTGTTTGTTGTTTTTGTCAAATTCTAATTTGTTTGGTTTTGTTTTGTCTTATTTTACTATATTATTCTTTAGATGCCCTGTTTGTTTTCTAACAAGAGAGAGAAAGGGTGTGGTTTTTCATGGGATGGGAGGAAGGGAGGATTTTAGACAAGTCAAGGTGGTGAAATGGTAGTTATAATATATTTTATTTAAAAAGAAGGTCATTTTTTTGCTAAAAGAAAAATAAAAGGAAAATATGACTAAACAAAAACTCACCTGAATTTCATCCATATTTAAATTCAGATGAGAAAATTGTTTAAAAAAAGACCATCACCGAAACAATTTATGAACAGCACACTTAGTCATCTGAGTTTGTGTATTCATTTGTGTGCATGTAAGGAAATGTACAGTATCTCTGATGATCTCTCTTAAGAGAGTTAGTAAAAATGTGTTTCTGGAAAATCTTTAGGAAAAAATAACAAAGGAAATGATTAGTTGAGGTAGAAAAAGGGGTATTTTGTGGGGGTTACAATGGCAGGGGACCTAATGCTTACTTACCTGAAATCTGTGGGAGGAATTTTCAGTGTCGTATATAGCTTCCTCTGAGGCTCTACATAGCCTTGTGCTTTTGTGTTTTTTTTTTTTTGTTGTTTTGTTGTGTTTTATTTTGTTTTCGTGAGGCTAGCTGTGAAATGTTCCTTGGTCTGAGTAGATTCCTTGGTCTGAGAAGATTGGTTTAAGGGAAAGGCTTGTCCTCTGGGGTGGCTTGTTCTTCCTGCTCCTCCATCCTTTTGAATTCTTAAACCAGAGAAAATTCCCCTGGGAGCAACACGGCCTTTAAGGGAACATTGCAGGGACGCTAGAGATGAGAAACGGTTTGTAAATGAGCATTTTAAACATGAAAACACTCTTGTTTTTAAAGCCAATGAGTATAAAATACCAATGGGAGACATGAGTTGACAGCTGGGACTCTTCATCCGTCTGGCCTAGAGATTCTGAGTGGATTGCTGAGGAGGAAAAGTAGGGCTGAGGGAGCTTGGGCCTGTCAGAATCTGCATAGAATTCTTAGGCTCACCATTTCAAACCAAATGCAAACCTTCCAGGGCCTGAGATTAAAGAGAATGTTTACAGAAAAATAAAAGAGGCTTGAAAATGCTTATTAAGAGGCATCTTAGAAATCTTTAGAATGTGTCAGCTGTGACGATTTATATGCAAATGAGCCAGAATGTGCTTAGCATATATTATGGAGGGTTTTCAGATTTTATCCAGTCCATGCTGATCATGGAGAAAGAAATTCATACCCACAGAGCCAATGGAGGTTGAAGCCAGGGTGCTTGGCCACTCCTCGAATTCAACTGAGTAAATGTAGAGAGGTCTTTCCATTCAGCATCTTAAGAGTAGTTCAACTCTTAGGGCTGTGTTCTGAATCTAGAGGGTTTGGAGCATGAGTCAGAAATTTGGGTTTTTAATTGAACATGACTAGTCAGAAATTTACCCTTTGCCTGAATGAGGAACCACAGTGCTACCCTGATGTTAATTGGGCTTTGTACTGTTTCTGCCAGCTATGTCTGGGCTTCAGACAGTCTCTGATCTGAAGCGACCTCTCTCAGTAGCAGGATCGGAAATGGGGTCCTGGGCCTTTGCTAATCATAGTCTGAATTTCTAAATATGTTCTTAAAGTCCAGGAAGTTGCTATAGTGTGGAGGATGTAGATAAATGTAAATAGAGACAAAAATGTGCCACCAAGTCGTCAACCTGTCTTGACCAGGAAAGCAATGACAAGGTTTTATAATAAGCTAAAATAGATCACCATGGGTAATTTTGCAACTACTGTGTCCCTGTCTAATCCTAAGTGACAAACAGTCATCAGAAGGAATACAGATACAAGCCCTCATAACACCAAGTACATGGTAAATTTTGGGTGCAAATATGTGTGTTGTTCTATCATATATGCAGCTCTTCCACTACGTGTGTTATTACCAAACAGAAGTCTGGAATATTAGACTGTTACTAGCACATCAGGATCAGTCCACAGACAAGAGGGACCAGCAATTGCAGACCAATAGTGCTTTGCTCTTTTCATATTCTGCTCCAGACTCAGCAACCCAAGCATGGGGCAGAGGTGATATGATAGAGAAATACAAAGTAAACAGTTTGCTTTGAATATTCCCCCTTCCCCTTCTTTCCTCATTCATCTCTCTTCTATGGTTCTGTTCATGCCTGCTCTTCTTCAATTGCCAGATAGAGTCATTTTATTACCAAAGCTTGGTCAAGAGGACTGATGAGGTTTTTGTTTCTAAAAGGTACCTTACTGTGTTTAAATATAAGTATGTTCCTATTAAATAAGAGTTTGATTTCATTTCTTTCAATCTTTACATATAGTTCACCTTTTCATTATAAGCCTCAGTATAAAACAGGTTTTCCCCAGATCATTCTTTTAGGAAAGGATTTCTCCCAGAGATGGGTGCAGAGTTTGAGAAGACAAGAGAAGAATAACGAAGAACCTGAACCAATAATGGAATAGGAACTCAGGGATAGAGTTGATGCCTTCAGGGGTGGTGATTGCATCTAAAACTGCCAATGTAGGAAGGAGTAAAGAAAAATTGTTCAAACTCTCCCAAGGCCTTGGAAAGTTTGTAGGTATCAGTGACCAGGGCAGAGGAAGATGCAAATTAGATCATGCTATCCTAATTCCATCCTTTCCTTTAGTTTGACTACAATGCTCCCTTTCGGTTCACCATGGGCTAGGTTCTAAAATCAATGAGCTCAGACTATAGAATTCAGAGTCCATTTCAAATCTCTTATTCCTATCATAATATGTTATCTTAATTGTTCCTTAATTATTTTTGTCCCTCTAATTAATCGTATTTTATATAATCTAATTAATACTCTTAAATGTTGCACAATTTATTTACTGTATCACTCTAACACCCAGAGAGAAGTAGTTTACTTTCTTCACTGGTTTTCCAATTATGGAGAATGACTTTGCTTTCCATGTACTGGGGTATACACACAATCTATGCCATTTATGTTTTCTACCTGCCTCCTATCTAGTCTCCAAGATTACATGTCTTTTTTTTCCTTTCATTAGCTCAAATCTCCTTAAAGAAAAGTTACAATAGTTTATTGCATCTGTGTTCCTGCATAGGCTATGGGATCTACTTGGTTTCTATATAACAAACACCTTAAACATTTGCCAGAGGAATCAACTTAAGTGTGATTAAAAGTGCATCACTCCACATAACTTGTAATTATCTATGAATTCATGTTCTGTCTTCTTCAAGGCCTTGTTGGACACTCCCATAATACCCCAAATGTTGAACATAACAGCTGTACCACAGTCACAAACGGCCGAGCCGTGATGAAGCCAACTTCTGTCATTTCAGAGATTGCATTTATAGGATTTACTATATTATCTCTCAGTGTCAAAAGTAAAAATGTACTTAGACAATGAGGTAAGAAAAACATTTTGCAGAAAAGAAGTGATAATTGAAATAATTCCTGCATCTGAATGTGTTTTGGATGGTAGACCCACTAAGACAGGTTCTACACACAAGAAAGGAGACAGGTACCTAGTTGTTGAAGTGTTTGACATTGGTGGGAAACACGCGTTTTTATGGCTGTGATGATATTATGGAGGAGATTTGCTGGAGGAGTTCTTTGTTGCAATCCATAAGCCCTCCAGACACAAGCCTAGGGGAAAACTGCGGGCTGTAAATCTATGAGCAGCCGAGTATATCCAGCAGCACAGTTAGCACGCTTTGAGTATGGAGCCACTAGCACAGTATTCTTGTTGCTTCTCTAACAAGAGCTGTTAGAAACAGTACATTAAGTCACAAAGTGACTTTGATAGTGAAAACTTTAAATGCCTAAAGGAGGAAGGGACATTATTTAGATCTTGAATGTGGCAGCACTGAATAAATACTGCACACATGTGGGTCTTCAGATGGGTAGTGGCAGCATGGACTGCAGTATCAATCTGGGGAAGATATCCTTAAAAGATCCTGAAAAGGAGTCTGAGGGACTTCCAGGAGTATAACTTGTCTTCTCAAGGAATATATTATTTAGCATTCCTATGTAGTAAATCTTCTTTGCTTTGTTTTCTCAAATGTATATAGTCCTGGTAATGGTTACTAAGTTAATTAATAGATGTAAGTTTTTAAAGTCAGTCATCACTCCCTCAGCTATTGCTTATAGCACTTTTTTTTTATTATTCAAGGCCTTTAATCTGTGGCGTCTTATGTATTTTTGTATGTCTTAAACCATTTATTTTTCCATTCTGATTTCTCTTTGAGTTTTAATTTACACAATTAATTAAACTAGTTAACTTATCCACACAACTTCTAATCTCAACCTTCAATTTGATGATCCATCTTTTGAAAACATTTTTGGGAGTCCAGAGAGGTGGCTCAGGAGTTATGAGTGAGTAATTCTTTTACAGATGAACTAAGATTTTTTTCTAGTACCCATGTCAGGCAGCTTACAACTGTCCCTAAGTCCAGCTCTAAGGGACATGATGCTCTCTTCTGGCCTCTGTCAGACATTGAACTTGTAATAATCCTGCCTTCACTTCCTGAGTAGCTTGTCTTCTAGGTATGACCATCAGGCATCATAGTTTTGATTTTGTTTTTAACATGCTATTAATTCCTAATAATGTTTTTAATACTTATAGTATCTGGTTCACCTGACTGTTTTATCTTACATGTTTTTGGCCCTAGTGAGAGAAACTCACCAGGCTCTTGTTTATATGATGATATAGACTGTACATAGAAATACATTTCCTCTATAAGGTAAAGAGAACAGAGATACCATTGGGTTGCTTCAACCAGGCATAAGAAATGGGTGGGACTGCAGGTCTTGTAAAATTCAGGGCTCCTCTATTTCTCTAGTCTTTTTGTTAATCCCCATGGCTGCTACTCTAGAAACCTATATGTTCACCCCTGTCCCTTTGTGTGAGTTATATACTCTGTCCTAATTAAAGTGAGACACAAAAGTCATTTTCTGGCTACTAACATTACTCTGCTTATTTTCACATGGCTCTATCACCATAGCTTCAGAAATCAGTGAATATCTTGAAGGAGAGGCCATATGTATTTCAGCAGCCCAGTTCCTTATCTTTTTACACAATCAGCATCTTAAATCCTCCGGTCTTTCATTTCTTCTTTCTCATCTCCAGAAATGGCTGGTTTCTCTGTACCTCTTAAACACAATGCCTATATTCTCAGCAGTTTGTTCTGCTCCTAGAATCCAGTAATGTCTAAAACATGGGAGAGAAATAATTACCAAACTCCAGATTACTCTCCATAGTTGTCTTTCTCTTCTCTGGACACCTTTTCTTGTCTTGTTCTAGTTGCTTCAGCAGCATTCTGACACTCCAGTGTTCTTTAGTCCATATGACTTTTCTTACTGTTTTCAGGGGCAATGGTGGCCTATGACAAGCTACTCTATTTTCTATATAAGCAGCAGTAGTTGTCATGACAATAACAAACAGTTTCAAGGGAAAGAACAGATCTTCAGTAATTAAAGATGTGTGTCAGTTTGATGGGTGAGGAATATGAATTAGGCACCTGTGATATGATGCTGGTCCAGCAGTTCTTTATCTGTACTTACCCTAGTCACATTATTCTTTCTTTATACTACATTTTCACCCCAAATTTCAACGTTTTAATAAGATGAGCCCTAAAAGAATTTATTTTTGTGAGTTGTGATGAGCTTAAAAACATTTCTTTGTTCTGTGTGAGCATGTAATCTCAGGATTTAAATGTTACTAGTGTACCTGTGAACTTTCATGAACTGTCAGAGAGCATTATGCATAATCCTCAAATAATAAGCTGTGAAATGAAACACCTGGAACATGATTCATCTTCAAAGATCCATTCACATTGGATTAGTCATCACAGCCAAAACATCTTTAAATACTCCAGAAAAAATTCTGTAAAATAGTTCATATTGACCATTGTAATTAAGATGACCAAATGTCCTTGTTTGGCTTGTCCATTATCAGTTTATGTTTGTTGTCCTTGAGTAATTATTAATAGTTTTCCTTTAGCTTTCAAAACTATTTGTTCAAATGATGTGGTCACTCTAATATTAACCTTCAAAGAAAGGAGCACTGAGTTGGTTATGTACATAATTATTTGAGATTACTTTGAAATTAGAATAAGCCAGAAAGGAAAAATGTCACTGATTGAAACTAATATTGGGAGGACCTAGAATATCCAGGCATTGTTTGAATCCTTAGACTCACAACTTGACAGTTTTCCAAACGTGTTGGTGTTTTTTTACAGAAGAGTGAGAATCGGTTGGACAAGGTGCTATTCACAACAGACCATACAAGTATCATCTAGAAAGTACTAGGGCTTCCCATAGACACAAACAACTAAAACAAAAAGTATGACAAAGTGCAAAAGCCGTGGCCGGAGAGCTTCTGTGCAGGGGCATCACACCTCTGATACTCAGGGCCTCCAGAGACCTGCTCCTATACAGTACAGAGACATCAGTTCAGCCAAGGAGCTGAAGCATCTTCAGATTAATGATTATTGCAGTTTGCCACTTGCTTTTTTATCTAAAGAAAGAAATTTAAGTAGTTATTAATTTTACAGACAAATGTTTGAGAGATTTTGAAAGACATTAGAAAATTGTAGGGCTTTACCAGTAATTCATCATTATGTTACTCTTGTCATCAATGGTCTTTACTGATTGCCAAACATAAGTAAAAATTTTTTTTTTCTGAAAAATGTAACCTTATTACAAGTTTGGGCTTCTAGTTTTCTTCGGTGACCCATTACTTGAAAGTTGTTGCTGTGTGTTTTGTGAGCCTCTGGTGGAGATCACAGGGCACTACCTGGTCATGTTTCTGAGGTGCTAATTCTTGGGTTAGATCTCTCACTGGGACCTGAAGCTTGCTGATCAGGCAGGCTGTGGTTGTCTCTTTGGTGCTGGGATTACAACAGTGCGCCTTGCTTTTAATATAGATTCTGGAGATGAAACTCAGATCATTATGATTGCAAAGCAAACACTTCATTGACTGAGCTCTCTCTCTAGTGTTAGAAATATATGCACAATTTCTTAAAACATTTAAAAATTCTATGTAATCATTTTTCCCAAAATTGTGTGAGAGACTGGGAAAACATAATGTGTTTGATGACTTTTTGTCTTTTTATGCAAATTTTAGTTTAGTCCTGTTTTCAACTGTCGTGGACTAAAGACACAACCTAGTGTTAGAAAGGTAGCCTTATATTAGAGGTATTGTGTTCAGTTACTACAGTTAAGACCACCTCTAGCAATAGAGCTTTATTGTCTGTAAGTGAAAATAGCTATATTCATTATGAACAAATTGAATAAAAATCTAGTAATAGTGTATAAATCTAGTAATAGAGTATAATTTTGATTTAGGGGGTTAGAAATGAACATATCATCTTATAGTTTATTAATATACATTCTTTTCAAGATTAACATATTTACATTTATCCAAACATACACATATATACATCTTTTATATTTAGATGATAGATAGATAAATAAATAGATATTCTGAATCATTCATATGGTAAAATCATTTTAGTTGAGTGGGTTCTAATTTTTTAATGTAACAAGAAAATAAAATAGATGTCAACATTTGACAAAGAATATAAATGTCTTTCAGAATACATGTCTTTAGGTAAAGAGTGGGAACTATGCTTTTCAGTTATAAAAAAGAAATGGAGAGAGAAGAATTCAGCATGTGCAGTCTCCTACCCTGGATATTGTGTATTCCAACTCCTCTAAAATATACTTTTGAACAGAAGAAGATTGGCATTTATCAGCTTCTAATTTCAGAAGCATACAACTGGCCCCAGTCTCTGTATAATTTGTATTTGGGTACATCCACATCTACCCCAGATTTAACATGTCTAGATACAAGTTTTATTGTGCATTTTGTGTATACCATGCTCTGTATTTAATGCAGTTGTAATTAGCATTTCTCCAGTCTTATTGTATTGATGGAGAAATTCCCGTTAGTGACTATGCTTTACAGTAGTGTTTATTTAATGAACTGACTGATCTGATATCACTTGCCTTCCTGAGTTGGTCTTTGATGTTCCCAAATGGAGTTTGATCCCACTTACATCTGTGTTACCATTTATGGCAACACATTTCTGGGAAATTTTCAGAGGAACCTCCTTCCCCTTAACACACACACACACACACACACACTCGCATGTACATACACGTAAAGGTATGGAGGTCAAACAATTTTATACAAAAAACTTTTCAATAAAGCTTGTTAAAAGCATCTCAATTGTTTGTGTTCAAAATATTTTTTTGATTAAGATACACCCTAATACACCTCACTTATGATCTAGTATAATACACACACACACAAACACACACACACACACACACGTACACATACATGTATCTAATCTTTATCCATACAAATTATAGCTCAGGTTACCCTAAGAAATAATGAAATATGTGCAATAATCTTCATCATCACCACAATAGACTACATGACCCAGCTGTATCACTCATATTTTTGGTCATTGATTACATTAAAGTCTTCAAATTATATAACTTTTAATTTGCTAAAAAGTAAAATTATTGGCTTTATCAGAATGTAGGTTAATTTAATTGTTCAATAGACTTAGTACTGAATAATCCATCTTGAAACATGAGATAATAGATATATCAACAGAGTATTTATTGGATGGACTTGGTTATTTTGCATATGTGTGTATATAAAACATATTTGCTAATATCTTCTAGTATCTAATACAGAAGTTAGAGCAATGTCTTCAGAGATGGAATCTTACATTTCCCTACTCTTATGTATCATACTGTAAATATCTTATATGTAGGATATCTGAAATGCGACTCCCAAAGGGGTCACGGCCCACAGCTTGCAAACCATTGATATAAAGAAAGCCATTAGTAGAGATAAATTGGAGAATATGATCTATAATCACCGTTGCCAGGGAAGACTCTGAAACTGGAAGTAAAGGATTTATCTGAGGAAGGAGCCAGTCTCTGTCCTATACAGAGGCCTTGGTAATATCACTCTTACCCTCCATGGGCCAAAAGACTGCCTCTCTGTCCTTTCAGATCCTGGATCATTTCTCCTTTGCTTCACCTTGTGTGCCAGGAGGCTATTCTCCTCAGACTCTGTGACACCTCCCTTGCCCCAACTTTCAGATCACAGATTAATGCAGCAGGAGAGGTGAGAAAACTCTACCTCAAGCCACAGCTGGTCAGATGATCATTCTCCAGACACAGAGATGTTATTTCTCTTCAGTCTCTGATTGCAGCTGTAGCTCTCTTTGAGACAACAGAGTAGCTCAAGTAGTTCTTGTTCTTCTGTTACTATTCTTTGGATTTCTCATTAAACATCACTTATACCTGTTTAAAAAGAGCCCCATATGCTCTCTCTTCCCCTATCATATATATAGTCATTGTGCAAATATCAATTTTTGTTATGGAGTTTTCAAACACTGATATTATGTACTGTGATGATATTCAACCACTTCTATTACCCACTTTCCTCCCTCTGCTCGGTATCTTTTTTTTCTTTTCCCAGACAGTGTCCTTCTAATATATATTTGTATATAAAATTTAAATCTAGGTTATGTGTATAAGAGAAAAAAATCTAACATTTGTTTTTCCATGTCTGCTTAGTCTGGCTTATTTTGCTCATCATGAGAATTTTAGTTCTGTTAAATTTCTTACAAATGAAATATTTTTCTTCTTAGTTATATAGAAATCCATATATGTGTGTGTATAGTTCTATAAAATTCCACATATATTATATTCATCTCTATCTCTATGTCTATATCAAGTTTTCTTTATTCATCTTTTGATAGCTGACTTTATACTTTTGTTATTGTGAATCATACTACATAAAATATAGATTTGTAGATATCTATGTTATATACTAGCTTGCAACTCCTTCAGTTATACACACAGAAATGGTGGTGCTTGGTCTGGCAGTTCTGGTCTATTATTTACTCATTTAAGGCTAAGCCTCAAGTAGATCAGGGTAGCCTTAACTCCTTATACGACTAGGAATCGCCTTCAACTTCTAATGCCTCTGCTTCCATCTTCTAAGAGCTGGAGTTACTGGACTGCACTGTGGTACCTGGCTATACTGAGCACTGGAGATAGAAGCCAGAGATGGCTACACTCTTGAACTATGCACTTTGTATTGTAGTATACTTCTCTCTGGGACCTTGGGGGAAATATATTGTTATCATTTACTAGGTATTTTATAGCTTTTTCTAATTTATGATGGTGAAATTGATAGTGTGAAAAAAGTTAAAATTCTGACTAACAATTGTGTATGTATAAAGAAATTATAAACAAATTAGCTCTCATTTTAAGTAAAGTTGGCCTCAGAACATGTAGGTGGTTAGCAAAGGAAGGTCTGGACATTAAGACTGGCTTCAGCTCCATTGTGAATTCCAGCCCAGTTTAGGTTACAGGAAACTCTGCTACACACATATACACACACACACAAACAAACAACCAGGGAAGCTCTGAAGATATTGGCCATGGGGAATCAGTTTTTTAAAACCTGTCTTACTTACTTGTTATATGAAGCCCTGTATCTAATAGGGCCTTGGCCTGAGTTTAGAACAGTTGGAAGATTCTTATGTAATTGGATTTTCTAGGGAAATATTTAAGTCAAGCCTTTGAAGCCTTGAAGATCAGATGTCAGCTTATGTTTTAATCAAATAGTTGGAAACTTACAATAGGATTGGACCATGTCAGTTTCCACTCTGGAACAGAATTGCTAAACCACTCATATATTGAAATATGTGACTTTATATCTACAGTTTAGATTGCCTCTGTGTACACTTAAATCTATTGAATTCTTTACAGATCTGCTTTTGGAATACTGTTCTTTGGGTTAGTGCCCAAAGCTGCATTTTATAGCTTGGTGATAAAATTTCTGATAGTGATGATTCTCTAATCCTATGGAAAACTCAGAGGAGGACATATCAACTACGTTTGCAGTTCTGTTCCCAACACTCTCACTCCAGAGGGAGGCAATATAAGGAAAGATAGGTTTATTTAGCTCATGCTTAGAGATAAGTTGGTCCATTATGTTGGTGAAAGCTGGATGGTGGCAGTGACTCTATGTTAGTAGGAGCATGTGGCCCAGCAAATTTCCCGCTAATGGACCAGAAGCAGAGAGAACTACAGCAGAACTAGGGTCGGGTCTAATCATCAAAAGTGAGGCCTTCAATAATCTGTTTCAATCAGCCATGTCCTCCATCTTAAAGGATTCACAGCTTTCTAAGTAATACCATGAACCTGAGATCAAGCATTGGAAACTGGAGCCTAGTGGGGGCATCTCAGATCTAAGCTGTAATAGCTGGGAACAATGCACCCTGAGCTGAGAAAGCAGTAATTGTCTTGAGTCATAAAACTACTGCGTCTCCAAGATGAGACAATCTATGTTAAAAAAAACCAAAACAAACAAACAAACAAACAAACAAACAAAATAACCAAACTAACCACAGAACTCACCAAGGCCTCGGTCATCATACATGCTACAGAGCTCCAGCCATCTCTGTTGGAAGAGAGTACATTCATAAAATAGTTTTTAATTTCTTCATTCACTGAATCAGCCATGAAACCATTTTTATCCACTCTTTGATTGACACTTAAGTTAGTGTTAGTGATATAGCACTGAAAAAATGAAGATGTTTATGAAGATTATATGTTCCATGAGATTAAAAAGTTATGCCTAATAATTCTTACCCTTGACTTCCATTTCCTGGGCCAATGGACAATTACATTTCTAAAATTGCATTTTGATTTAATCAATTACATATAAATTAGTGTCCTTTAGATCTTTTGTGTTCTTGTCTGTCTATATTTCCAAAGATGAACAACTTTCTATGTCTATACTGTTCAGTCATTTATATTTTGCTTTGTACTATCTATTTATTCTAAACTCGAATTTAGCTAGGCAAGGGGTCTGCCTCTTTAACAAAGAGTGCTGATCAATTAAAATGAATGTACTATATTCTGAGTTCAAAAAGTATCAGATAATAGAACATGTCAATATTTCCAAGGGGAAAATTATATACTTAGCTTAAGACAAGGTGACTTAGAATTTTAAGATCAGGTACACATGAGTGAGAAGATGCTATCCACAGACATGAAGCTTTGATGGACACCTCCAGAAAGTTTCTTCTTTTCCCCAACTAGACAGAAACAGGACAGTTTATTAGAAAATGACATACTTCTAAGAGATAAAGGGGGTTGAATTAGGGAAATAGATACATGATACAAGTGACCTCATTTAATAAAGAATGGGGCTTTCATGTTGCATGGTGAGGGCTTTAGGTAATTTCCATAGTGTGAGGTTCCTCTCATATGCTGTTACATGTGGGTTTGCATGTAATTTCATACCTCTTATATTTAATTACCATTTTCACCAAGAAATATGTGTTTAACATTATGAATCATGGATCACTTTCAGATATTTGGGGATGTCTTCTGAGCCAGTACCTAAGGTCAAGTCAATCCGTGTCAGCCTTAGCTGAGAGTTTTTATTCTTATTGAGAAATGATTTTTTCTCTTCTAATTTTTCAACCTTTGTAGCAGGTCTTCTGCCTTCATTTCCTGCTCTATCCATCCCCTAAGTCCAAATGAGTGTTCATTCTTTACTCTGACTCTATACATGCTGTTTTAGAACTCAAGAAATAATAATTACATTTAGAGAGCAGGAAACCAAGTGCATTTTTACTATTGATTTTGCAGAAAAATATCATCCCAAAGAATTACTATTGCATTTGCCCCTACTATTCAAAATTTAGTTAAGCCTTTTAGACTATTTAGTGGCTTAATTATGACATGTTGTAAATATAAGAGTAGTACATCTGCCTCCCTGAAGATCACAGCATGATTCATGTATCCCACCATTCCCCTTCCCAGACAATGCTTTTCATCACTATAACCAACGTTTATATGTAAAGCAAAATAAAATTCTAACTCTGTTTCTCTGTGTCTTTCTCTCTCTCTTTTTGTCTCCATCTCTGTCTCTCTGTCTCTATCTCTCTCTATTTCTCTCTCTCTCCCTCTCTGTCTCCCTCCTTCTCTCTCTCTCTCTCTCTCTCTCTCTCTCTCTCTCTCTCTCTCTCACACACACACACACACACACACACACACTAGAAATTTAAAACTGAAAGCAAGAGACATCTAAGGATATTTGTCTTTCTGTTTTCCCATGGTCTTGGAAAGAGGTTTCTTGCTTTATGAACTCCGGGTGTGGGGGAGGACCCATGGAGGGACTACAGAGCCTGGATTAGCAATAAGGACAGCCAAGTCAAATGAAGTCCAGTGCCTGGGCAGTAAAGAAGCAAAGAAGATAATCAAGCAGGAATAATTAAACCTCTGTGAGAATTCTACCAGTTCCCTGGAGCAACAGACCTCTCTCATGGCTACACTTTTAGGAAGCAGGGTTGTTGGACAGGCTAATGACACATGTCTACAAAGTTCTTATTTACTTCAAATGTGTTACTAAGAATGACACAGAGAGATTAGCACAATTCCACATTAGTACCAATTGTGGTTCATGAATAAAAATAAGTAAAGGTCTTTTATGAATATTTTTTCTTCATAGGAAAAAGTTCTAGAAATGAAAAACTTATTTTTGCACACAGACATATCAGTTCTGTCTAACAACCACCTGAATAGCTTGTTGAATTCAAATGAAGCAATCATTACAGGATTAAAGTAAAATTATTATGACCCATAAAACTTCATCCAAAGCATCTAATTAGCAAGGTCTGCTGGTACAGGACCCTGGATTTAAGAAAGTTTCTGTGTGCACTGGTCATCTCACCTGCTGCTCTGACCCCCATACTGTTAGAGGCTTCACTTAACTTTTAGATGAAGCTTGGGCATCTATCTTTATTATATAATCTTCCATTGAAAATCTTTAAGAATAAATATGTGGGGGGGGGTTGGGGAAGATGATGGTTTTGAATGGTATACCACTCATATTCTGGGCTTCTGAATATGTGCTCCCTATTTAATGACATTGCTTGAGTATGCTTAGGAGGTGTAGCTTTTTGAGAGGAAATATGTTACTGGGGCAAGCTTTGAGGTTTCAAATTCCATGTAGTCTCCAGTGCATTTCTTCTGCCTCATATTTTTGATCTGAGACATGAGCTCTCTTTTTTCAGATTTAGCTGCTATGTCTGCCTCTTGTTTCATCACGAAGGATCCTAAACCTCTGGAACTAAAAGCCCCAAATAGACTCTTTTCTGAGTTGCCTGTCTGGGTGGTGTGTGTGGATGTCACTGATCGACACTGAGCATCTTCCCCTTGCTTATCTCTTGAGGCAGAGTCTCTTACTGAAGCTGGGGCTTGCCAACATCTAGACAGGCTGGCCAAGGAGTTCTGCAGATAGTCTCTTATGTCTGCATTCAGCACTAGCGTTATAAGGCATGCAAAACCAATTTGAGCTTCAACATGGGTACTAGGAATCCAAGTGTGGGTCCTTAGGCTTCAGCAGCAGACATTTTACTAGCTGAACCATCTCCTTAATGCCTATCATTTGGGAAATATATGTTGCCCTGTAGTTAACTTCTTGGGCCTCTTACTTTTCAACCTGTTACTTGTTCAAACAGTTGTTTCATCTGTAACATCTACTGGTTTGGATCCATCTACTTCTCCACTTCTTCCAGAAACCTTGCAGGATTCTCTAGCTAAATTAATACCTCTCCATTACATTTATAATGCATTTGGTGTGTCTTCCTCTTTCCCTCTCTCTTAGCACTATGGGCTTCTATATATGAGAGGGACTAGCCCCTCACCTTCATTGTTGTGCTCTCATTGTAACAAGAAATTACAGTGGTGAGCACCCTTACTTCCACATGATTTAAGAAAGAATCTAATTTTGGGATGACTTAATAATAATTTCCACTTTTAAACTTAATTTCTGCAGTGTGTCATACTAGATGCAATTTCCTCTTTATGTTAGGCACTGTGTTTAGGGCCTTGTTATCTCCGTTCTTCACACTTGTAAGAAGTAGATGATCTTACATATTTATAATGAACTACTTGAGGTCTTTCACTAACTGTGCTTGGACACACTAGACTCTGTATTTTGCTTGTTTTACATTGTTTTGATATATTTCCTATATTAGTATTTACTTTATGCATATGAATGTTTTGTCTGTATGTGTGTATGTGCACCGAATGCAAGCTTGTGTCAATGGAGGTCAAATGATGGCATCAGACATCTTGGAAATTGAAGTATGGTTATAATAGAGCAAAGAAATACATACAGACAAAACACCACAAATGAAACCTTAGATTCTTCAAGCCAGACTAGGTATTCTAGTCCTACTGCATTTCCCAAGACTGTGACATTTAATCTTATTTTCATCCTTGTGGACTTTTCTAATTCTGCATATTTTATATAAAGGGGATGCTGTTCAATTCTGAAAAGTCATTTAGCGTAAAGTATTGAAGTTTTACTCATGGTATAGCATGTATAAGCAATTTATTCTTTTATTGCTTAAGAGAAGGTAAACATGGACACATTCTGATGTTTTATATTGATTGTCAAATTGGTAGGATCTAGAATCACACAGGGGACAAGCCTGTTAATATAGAGAGATTGGATTAACTGATGTGGGAAGATACATCCTACATGTGGGTGCCATTATCCCAGGTGCTTAGATGCTGGACCAAATAAAAAATAGGAAGTGAGCTAAGCATCAACAAGTTTCTAGCTCTGCTTCATGACTGTGAACACGGTGTGTTCAACTGCCTGAAGTCCCTGTGGCCATGCCTTGTCTTCCATGATGGGTGATAACTTCAAATGATGAGCCAAAACAGACTCTTCTTACCTTAAGCTAATTTTATCAGGCATTTTGTTTTTTTCTATGAGAAAAGTGGCAAACACATGTACAATCCTTTATCCACTAATGGTCATCTGAGTTTCTATCTCAATATTAGCACTGTTGGGCAAGCAGAAAGTAGAATGCCATGCATCACAAAGGGATTTGGTTCTGGATGTCATGTCTTTTTATTCTTTCAGTTTTGATCTATTTGTGAATTTTGATTTGGTGTGAAATGCTTATAGACTGTGGTTGTGGGTCATGCTTTCTCTCAATTATGCCAAACTGTCTTCTAATTGGAAGCTTTTTGTGGAAATGAGGAGTTTGAAGTTCCCTCATCATATGTTTTGCTCATGTTAGTCCATAAATATCTTTGGAATGTAGAGTTAATTATAAAAATGAATTAGTGGTTTAGATATAAACTAAACTAAGAAGTAACAGTGACCATTTTTAGGTAATTTCAGGTAGAATTTGTGATGTCAACTCTAGATTGGTCAAACCTTCCAGGTGAGGGAAAATATGGCAGGCTGTACAGTGATCTCATGCCTGAGCTTTCTACCTTCATTGTCTCTCAAGAAGTGCCAAAGGACAGCTGTCCTAGCATGAAAAAAAAATGGGCTGCTAAGTTAAATCAGACAACACTGAGGAAATATCCTGAGTAGATTTTAGTGTCTAGAATTGAGCAGTTCAAAACCTTGACAAATGTAAGCATGAGTAAAACCTTTTTGAGAACAACTGGGGCAATCCAGATTAGACATGTCCAGATTTCTTTCCCAGCAACTAAGAATTGAATCAAATATAGATTTTCAAGTCCAGTGAATATTGCAGACAGATGATTCATATCTGTTGGTGATTGACTATTTCTGCAAAAAAAATAACAGTTTTTTTTTTGGAAAAAAAAACTCAAGGAACTGAGTTTGAGCCTCATTGTGTTCCATTGTTGGGTTTCTTTGTTAGCATTGTTAAAGGGCATAAATTGGCATAGATTTTCTTAATTGTGAATTATAGCTTCAGTATAGGGACAATAAAGAAGAATGATGTAATATTTGAGGCAGGGACTGGGAAGCCTCAACACTGATTGTAGAATGTGTCAGAATTTGTCTTTCAAGTTCACATAAAAGCAAAAAGTGGAAAGCTTCAGAACAAGGGATCCTTGGAAATCTTTTGTCTAAAAACCTTGAGGTGTTTGCATCCTTTTCTTCTTGACCTCAGGATGAGAACTACTACAGCCAGGGAGGGGGCTTTTAATGTCATAGTTTGAACATGAGTCAACATTTTAAGTTAAAAGTACTGCTTAAACCTTCTTATAAATTTCCTGGTTCCGTTGTCTCACAGTATTGGATATATCTCTGTTTCCTTTGCTTTCATACATCTAAATAATGAACCCTTTATAGTTCATCCAAAGCTCACTGACTCTGCCATGTGGCTATCACATTGTATGAGTAATTTCCAGGATGTTTCCTTTTTATTTATTTTTTTTATTTTTTTTTATGCTGAGCTGCATTCCAGGGTAACTTTTAGACAATACAATGGCATGGGTAATAAGCAATTATACAGACTTGTGTTTTCTCTCTTATAGAGAATCACCTGCAAACAATAGATCTGTAAATGCAGGTACATTTTATTATATGTGAATAATTCTTGTTGGAGAAGGTTCCCTTACTTTATATCCACTCCTCACATTCTTATGTGCCAATGAGCCAAATGCTTCTCTTCCTGCTGCTACCCTCCTCCACCTCCTTCTTCTTCTGGTCTTAGAGAAATCTGTCAATAGATACCTGATGACAGAGGTAATTAAGTAAGCTGGGCAATTAAGTAAGGAAACACAATATCTTGTTAGCAATGGGTGTCCACTGTTGGGTGACATTTTGATAAACTGCCTCAATATAGTGTATAGCATTTTGGTGTCTTTTCAGTTTTTAAAAGGTCACACTCCCCGAAATGTAACACAGAGAAGGCTGGTCTTTAAAAGCTATAGGGAAATTCAAACATGTAGCCAGCTGCACTTTTAGGTATATTATCTTTTCTTTTCCACTCACAATATCTTTGCCTTCACATGCCATGTTTCTAGTCTCTATATTGCAAGAGTTGGGGATAGAGTCTTCTATTTATTTCCCCAATCTGTATTTGTTCTTACTCAAAACTTCACCATGTCTTCAGCAGGGAATTTAACAGCAAACTCTCTTGAGCAGACTATGGTACTGGGTGTCTTGCTAAGGAGCATTATATAAGCATATTCTTTTCCTGCACCCATGTAGTGAGATTTTTAACCGTATTCTTGAAGCCACAGTGAGACACACACTGCTGCTCATGGAAGAAAGTTATAGAAAATTTTACCACAACTCTAGGCTTCTTATGAAATGACCCACAAGATACCAAGATGCTTTTGAAAATCCTTGGGTCCTTCAATAGAAACCCAGATGAGATGAACAGAATAACAGGTCCCTATTGTGACAAGGTAACTCTTGAGAATGCCTTCAAAAACAATTGTGCTTTTCCATCAACTGGTCTTCTTATTCTGTGAGTAATGCTGAGATGGGTCTAGACTGTCTATCTTACACATAAATAAAACTTTTTAAGTTTCAATTTAGTATAAAAACAATGTCTATTCCTAAGGCTACTTTAAGACCAAAAATTAAAGACAAAATTGCCAGCTTCCTAAATGACCCACCTTTAGCTCTTTATGTATCGTGATGTAAATGAGCCTCCTCTGTCTCCTGGGTCCAGCTTGAATACGTGTTGGGGAGGGGTTTGGCACCACCATCTTTTAACTACAGGACAATTATTCGTTTCAGTTATCCTCTATGGATTATGCAGTGCCACAGTAAACGTCTTTTCCAGTCCCATTCCAGAAGTCTGAGATTTGAAGCAAATAGATCTGTGTGAGCACTGCATGGCCATGGTGAACCCAGACAGTGGTCCCATTGTTCAGTACTTGGGCCACAATCATTGACATGCAGTGACATAGCTGCCTTTCCAAAGCCAGGCTGTACCAATTTATATTTCACCAAGTAAACAAACATTTAACTAATATCAACATTTTGTTGCACACATTTTGTACTTTACAGGCTTCAGACAGTAATACTCTCCATAGTAAAACAACTGATAATAGACTGGTCAGAAAAAGTTGAGGAAGTCAATAAGGCTGTGGTATACTTACATCAAGTATCCTCTTCCATTGCATCTGCTCTGAAATTCAATGAACGACCAAAATTCAAACAGTCAGTAGGACTCTTGTCTATAAGGATTCCATACATTCAATGCCTTTACTCATCTTTGACAAATGCAATGAAGCATGCCCTCCTATCAAAGCAAACCCATCACTCATGTGACTTATTTAACGTGAGAGCTTATTAAACTTATTTATGACCTATTGTCCTAGAGCCTCAAACCTGTTTTTGCTGGTCCTGCCTCTGACCATCTCCCCTTCTTCTCTACACTGGCTCTGATACACTGAGCATCTTATCAGTTTGCTTCAGAGAGTTTGCCATTTCTCTGGCCACTCATCATGTCAAAGGGTCTTTAGCTAACTTGGTTTGTAGTAGTCTGTTCTCTGGATTTTCCGTTTGTTCTGGATATCCAATGCTAGTGGTACATCCTGATTCTTGCTAATGCAATAAAACCTAGATTTAGTACTTAGCTGTGGTTTCTGGATTTTCCCACTTTTGAGCACTTATTGCTGATGGATGTTTTTGACACATTTGCCAGCTCTTGCTGAGCAAACAATTCTAGAATCTGTTATTCCATTTTTGTCTGACTAGTAGCCACTATGGGGAGTGACAGCAAAGAAACAAGAATTATTGATGAAATGTGAATGTAGTTGCAGTTTTCCACACTCTTTAATGAGTTTTCATTGAACTCTAAGAAGCACACAAGAAATGAAGAGACCGGTAGTTCATATTGATGGTGAGGTAGAAAAATTATTATGTATTGAGTAGTTACAGAAGGCTGAGCATTTTTTTTCATGGCCAGAAAAAAAGCTTCTTGAGTTTAAGAGAAGGAAAACTGAACATATATGCAATGGTGAAACTAGATATAAAAAAGATAGTTTTTAGAGCAAAGGAATAGAAGCATATTATTCTTTTGAAAAAAGCAACAGGCACAAGATAATAAGAGAAGGTGAGTGGTCAATAGGCCATGAACACTGATTCAACATCAAAACTCAGAGCAGTAGAGAAAGTTCAGAAATCACAGACTTGGAGGCTGATATGTTTGAATTTTAACACAGTAAATGTAAAGGACACATCTCTTGGGTTTATTATTTCTTCTCTGCTCTTTGTTTGTTGGGTTGGATAGTTGTTTGTTGTTGTATTATACATGGAAGGATCCCCAAAACATCTTTAAATAAATGAATTGGTGAAGTAAGTTATGTGATATATCTGAAATATATACAATAATATAGGCATACCCACTCATATATTTTTAAACAGCCTGCCTTGTTGTGCCAAAATAAATATGATTTACAAAACAATGTATTTAATTTTCTAGTAGATATTATTCCTATAATATATAAAGACCTTAGTTGCCTCTCCACTTGCTTCCTTCTCAATATTAAAAGTTTATGATTTCTCAACTCATTAATTTACCATACCATTCCTCAGGAATTTTTTTCACATTGTTTGAAGAGAATGCATCTTCCTGCTAAACTTTTCTGTATGGTATATACACTGTTACCTACTGCTTGAATAATGCCCTATTAATTTCAGTGGATTTCTTTTGACATAAAAATGGATTTGCACTAAAGGGCAAATAGTACCTTCATATGTATCCAGGCTGCATTCCAATTGAGTTCATCACATTATACATTTATAGGTGTCTACCACTGTTACACAGCTGAAATGGTCTGCCATAAAAAATGGCCATGTGAAAAGCTGGCTTAAGTTTCATGCATTTTTACTTGCAAAGTATCTGGTTAGAGGAACAGAAGCCTCTGAGATGAAATTCCCTCCAACATGAATATGCTAACGTGTGACCCCTCTGGCAGTAACACCGCAGCACTTCTTATGTGTCTTTTTCTGAGATCCCAATGACAGATTTGGTGTAGGGTCAGCATGTTAGAAAGCTGAGCAACTGTCCGATTTCAACCTCACAGTGGTCGATGATGTATCAAGACAGAAAAGGGTGGTTTCTTCCTCATTTGCTTTGGGACCATTGCTAGAATAAATGGAAGCTTTTATGAAGTCTTAAAAACCTAGTTTACCACTGAGAAGCTTTAAGGATATAGGCTTTAAATGCTTGTTCACTGTATATATGCATATATATTTTGAGGTATTTGTAATGTTCTATCTCTCACTAGACATGGGCAAACCATTCTTGCAAAGCTGATTTAAGACACAAGAGCAACCTGGAAAGCATACTTTATGGACTGTCCTGCTCAGATATCTTCTGAGAGAACATACACATTTTGTAGGATTTCATCAAGTTTTCTTGCTGTTCCATATGTTAGAAATCTCAAATACAAATAGTAACATATTAGTAAAGACAAAACAACCACCAGGTCTACGCTATGGATAAAAGAGAACTAAAGTTGAATTTCTTTTTCTGTAATAATAACGCATTAAATACAGACTGATGGCATACTAGTAGGTTTAAATTTGGTCATCCAGATATGTCCCTCTTTTTTCATTATGGAGATCCCCACAAAACCATTTTTAACACTAATAGGTGCAAATTTTTCTCTGTTTAAAATGAGAATTAAAATAATCTACTACTTTATATTCTTACATGGATTCAATAGACTATTTTGAACCATAATCTTTGAAAATTTGAAATCCATATTGTTTTATTGTTATTAAAACACATATTGTTCTTGCTTTTAGTGTTTCATCTTCTCTCTCATGTCTTATCCTTTGCTCTCTTTCTCTCATAATTTTAAGAATTTAACTATTTAGTTCTCCATGCTTTGAAGAACAGAGGATTTTTAGACATGGTCCATGAATTCTTGTTCACACCTTTAGCCAGTCATATTATTACAAGATGGCTTTATTTAGCATGATGTATAAATGGAATATAAGTAGGTGAGTGTATAAGCATACAAGCATCATTATGTGAATGCATATGAATCAGTAACATATATAAAATGACACACTGCATTTGAAAATGTGGGTGCAAAATACAAAGGACTTGTGGAATTCTTTCTGCAGCAGGAAGTATGAGAACCATTAATCATGTTATAACTTAAAAGATAGAAATGTGTAGCAAGCAGAAAGAATTCAGTTCAGGTCTGCTGGCCCAAATACAATGGGCTGAATAGCAAAGCCTTGAGATTTCTTAGATGCATAATGTTCTCACAAATGGCCCATGCTATGCTAATAAAACTATTGTGACTAGGGGCTTTTGCAGTGGAAACTGACAGATGAGGCAGAGTTAAGTACTTTTTCAGACAAGCTACTACAGTAAATCATTAAGGCGCACAAACAATCATCCTTCATCAGCCTGCAATTTGTTTCATAGCGATTGCAAATCGAAAACAATGTAAACAAACAAATCGACAACTAATGAACATCCCCCCACTGCTCACTGGAAATAGATCTACAACTTTACAAGAACACTTTATCCAACACATTGTCAACTCATTGTAAACACATCTACAACTCATAAACAACTCATTACCCAGGATGTTGTCACCTCGTTGCAATTAAAGCCGAATGCTAACTGTACTGTATATTCCTGCACTGAATCAGATTATAGTCCTGGAAAGAAAATTGAGGAGAGCCAGTTTAGCAATGAGAAGGCTTACTTCCCCCCCATCACTTTGACTTTTAAAATTATCTAACCAGGCTCATATAGAAATTGCACTGCATTTTAAGCTTTTCCTCAGGTAGCCTACATTTTCCACTCACACAGGAAGGCAGCAGTTTCTCAACACGAGTCTCTTTCATAGAGGAAAAGAAAATGTGTAAAGTATTCCCCAAGCAGTAGTAAACCTCACAGCTTTTACTGTAATGGCTTTGTATGAACTGCGTTTAGCGTCCTTACCTGGTATATAATCTTTTGGTTGGGGCTGGTGTTTTTTTAATGCTCAACTGGATGATTATTCTTGGAAAGTAAACTTGAACTTATGAATGTCACCACAATTTTCTTGTAATGTTAACTTTACCTAAGGATTTAAGTGGGTTTATTTGGCAATCTGATATACATAATCCTTATAGAAGTGCTGCTAGGCTATGTGTGTGCATATGGGTAGCATACGCATGATGTGTACACAGCACATAAATAGATCTTTCAGCAGCATTTGACACATTATACAAAAAGTATATTTATCAGAGCAGAGTGCCATTTTATTTTAATTTAATTTCTAATTCTGACCAAACTTGAGCTTTCTTGATTAATCTGTGTAGAAGATGGTAGGATTTGAATTACAATTCATAAAATTAAATAATTTATAAAATTTATAATATTAAAAGATTTTACAGATTCAAGATATAATCTGATGTACATAGTTATAACTTAATGTATTTATAAGCATCAATCATATTGTACAAATCTTATCAATCAATAGAAAATGGGGCCAAAATAGAGAGAAAGGAAAAATGAAAACTAAAAAGTTTGGATTCTGTCCAGCTCTGGTTCTAAAGGATTTTCAAACTTTTAGCTTTACAATAAGTTTTATTTACATTTCTTTATTGTGTGTGTTCATATGTGTATGATCATGTGTGTGTGTGTTCATGTGTGTGTGTGCACTTGCATACCATTGTATGTGAAGGAGGTCAGACGACATCCAACAGAAGTCATCTTTGGTCCATGGATCAAACTCAGATCATCAGGCCTGGTAGCAAACATTTTTAGTCAAGTAGACATCTTGCTGGCCCCAAAACAACTCTAAAAGACTGTATCCAAAGAGTTAATCATATATTTCTTCTTTAGAGATTAGAAAGATGATCTCTAAGCTTTACTCTAAACTTTATTCTAAGAGTTCTAAGTATCTTCAACACTAGAACTAGAGTGTTTTGAAGAGATAGAATGTCTTAAGAGAGATGAGTATTTTCTACAGAAGCACTGGGATGTGTCAAGGCTTTGAGTCCAAGTAACTGAAATTAAATAGGATTGTTTCCTTTGGGCTATGTAACACTTCTCTGAGCCCTAGTTACTGTGCCTGTATTATGAAACTGGAGGTTTATTGTGAGGATAGAGTTAAAAACATCTTTAGATCATGATGTTGAGAAAGTTTTTCATTAAGTACGGTAATGATGATGACAACGACAATGATGATGATTGTAGTGGTGATGATGGTGATGATGATGATTGATGACAATGATGATGAAGAAGAAGACAACATCGAGGTGGATGACAACAACAAACTTGCTTTCTTAGAGAGAAATCTCAGGCCAGCCTATAAGAACATATTTTTACTCACTTATCCCAATGGCATGTCCTACTGTCTTCTCTTCCACTGTAGATAAGTCACACTATTGTATGTTAAAGTCTCCTTGGGAAAACTTTTTAGTAGAGCGCCATGCAGTTTTTATTTCTCCCCTCTGTGGAATATATGCTAAATGGTTGTATACTGTTGAGGGCTGACCCTTCAAATAATACTGACTACATTTATAATGTAAAAGACACTTGAATTTTTCCCATGCACATATGTACTAAGTCAAGGTACTAAACTCATTTAAAAAAGGTCGAAGGCTATCATGTAAAGTGAGTTAAAAGATGTGTGCTTGAGTCAGGTTTGTCAGTAAGTAAACATTTGAGCTTCAACAACTCCCTTAACTTGGCTACAGGGAATTGAGCATTTTTTTTTAAATAATCACTTCTCCCTCTGTCCATTCCAAATGTTTTACAAATCATTTAGTCATTCAGCAAATATTTACAGATTATGTCCAGGTACTCTCTCAGCTACTGGATAGCCATTGTAAGCAGAGACTGACTGACATGTTCCTTTCCTCACGTGGGCTGATACGTCAGTAGATGAGACACATCAAGTAAAAATTAATGTAACATCAAGTAAAAATCCCATGAAAGCTAAGCAAGTCAAAGGTTAGAGAGCATGAAATAGCTGGCTAATTTACATAGAATGGCAGGGGAAGCAGCACTTTCTTATAACCTGAGTTAAATAGCAAAGATGTCATTCATTTCTTTAGTAGAGTCAATTATTATAGAAACATAAGGAATTAAAGTTTCATCTTTCTCTTTAAAAGATATTTAGTTTTTAATTATGCATTTATTTGTGTATTTGTGTCTCTGTGTGGGTATGTGCATACAGTGCAGTGCCTAGGGAAGAGGCCATCAGATCCACTGGAGAAAGAGTTTGGAAGGTTCCAGGAACTAAGGTTGTGTCATTTTCAAAGAACAGTGTGTGGATATGGCTGTACAGGCAGGCACCAGCAACGGAATTTATAGCCACCTGTGTCATAATCTGGTAGCAGGAGTAATGTCCATGAGACCTTATGCCATTTGCAAAAATTTAACATGATTTTCAAATGACTGGCTGTTTGTTCTGAAGTCACAGACAAGGAAAAATATCTTACTTACAAAGGACAGTCAACACAAGCAGGTACTTGATTGGTTGCTGCTACCAGCTCCTGACTCCACTACACCAAAACCAAAAAGTCTATCCAATTACTCTGGCTCAAAGCAAACACACTTGAGGTTTTTAATGGCCTGCTACTCATCTTCAGGTAGACTGATGTTTCAACTGTGAAGAACAACTGTTCTCTGAAATAGCTTTGTAGAGAGACGGACTTGTTCCCACAGATGGCATTTCTAACCACCGTGAAGCATATATTCCTAAGTAAATAGCAGAGAAACTTTGTGGAAACCTGATGTGTTTGTTACCTTTCTTTGGTTTGTAATCAAATATCTGGCAAGAAGTAAATTAATGAAGAAAGTCTCACTTTTGACTCATAGATCAATTGATACAGTTTACCATACCCAGGAAGACACGGTCATGAAATCAGCTCCTATTCATCACAGTGGAAGGCTAATTGCTCACATCTCGGTTGGATCAGGAGATAGAAGGGAATCCATCTGGCTTTCCCCTTTCCCCCTTTTATTCATCCTTGGCCGCCAATCCATAAGATTATGTCATTACATTCAAATTGGATCTTCCTTCTTCAGTTAATCATCTCTGGAAACAATCTCAAAGAGAGGCTAGGGAATGTATCACCTAGTGGATTCCAAATCCAATGACATTGATGAAGGTTAGCTGCCATGAGTCAGGACACTCCCTAGTGCTTACTGAGCACTAAGTGTCCTTTAACACCCCACTCAGTATCTATTCACTATTATGTTTGCATTCTTCTGAAGGAAGGACTTTCTTTATAATACCCATTTAAAGGAAGCAAAGGTATAGAGTGGCTATCTCCTACTCTTTGTGCAAGCACTTCTAACAAGAAAACAGTGGTCGGGCCATAGTTTAAACCCAGGCATTTCAAAGACAAATTTACAAACTTTAGTTTAGTGCTATCTCTGCGTGTTCCAGCAAAATAAATCAAAGACTATAGCAACTTAGACCAAGCCATAAAAACATTGTGTTGGAGCAGACTCTCATTGAGAGTGAATTAAAGTGAACTGGTTAAATGAAAGGTAAATTAGGGTTTGGAAGCTTATTTAGGAAGCTTATTTACTTTCCAGATCTGTTAATATTAATCTACACTGTTTTTTAAATGATCTATCTCCTGATGTTTTGCCTAAACCTTGTTGTTTTTAACTCCCCAAATTATCTGTCCTTTCCATGGCCAGCCAGGTCAGAGCCTTTGGGTGGCCTTACAAAGGGAAATGCTCTGATGTAAGTGGAATAGGCTGAGGAGTGTGTGAACTAAAAGACAACATGCCAGTATCTCAGCAGGGCAATAATACCATACCCTCTATGTGGAGTGAGAATTCCTGGGGAGTGGAATATATATCCGGTATTACTTAATGCTCAATTCTTTATCATTTTCTCTCTTGCACCATCCATTTTTTGGGAGGGAGAGGGGTCCCCCACACCCAGATTGTTCTCGAAGCATATCAAATTTTCAGATGAAATATATGCTTAAAATGCGCTAATATCTTTCAGGTGTGAAGAAAGGGCATAGGTAGAGTGTGCTACTAAGATCAGGCATTTAGGACACAGAGTTGTGAAGAAGTGAGTCCTGTAAACTTTATTCAAGCAGGATGTTGTGTGCAACCTCACAATCTTATCTGCTCCCAAGCAAATGGGGTCAGAGATGATTTAGAATCTGAAAGGAAGCGAAACCCACGATCCCCTATAAAAACAGACATAAACGATTTTAACAAATGTTCTCTTTTATTTTTCTTCCCTGTGACATTTTATTTTATTTGTGAGATCTGAGCTTCCCAGGAATGTGCATCCTTTCACTGAATCATGCTGCTCATAAAACAGAGAGAAAGCCTAGAGTTTGAGGCTTACAATATCATTGATATTTAATGTCATATTGTTCCTGGAAGCAACAGGAGAGGAAACTCTCCATAAACCCTAGTCATTCTTACTCTGCCAATATGGAGCTAACCAAGCCAATGAAAGTTCAGACTATACATTGTGCTTAAAACAAATGAATTCTGCCAACTCCCACACCATCTGGCTGTTTTTCTCCTTCACTTTGTCATAACTCATCCTGTTCTCTCCTTCTGTACTTTTTCTACCCTTCTGCTACACAGTCTCATCTGAATTTGCCTATTTGGCACTCTTATGAGACTAGCTCAGACCTTTCCTCTCTGTCTTGGCTGACATGGGGTAAATTCCAGATAACTAGGAGTGGTTGAAATATGTATGCACAGAAATTTTATATGAACATCTGCTGAGCAAATGGAGAAGGTTTCTAACACATACCTAGACTCCATTTGATCGAGATAGATTTTGTTTTTCTTTTATCTTCCTATGTAAGATTATAGCATTTGACCTTTTTTTCCAAATTTATAACACTGTACTCACACTGGAAAATATTCCAAAATTCATGGTACAACAAAGAAATTTCCTTAATAAGTGACATGTTGTAATACCTATACTAAATATCAATTTCCTCGGTAATAAAAAAATTGAATAGTAAAAAAATAAAAAGTAAAATAAATAGTGTTGGTATTAAATTTTCTTTTAAAACAAAATGTCTAGGTAATTAGACATGCATCTTCTTTTTTCCTTTACTACTATAAAATAGAGAGAAAAATTTCATCAGAAACAAGTGGTTGTCAATTGCTGTTTTTTTTCTTTAATAAAAACTATCTTCAATATGTCTCATCAAATTTCTGTAACTTACAGGAATTTTTTCAGAAAATTTTTGCCAACATAGTTCTATCCCTTAGTGTTTGGATCCTCTCAGCTGAGCATGGTACACTGTGGCTCTAAGCCTACCCCTTGGAGGTAGGAGGAAGAACAGGATGCCAAGGCCAGTCTTCAAATTCCATATCATAAACTTGAGGGCACTTTGAATTATGTTGACATTGCCTCAGAAGAAAAAGCAAACATCAATAACAAACAAACAAAAAATAGTTTTTATTTTAAGCTAGAGATTCAACCCAGGACATTGAGAAAGTCATTTTGTAGTGAGTTTGTTTGTTTGTTTATGGCTCAGGAGTCTTCACTAGGCTGGTCTGAAACATGCAATCTGCCTAGTCCATCCACCCTTTCACAGGGAAGTGTACACCACTATACATGCATAAGAGGAGTTATAAATCAGCATGTGTCAGTATGTGACATTTTATAAAACACATTTGTAAAGGGCATTCTTATTAACTTTTAATTCATTTATTTAATTTAGACAAAAGAGATTACTGGTGGAAATTTTTGCAAATAAAGAGCCTATGCATTTAGTTCATATAAATAATATCTATGGGAATTCTTGAAGGAAAATACAAATAGTGTGTTCTACTTTAGGATCAATATTGGAAGTGAATAATATGTAATATAATATGATACATATGCATAAATTCGTGGTTTTAAACATGTGATTCTTGAATCATTATGTTTAACTTTATAAAAATTTAACTGTAATTTTCATTATAAAGTGTTGTCAAAACACTAAAGAAACTATTGCACTTTAACTTTTTGTTGTTTAATGGTGAAACACTTGGAAACATGAATGAGAGAGATGTTTCGACATCTGTCAGAATTGTGATGGATTAGTAAGGAAAGAGTTAATTATATAGGCAAGCAGACCATCTCCAGGAAGTAAACTCAGGATGTCAAGGTTCAGATGGGTCAAGGCCTCACAGAGTCAAAGATCAGGAAAAGCCAAAGTTCAGAAAGCTAGAGACCTTGGGAAACATGCCCTGGAGAATTTCAAGGAAGCAACCATTTAAGAAGCCAACATTGTCCTGTATTGTCTCAGAAGAGAGTGAGATAACACTCCCAAGCTATACCCCAGAGCAGAGCTGCCCACCACTGAAAAGACTGGAAATATGTATAAGATAAATGAAAACCCTTTTCCATGAGAGCTTATGGCTTTCCAGCCTAGCAGAGCAGAGGACTCAGGAGATTGCAAGAGGGCATTAAAGCAAATGTAAGCTTTCAGAACTGGTTGCAATAGCAAGAGAATAGAAGTCATTGACTCTATCAGGCCTTGAACTGCTTGACCCTTAACTCTGAGAGTAGCTCTCTAGACCATATACATGGTCAATACAGTTCATAAAGGAGTCCATGAGAACCAGGCTTTTAAACCAAAGGAAGAACATGTGAAGGACACAGGACACAGGGGCAAAACAGTGGGAAAACTTGGTCTCTGAGTCACTAGACTTGGAGTAGTCTAAAACTCTGCCTAATGGGCATTAAGGGTGGCACTTCATTAGTTTGAGTCTTTGAACTTCAGTTTTCTTTTTACTAAGTAGTAAGTAGTAATAAGAAAGTTTACTCCTTCATTCCATAGTTCATAATGTATTTGGAGATAAACTAAACCAAAGCTAAAATGTATTGAATGTGGATAATAAACAGAAGATAGTGCAATCATTATCACTGCTATTATTTAAAATTCTAGGTTAGAAATAGAAGGATGTTTGAGGTCTGTAAAATAAGTCTTAAAATCAAAGGACAGAATTTCCTCCACTTCATCCTACTTTGCTAAACTCAGTTTCCCCAAACCTTTATTTCTTCTGAAGCTCCTGGGAAATTCATATTATCAGTTGGTTTTTCAAAGTTATTAGACTGAACAGTTAGGAGCACAGTGAACTTCATCTTCTAGTTCTCATTTTAGAGTCAATCCATTTTGAAAATGATGATCAATGAGCCATTAGTAGTAGACTATACCCCAAGCACGAGGCATCCTAGGTATATTAGGTTCCAGCAGACATTATTGAAATTAATAAATAGAAGCTCGTATCTGTGCTGGATGTGGATCTGAGAATTGCCACTATGTTCAAATTCAAGATTCAAATAAGAACACTTACGGTCATCTAAAGGTCTATGTAAGATATATTCACGTATGTATCTTGTTCTCATCTCATTTAGAGACATGGCTTTAATTTTGATTGCATTCTTCATGTTCATAAAAATCATCCAGGCTTAACATTACTAGGGAGATTCAGGGGAAATTTACAAATTATTTCAGTGATTATTATTTTATATTTTATGTCTTAGTGTAACAAGGATGTACAGGCCCTTTTTTTTCTGTTATGAAAGTGCTGGCAATGTCACAGATATGGGTTAAATCTTCCAAAAGATCTCAGAATTAGAAGTACAAATGGTCAATGAAGGTCAGAGAGTGACCACTTGCATATTTGTGGGGTCAATTGGTTCATTAGGCCATTTAAATCAATGGGTTCATTAAAGAGTTATCAGAATGAGAAATAAGCACTATTTGAGGAATACAAAGAAGATGAACAGAGAAAGAATGATCTACAAGATGGACAGAGAAGTCACTGGAGAAGAAGGGAGAAAATTGGGTAAGCAGATCAACATTGATCTTCACAGTCAGAGTGATAATGGACTTCAAGAAGAACTTGCAGTAAACTTTCTGCAGTTTATCATTATATGATGATGCAATAACAAAAAGAACAATTTAATTAATGAGATAGTGAGGTAGACATTTTTTCCCTCACTTAAGGTTTCAAAATTCACATTAACATATACTTCAGGAATAAATAGGTAGTAAATTAGGTACATGGGGAAACACTAATTTTTCAAATAGATACATTAACTATAAAATAAGTAAAGTGGCAATAAGAAAGAGGAGAAAATTCAAGTTAGAAAAAAGATAGGAGTTTCTACTTCCTAGTGAATGGGACTAGGGCTAAATGCATTCTTGTCCACATATGGTCTTTGAGTTGTATTGTGAGTATTCTGAGCTTTTGGGTTAAAATTCATTTATCAGTAAGTACATACCACATACGTCCTTTTGGGTCTGGGTTTCCGCAGGATATTTTCTAGTTCCATCCATTTGCCTACAAAGTTCATGAAGTTGTCATTTTTAACAGTTGAGTAGTATTCTATTATGTAAATGTATCACAATTTCTGTATTTATTCTTCTGTTGAGGGGCGTCTGGATTGTTTACAGCTTCTGGCTATTATAAATAAGGCTGCTATGAACATAGTGAAACATTTGTCTTTGTTCTATGTTGAAGCATCTTTTGGGTATATGCCCTGGAGTGGTACAGCTGGGTCTTCAGGTAGAGCTATTTCCAATTTTCTGAGGAACCACCAGATTCCAAAGTGGTTGTACCATTTAATACCATCAGCAATGAAGGAATGTTCCTTTCTCTACATCCTCACCAGCATCTGCTGTCCCCTGAATTTTTAATCTTAGCCATTCTGACTGGTGTAAGGTGAAATCTCAGGGTTGTTTTGATTTGCATTTTCCTGATGACTAAGGAACATTTCTTTAGATACTTCTTGGCCATTCGAGATTCCTCAGTTGAAAACTCATTGCTTAGCTCTGAATCCTCATTTTTGTTTTTTAAAAATAATTGGATTATTTGGTTCTCTGGAGTCTAAGTTCTTGAGTTCTTTGTATATTTTGGATATTAGGCCTCTATCAGATGTTGGGTTGGTAAAGAGCTTTTTCCAATCTGTAGGTTGCTATTTTGTTTTATTGACAGAGTCATTTGCCTTACAGAAGCTGCTCAGTTTCATTAGGTCCTATTTGTCAATTGTTGATCTTAGAGCCAGAGCCACTGGTGTTCTGCTCAGGAAACTTTCCCCTGTGCTGATGTGTATAAGGCTCTTTACAACTTTCTCTTTTACTAGATTTAGCATATCTGGTTTTATGTGGAGATCCTTGATCCACTTGGACTTGAGCTTTGTACAGGAGATAAAAATGGATCAATTTGCATTCTTCTACATGTAGTCTGCCAGTTAGACCAGCACCATTTGTTGAAATTGCTGTCTTTTTTTCCACTGTATGGTTTTGGCTTCTTTGTCAAAGATCAAGTGAGTATATGTGTGTAGGTTTGTTTCTGGGCCTTCAATTCTATTCCATTGATTTACCTGTCTGTCTTTGTGTCAATACCATGAAGTTGTATGTTTTTTATCATGATCACTTTGTAATACAGCTTGATGTCAGGAATGTTGATTCCCCCAGAAGTTCTTTTATTGTTGAGAATTGTTTTCACTACCCTGGGTTTTTTGTTATTCCAGATGAATTTGAAAATTGTCCTTTCCATGTCTGTGAAGAATTGAGTTGGAATTCTGATGGATTGCACTGAATCTGTAGATTGCTTTTGGTAAGATGGCCATTTTTAATTAAAAATTAATTAATTTCATTTCATTGATTCATGAATATGGGAGATCTTTCCATCTTCTGAGGTCTTCTTCAGTTTCTTTCTTTGGATACTTGAAGTTCATGTCATATAGATCTTTCACTTGCTTTGTTAGAGTTACAGTCTTTGAGGAAACTGAGAAGGCTGACAGGCAGAACTCAGAACCTGTAGGCTGGGTGGCTGACTGTTCTTCACAAAATGATGCATCAGTCTCACATAAAATAAGGAAAAGCTCAGGAAACATGACACCTACACATTTTGGCATCTGTGTTTGTGCAGAGACTCTATGAAGGAGGACTGCTGGGAAAGTGGAGGAACTTGAAATCAGCATACAGGAAATAAGAAGACCGAGCTGGTGCTGAGTGACAGGAACCCACTCTAATCCTCAGGGGGATTTTGTTTTGCTTTGTAGTTGTTGTGATTGTGTTTGATTTTTCCAGTTGGAAATAATTCCACAAATTCTATAACAGATTTTTTATAACTCCAAATTCACCAACCACAGCAAACAATGCAATGTCTAATCTATACAAAAGTGTTGTTTGGGGAGAAGAATTAGGTTGTAATTAATTTTGTAACTAACTGATATGCCACTTAGAGTAAAGGACTGAAAATTTGTCTTGATCAGGAGTAACTACTATAGTCCAAATCCCATACTCACAAACTGTTATAATTTGCTAAAGTATTAAAGATATATTACAAATAATTCTGCAATTTTACCCTACATAGATATTACAGCAATTTTACCCAACATGGATTTTTTAAATACTCAATTTTCTGTCACTTGCATAATAATGTCATGTAACCCTCTACAATTCCCATATACTACGTTAAAAACAACACTCTGAGATGTGTTCATTCTTTCCCACTTGGGATGTAAACTCTCTAGAAACATTTTTGTCGGATTGATATCATAAACAAAGCATTAATACAGATTTTCACTTGCTGTCAGATTGCTTAGCACTATACACGTTTAAAGTTTCTTTAGTGATTTTGAAGGGTTTTTGCCTGACCATCAGATTTCCTGGTTGGCTCTCATCTCCATGCATAGATGCATTTTAAGTAGGATAAACCACTTTAAAATACTTCAACAAGCCTCATATAATTACTTTATGATCATCAAATATGTTTCGTCTTTCTGATATATCAGTTGGGACTTTCTTGTGCATAATGACCTTAATGTTATTTGAGTGAAGTGCCATTAGTAAAAACCCATGTGTATCATTTTGTCAATGAGGTGAAGAGTTAGATACATGGGAGATACTTGGCATTGGACCTCAGTAAAGGCAAATTTTTATGGTTTATTATTATTTTTTATTTTTTTGGAGCATTTTATAGATGATTAGTGTATTTACATCATTTTACCTCTCTCTCCCCTACCACCTTCTAACTCCTTTCCTCTCTCCTAATTCCTTTCAAACTCATGGCCTCTTCTTGAATTATTAAACACACACACACACACACACACACACACACACACACACACACTTGCTGAGACCATTTGACATTGCCGTTACAGGTATGTGTTTAAGGCCCACAACTTGGGATTGGCTAACCTACAATTGAGCTAGTCCTTGGTGAAAACTGATCTTTCGTCTCTCAACAGTGAGTGATTGTTTGCAACAATTCATCTTTGGGTGGAACCTTGTGACATTTCTGCCATCCACTTTGGTATGCCAACTGGTGTGGTCATTATCCAGTTCTTGTTTAGATAACTATATTGTTGAGATTTCATGGATGCAGCAAGAAATTTATTTTTTTTTGATAAAAAATATTCAAAACAAAATGATTCATCATCAGATCATAGTCTCAAATAGAAAACTCCCAGATATTTAAAGCAATAAAGCAAAATAAATAACATGAAAACTCACATGTTGAATGACAAGTGATTTTTTGAATACCAAATAGAATATTGAAAGTTAATTACTTATTTTGATACTTTAAACATTAAGATCACATATTGAGACTTCAAAATAATCGCTTTATCAGAAATTATTCACATTAGACATTCTATTTTTTTTCATCTAAGGCACACACTGCTATCATGAGTACACAGCTATCCCAGACACTTTCTGAATAAAAATTCTTCAAGAGGAAATCCTGGCTTCATTACAACTCTCTTTTTAATCTGTTAAAATTCCATCCAAATTTGCTTTCTTTAATTGCATGGGAGATTTAGAGAAACATCCAAGAATCTCCAGGGCTTTTAACCTTTTTTTTCCCTCACTTGTTTCCAAACTGTGTCTGTGTTGTCAGACAAAATATTGATATAGCTTCCTTAGCAAGATTTAGTGGAATCTAGGACAGTGATTTATAGAGGAGAGGCAAAACTGTGCTAAACCTCCAGGTCTGGAAGTCTAAGGTTTGTATTGGTATCCATTTGCGATGGTATTTCCTCTACTTGCTTGTAAAAATAAAATGCTGTGTGAGTGAGTGAGCCAGGAACACAAAGCATACTGTTAAAATAGTGTTTGCTACTTGCAAGTCCAGAGATATGTTAGTATGTTCAGGCTCTCCAAGTGACATATGTCACTGCAGTAAAGAGGCTCAAGTAGTGCTCCAGGAGTAGCCTAAGACGGAACAAAGACCTGTTACGCTCTGAGTGTCAGAAAGTAAAGCAGAAGATGTATGACTTTGGATGAAAAATATCAGACTAAGGAGAGGAAGTATATATTACATCGGGAACGTGATTGTGTGGATATTAGTATTTCCTATATGTCACAGCATGTGCAGCACAAAAGATAACTGTGAGCATTCACATACACATATATACATAGTGTATAATATTTCTAGATATGCATATACACATACTATTATTCCTGTCCTTGGGGTCTGGGTATGTCAATCCAGTTGCTGAGAAACAGGCCACACTGGCCTTTTGCCTCCAACAGGATGTCCCAGTGTAGACTTTTGCGTGTGGCAAGCAGCCAGTACAATACATCACTACAGCTGGATTAGAAGGATAACACAAGGTCAGACCAGAAATAGGAGTAAATCTTTATGGTAGAATTCTGGAGGAGGGTTGGGAGATTGCTTATCTTTTTTTTAATCCCAAAGTACTGTTTCTACAGCCAAAACGGAAGGAAACAGCTATCATTCAGAAAGGGGTGAATAAAAGGACAGTGAAGCTGTTGAACTAGGGCAAGCATTTCCAGGAAGCTGCAACCTCAGTCTCAGTCAAATTGGAGAGCCTGCAATACACTGCCACCTGAGAACCACACCAAGACCTTGGATCCTGGGTTCAAGGAATCTAGAAGTTAATTTTTGCTCCAAGAAATTGACATGCTGTTTAAAACATTTCAGTATGGGAGCTGCATTACATGGTCAGCTTGGTATGTTTTCATATTAGCTAAAGGGAAATACCTTATCTAACAAGAGGCTGTCCCACCATAGTGGTGAGTTTTAGTTTTGAACTCTTTGACTCTCACAAATCTGCTTAAAGGAGATACTCTTCAGGAAGGCATAGAGTTTGTTTTGAGGCAATTCACTTTTGGTTTCTATTTCAACACTTTATAGATCTCAGAAAGGGTTTTTGAATAATAAGCTCAAAACAATATAAGAACATTTTGCTTATTAGCATAACTTTTTTACCAACTACATCTTCTCTCCACACAAAAATATAAGGATTCAAAATTTGCACTTGGTTGCCATCTGTTTTCTCTCTGAACATCACTTTTCAGCTCCTTTCTTTGGGTTGTTATTAAGATATTTTAAATCATGATGTTCTTACACAGCATGTCAGATAGAAATAATGATAATAAAATAAGTGTGTTAGAGCCATTTACTTAGAAACTGAAGAAAGAAAATTAGCAAATGTTTAATTCTAGGCAGAGGGCCAAACTATCTCCAACTCCCTCCTCCATCTGCCCTTGCCACATTTAAAAACCACCTTCAAGGATGCATTTCTTTAACTATAACAGCAGAGTTTCTATAGAGTTCAGGTGTAAGGGATCAGAAAGACTGAAACCAAACCTCAGTCCTACCATCTATTTGGGGATGATTTTTTAAAAGGTTGCTTACCTCTTTCAAGCTTGGGATTCTCCATTGACATGTCGGGAGGGCCAGTGGTAATCTCATGTGTAGGTTTCCTGTGGGGCTCACTTGAATTAGTGTAGCATATCTAAGACAGCATTTGATGGGAGGATCTCAAAATGTTGTCTGTAATTATGTTTTCAAGCCTGCCTACAATGAAATAGGGTCACTGGCTTCATTTGCCTGCCTTTTTGTTAAGGAAGTACCTTAATGTAGTCTTTAACATTTTTATAGATGATCATTTGTCTTTTCATCTGTATTCATGAACAGGCGATTTTCTAATACATCTGGAGAGCATCTAGCTTCTCATCCTTAAATCCTTACTCAACTCTCCTTAATGGGCACAAAGGGAGTTTCTGTGGACTCAGCACACTGTCATGTCCCCAGTTCCCTTTGCTTAGTGTACATTTGGACCAGGGCCAAATCCCCATTAAATTTTATATTAATCATGTCGATTAGACTCCACTGGAAAAGAAAAATAAGGGTGCTGGAGAGGGCGGCATTTCCATTTGAACATACGTGTTAGTGTTTTTTTTTTTTTTAACTATCGAATACTCTGTGACCTTGCTTCTGTATTCAGAATGTCTGTGTTGGTGGAAAACAATCACATCTTGAAGGGGTCTGCTTTTCCTTTAATTTTAGGACAAAAGTTATTCAGATGCATGATTATTGCATATACTCACAGTGGAAGGCCTTTGAGTGCACCCACAGATGTTGGATGCAGACCTGACTGTATGAAGGAAGAAGTTTCGTGGTTTCACAGTGCTCTTTCCCTTCCTGGCACTCATGTTTCCTCCCCATCTCCTAGGCTGTTATTTTGTTGTTTTTCAGGTTTGGTGTGTGTGTGTGTGTGTGTGTGTGTGTGTGTGTGTTAGAAGTGTGTGGGCAGGTATATGCATGTGTGTATGTGTGTATGTGTGTTCATATGGACTCAAGAATCTTCTTTTATGGCTCTCCATGTTATTGATTTAAGCAGGTTCTCAAAACTGAACCCAGAGCTCACCGATAAGACCATTTTTGCTAGGGAAACTGTTCTAGGGATCCTGCCTCTGCATTTCAAGAGCTAGAACCACAGATAGACAACTATGTCCCATTTACATTTGTTTTAGGATCCAATCTTAGGTCCCCACAATTGTGCAGCAAATACTTTGTGTACTAAGTCATCTCCCAAAGCCCCTAAAATTTTCAAAGTTGATATCTAAAATGTTTTGTTGAATGTTGAAATACTCACAAAAATATACAATTCATGATTTGCTGTTTGCATTGTCTACAAAAATCCTAAATATCACTGAGATTTTTAACTCACTATAATCTATTTAAAAGCAAGTAGAAATAAGTGTGTGTGTGTGTGTGTCTGTGTGTGTGTGTAGTGAGGGACACACACACATGTACGTACACACACACACACACACATACACGTGTATTGCTGTAGAGCATTCTCTAGGCTTCATGTGAAGTGAAGTACCCCAAGTGATAGTCTAAAAGTTGGGAGCACCATTGATTTCCTTTCTCTTTTCAAATTCCACATTGAGTTTTCCTGCTGATTTTTATCTTAATATCCATGTTCTTTTTCTATGTCCTTTAAATTATTACTTGGTGTTACTTGCCTGTAACAAGCATGTGAATTAAAATATTATTTAATATTTTGTCATAAATGGATATAGTTAAAATATCATTTCAGATTTACTTATCACTATAAACATTGTTTATATCACTAAATAAAAGATTAAACAGTGGGAATGAGTTGTATGCTACTATAACCATCATATATAACAAATTTCACAGTTTCATTGTACATACATTTCTTAAGAGGATGGATGTGTCTGTTTCATTTTCAGTTGATGTATGTAATATGTATTTATATGTGAGTTTTAATGCCAGAATGAAAGAGTTCAGTGTCAATTCTATTCATCTTTTCACTTATAGATACAGGAATGGAAAAGATCGTATTCATACAAATAGGTGTTTAGACAAGGAAGGAGTTTTGTCAGAGATCTGGCATTCAATTCTTTCTGCTGTTGGAGCTCTATGCCGAAATATCATAGAATGATTCATCATCAAAAAATATTTTTAGTGTTCTGTATCTAACAAGTTGACTAAGTGCTCCTTCAACTTTATTGAAAGCAAAGAATGATAGACAGCCTGCCATATAAAAGGCTTTGCCACGGTCATTACAGTCATTCATGTCCATAGCTCCTGGGAAGGCTATCAAGACCTAGCCAGTAAGTAGTAATTATTCTTGCTGCGCACTTACTTTGAAGGACATTATTTAGCTTTGATTCACTTAAAAATTAAAGTTGGGAAAATAAAAATGTTGTCAATTTCAAACATCTTTATTAATATATTTTTCAAAACCACAGTTCTTTCACATGAGCACATGCTTTGAATGTTTTCTTGTCAAGGTTTTAATTTGGGTGTGATGGCTCATAACTATAATCTCAGTACTTGAGAAGATTAAGCAAAAAGGATAACAAGTTCAAAACTAAGCTGGCTACAAAACAAAGCTCAAGCCAACCTGGTCCACATAGAGACACCCTGCTCCAAAATAAACATCATGAAACATGAAAAAGGAAACAGCAACAATAAAATAATTGTATCTACAGATTTGGTTCATCTCATTTTGTAAAATGCCCACCATTTAACCAGTGGGACAAAGTCACTTTTGATGTTCTGGCCAATCAAATCAATCTAAAACTCTGATAAAAAAAAAAGTCCTATCCAAAATATGTCTTGTTTTCCTGTGATGTTTTATTTATAGATTCCAATTGTCACAAACATGACTTCCATATGTAAGTGGTAGATCAGGAATGCCAGCTTAAAACCTAAAATAATTTAGGTTTTCTGCTCTCTTCCTGTCTCCTAGAAGAGGGCAGTGCTTTGCTTTGCTGGAAGAAGGCTCTCCAAAAGGAACTGCTCATTCAAAGCCAATAGTTAATAAAGGAAAAAGATTGAGATTGTACTTGGAAATACAACAATGCCCCTCCTCCACCACCACACACAATTTATTTATAAAGCCGAATTCAAACCTATCATGATGAAATGGAACTGCCTTGGTTTGAAATTTACACTCTTCATTTTAAAAGAGAGCAATGAAAGAGAAAGACCTTATATTTGTGACACTTTAGTAACAGGAGGTGACAACAATATTAGAAATCATTCCTGCCAGACAACAATATTAGAAATTATTCCATCTTATGGCATTTAGGAGCCATTTACTCTGTTGGCATGGGAAAGAGAGATGAAGAACTAGCATAGCATATAGCTTTCAAACTGTAGCATTGGAAAGTGCATGTAGGTGTTAAAGACAAAGATTTCACATACATGAGGAAATGCATACACCTAGTACATGTATCTTGTGTATAGCTACTCATTTATAGGACTTTAACTCTCTATGAGTATAGTATTAGGACTGGAGGAGACATGTACCTTGTGCATAAGTAGAAAGAAGTACCACTGGCTTGGTGTGATATCTGACTGCTTGAGAAGTTTCTTTCTCCACCAGGCTTTAGGGGTCTGACATCCCATCATCAAATCTTTGCTTGTTTTCATCACGCCGAAAGGTCTCCTGCAACCCCCATGAATATATCTCAACCTTGTAAACTTACAACTCACATTTGTAGTTTATTACTTTAATATAACAAGATTGTGGTTCTATAAAATTGTGAGAGATGTAGAGCTGGTATACTCGGTGACATTGGAAGATAGCATGATAGAAAGGTCTCTCTGGACTACTCTGTTCTGTTTTAGGTTAGCATGTGCCACGACTACTAATTTCAAGGGTTTCTTGACATTGGTAGCCTAAGTTCTGTTAAGACAAATAAGATTAATTTTATCAATAATTATAGAGGCTGTTTAGTGACTCTTACATGTTCCTGATCTCAGTCTAGGTTCTATATGCAGTTTATCAATACTTCAAGCCTAGAAATGATCTCATCTGTTAGATATTATTAGCGTCTGTTAAGAAGCTTGGATCTGGATCATTGGGTAAGAGTACTTGCTGCTTTTGTAAGTCATATTGGGAGGACCATTATTACCTGCCAGATTCCAGTAATCTGAAGCCTGTTTCTGGCCTCTGCAGGCACTGTACTCATGTGTATAAGTGCTCATCTCTCTGTCTTTCTCTCTGTGTGTATGCCATAAAAATAAGAATAAATATATTTTTAAAAAGAGGAGCACTGGTCTCCCCAATCTCATTATGACTATGTTTTATGACTTAACCTTATTATTCCTATTATATATAGGTTAATCTATAATACTATTAATCTATAAGATTACACCAAGATACTTGAATACTAGATATCTTCTCATTCTCATTTGTCACTAATTAGTATTCCATGTATGAAAATGACCATGGCTTAAGGATGTTCAAGAAAGGATTTAACATCATATGTCATAAAGCCACCAACTTCAATAATAGCTCTCATTTCTTTTTAGCATGATCTAATGGCACCCTATTTTCTCTTATTCCTTCATGATCATCAAATATCTCTAGCATACAAAAAAATTAATTGAAACCAAAATCCTATCCTGAAAGAACATACCTTTGAAAAATGCAAATAGGGCCTGTCAATCAGAGCCTAGTATGCAGAAAACAATCTACAAACAGTTTCTTGTGCTTGAAAGTTGCTCTCTACTTAGAACCTCATGCTCACTTTGAGGGAGCCCTCGTGGATATGTTCTAACAAATGTGGGCTTCTCCTTTCATGGAAGGTTCTCAGATCATCTGCCAAGAGAGTCAGTTGTTTTCTGTGCCAGGTACATACAGTAGTTCTGTGTGGGCAAGAAGCAGGAAATGGTGTATATCTAATGGTCTTGCTGTTGTATGGGACACAAAGGTAATTTAATCTGTTTGTGTTCTTTGTAATTACAATACCTATTCTACCTGTCTCACAACACTGTTCAGAGGATCAAAACAAATTACCTATTCTTTTATAGTTTCTGGAAAATGATTTTTTTTGAGAGGTATAAAACACTATGCAGCTGCAGGTCATAGTTATGGTCATTATTCCAGAGAGTTCATATTTCAGGCCACGCAAATGACTCACATGAAAATTAACTTCTTGGTCTGGAAAAATAAGAATATCAGTGTCTCATCATTTTTTTGAACAATCACAAGAAAGGCATGCATATATTGGGTTGAAATAACTTACTTAAAGAAAAATTATACCCGAGAAATAGAAGAGGAGGGCCTTGGTCCCTGAAAGTCTGGATGCCTTAGTGTTCAGGAATTTGAGAGCAAGGAGGCGGGAAAGGGTGGATAGGTGGGGGCACACCCTTATAGAAGTAGGAGGAGGGGGATGGGATAAGGGGCTTTGGGAGGCAGAATGGGAGAGGGGATAACATTTGAAAGGTAAACAAACAAAATATCCAATAAAAAACAGATAATGGATCTGTCAATAGTAGTCAGAAAGAAAGAAAGAAAGAAAGAAAGAAAGAAAGAAAGAAAGAAAGAAAGAAAGAAAAAGATTATGATACGAGCAAAATAGAACCCATACGTCTTATCACCACATAGTTAAGACCTTGGGAGTTCAGCAGAGGCTTCTGTTTCTGTGTCAGCACTTTTCTTTCTGTGTCCCATACCAAGCCTAATAAATGCTTATGTTCTTCCACCTCTGTGTTTATGCTGTTTACCAAAGGAGAGAACTTGTTTCCCATGGACAGATGGATTCCTAGCTCCCTTTAACACCCAACCTGACTGTTGTATCAGGGAAAATGAATTGGGTGATCCTCTCTGTTCCCATGGTTTTACATGCCATCTATTTGCTCTGACTTCTACAAAGTAAATTCATTTGATATATATATATATATATATATATATATATATATATATATATATATAATTTTTTGCTAAATAATTGGCTAGGTCTTTTTACAGTGAAATGTCTAATTTGTTAACAGATGTTTATAGCAACTAATTTGTGGGTTATATGAAAAAAGTTATCTATTAATTATATAACATAACTTTGAACAAATTAACATGGAAAGAACTCAGTTTGTGGCAAGCATGGGACATCACTGGGAGGGGGAAAATGGCAGCATTGGTTTGTAGGTATATTAACACCTTGTGAGAAGACACACAATTAAACCAACTGTGTTTTAAAAAGTTATGATATGTAACAGGGGAAACTTGATCCTTCCAGAGAGTCCAACTATGGAAGCAGCTGCATATCTCCTACCAATAGACTATGGGAAAGAGAGCAGAGGAGAAGCTTAGTGAGAAGGTTCCTCAAGCTTCACAGAACAACTTATGTGCAGGAACAATTTGGAGCTTGTTGGAAATTTTAGTTTTTCCTAAAGAGATGATAGTGGTTTTGAGGTCACATGATTCAGAAAAATTCATCAAATCACTATTTTTACCCAGAGCTGTTGAGAGCCCAGAGCTAAAGCAGGGAAGAGGCAATATTATTATCTCACTCTGAGCAGGGTATCTAGCTTCCAAATAAGGGAGCAAACACTAACATGTGAATAAAAACTTGAGGCAACTGTGTCCACCTGGTTTCTAGCCCTTAGTGGACTTTAAAAAAAATTTCTTAACCAAATTTAGGTTTGCTTTGTTTCTTTCTTTAAGGTTATGAGCATAAGACTCTTCTTCCTTCTTCTTCTTCTTCTTCTTCTTCTTCTTCTTCTTCTTCTTCTTCTTCTTCTTCTTCTTCTTCTCCTCCTCCTCCTCCTCCTCCTCCTCCTCCTCCTCCTCCTCCTTCTCCTTCTTCTTTTTTTTTTGTTTCCATCTTCAGAAAGAGTCACTCATAAAATGAGCAGTGCTCAGTTCTGATCTGAAGAGCTTGTATCTTCTCTAAGTCATCTGGTTACGCTGAATGGCTAACGCTACAGTACTAAGAGGTGGGGCTTATGGGAGGTGACTAGGTCACGAGGCCAAAACACTCATCATGAGATTAGTGTTCTTATTAAAGAGGCTCCAGGGAGCTTGATGGCTCCTTCTACCCTGTAATTACATAATCAGAAGAAGCCATTTATGAAACAGAGAGTCAGTCAACACTGGGCAGAGAATCTGCTGGTTCCTTCTTTGTTCTTAGACTTTTAAGTATCTAGAATTCTAAGAAGTGCAACCACTTATAAAGCAATTAGTGTGCTACACTTTGTTGCAGTAGCCCCAAGAGACTAAGACAAGCATTAAGACTGAGACATAGTCCCAACAGCCTCCATTCAGATTGCCATCAGTTATATTAGATAGAATGCAATTAACAGAATCTTACTGTGGGACATTCTAATATTGTTGGATGTGAAGAAATTATATCAAGACACATAATAACAAGTATGGGAACATTTGTATTAGATTTAATTAAGTCTCATATAAATTAATATATGAAACATCTAACACACTATTTAAAAAAGCATGTTGTGCCAGAGGAAAAAAATATAGTTACATATATTTGCAGTAGACAGGACTTCAAATGTGGACACCATAGAGATAGTTTTTTTGTCTTAGCTAATTTGGCTAATTTACTTAGTACATTTAAACACAAGAGCAATGAAATGTTTTAACCAGATGATCTTAGACAACATATTTAACTCTTATAATTCCCATTATCATCCATTAATAGGAACCTATCTATGAAGATTATTGTATAGATTGTGATGGAAATGGCATTTAAATGTTTGCTGTTTCACCAGGCATACTTTTGCTCTTAGTGCTGTTCTGATAACATATGATTAGTATCTGATATTTCTTTTTTCCTTCCCCATAAGTTCTTCCACCTGCCCCCTTGCAGGGTTTCTTATTTTTATGCTCATCTTCTTGCTGAGAAATAGATTCTCAAATCCTGCAGTGTCTGGAGTTACATGTTTATGAACATATTGGTTGTGATGGTTACTGTTGTCAGTCAACATGATAGAATCTAGAACAATCTGAGAGATGGCCTGTGGCCATGCCTGTAAGGGACTGTATTGATTACATTAATCGAGGTGGGAAGACCTATACATTGTGGTTGACACCTTTTCCTCACTGGGGTCCTGGTCTGTATAAAGAGATACTGACATGCACCCTTAGTCACTGTCCTGCCTGTGAGCATGGTGTGACTTTCTCCTTCATTCTTCTGCCTCCTTGAAGAAAGCAAAGTGGCTGGAGAATATGTGGGTCTACCTAACAGTGTGCCAGTCCATATGACTTCTAAACTTCTACCCTTTCCTGAATTGTTTTACCTTGTGAAGATCTCATTCTGTAATCAGTTGACTGGAGAGCTGGAGTTCTGTATAGAGAAGTCATACAGGGACGGTTTTCCTTGACTAGATCCCAGATCAAAGAGCAAAAGAATAGACTTGTTAACCAACATTTTGGTGGTAAGCACAATAAAATTTACATATGAGTTAAATAGTCAATTATAATGTTGAGTGTGACTTATTTTTATTTTTTAAGATGTTTACTTATGGGGTAAATTTTAATCACACTTGTAACTTAACTTTAGGTGGCTTAACAGAAACCATTTGAAATAAACACTTAAGTATGTATGCATAAAAATGTATGTATATATCTACATATGGATGGATGGATAGATAGATGGATGAATGGATAGATGTGGACAGAGATAAAAGAAAGAAAGCAAACAAATTTGGTGACTTTAGCTGAGGAGGACATGTGTGTTTTATTACATTAGTCTTTTTAGATTTATTTATTTTATTATTTTGTATGCAAGAGTATTTTCCTTGCATATATGTAGTATACCATGTGAGTACCTTGTGCCTGAGGAGGTCAGAAGAAAGCATTAGACTCCCTGACACTGGAACTACATACATATGGTTGTGAGCTGCCATGTGGGTGCTGCGAATTGAACCTGGGTCCTCTGCAGGGGCAACAAGTGCTCTTAATCACCAAGGCAACTCTCCAGCCCAAGTATTTAAAAGAAAATAAGCTTAAAATTTAAAATAAGGAAGCAACAAAAGTAATTCTTTAGAGTTAACAGAGAATACGTAGCTTTTGCTATGAAGCAAGGAATTTAAAAAGGAAGATGAGCAGACTCCTGAGGTAAGTAGTCTGGCGTCTCAGTGATGATTAGAGCACCTGTCTGTTTACACAGCAACACTGGACAACTTACAGGACCTTATTAAGCCTCAAAGTTAATACTATTAAGAATGCTTTCTCACTTTAACTGTTGCAGTGACTAAATAAGTCAACACACAGGGCAAGCATAGCACCCAAACCTGATATATCCGACTATTGTTGCTATCAGAGGACTTGGGAAAATTGACATTGTATCCAAACTCCGTTTTCTACCTAGCTGATTTTTTTTCTTTCTGGCTTTTAAAAATTGCTTGAAAGAAGCTTAGGTATGAGTAAAAGCTGGTGTTTTGCAGGGTATTAGGTCTAAACAGAAAGCCCCTTTCTATAGCATAGGTGGCACAGATGTGGCATCCCCAGTCACTGTCATCAGTAAAGCCAACAATAAGAAAATCATTTAAAGACCAATGCTTGGAAATTTCAACTTCAGAGCCCTAGCAGAAACAAAGGGAGAAAATTGCAGCTCTCTGTGTAATAACTAAGCCTCTTGTTATGTGCCCCTGTATTAAATATAAAACATTTTCATTTCCTTTGTATAGGAAATTCAATAGGACCTGAAAAGAGGGTCAACCAAGAACTGTGACAGCCACAATGAAATGTGCATGGTGCCAATAGTCCAATTCCAGCTACAAGGTGACTGAAGATAACCAAACAGATGCAATGTAGCGTTCATAAAACTCAGAGGCTTCCTGAAGAATTAGCAGGAGACTTGTGCTCTCTGCTTACCAAGGAGAAGGTTGGCCAAGAGCTGAGATTTATGCTGTGAAATTTAAATGGTTTTCTCCTGAGGTTTTCTTGACAATATCATTGTGTGTGGCTGAGTTGGTTTATTGGTTCTTTTGCATGGGGATTATTTTTGGAAGAGAAGGGAGTGTGTGTGTGGGGGGCGGGTATATGGAGTAAGGGTAACCTATTTCTTTAATAAAACCAGAACTTACAGGTCTCTAGGGAATTTTAAAGTAGGGAATTTGGGTGAGTAAAACATGCACAAGTCTCTGAATGGTGAAGCAAAATCAACAACATTTATAAATTACATTGGGGGAAAAAACAGAACATGGCACGATCTAAGTTCTTTTGTTGGGGTGTTTATGACATAACACATGGCTTCATCCCACCAGGCTTCTGAAATTAGAATGGCTGTGCTGGAAGGTTTTTATGGATCAGACTTTGAATTCACAAGCCAGCGTGAGGGAATTTTCACAAACATGAAATCTCCCACTGAACTCAGATCCAGGTATTCGAGCTTCTGGGAAAAGTTGTTCACAATATACCCAATACAACTATATTCATCAGCTTAGAAACAGAGTGATACAGATTGAAGATAGAGGATAGGCCAGTCCTAGGAGCAATTCCAGCAGAATTTAATTACCAAGAGGATGGCTACATGATGACACACTTAGCTAAAGGCAGCAGTAGATGCAGATTGTAAATTGAGAAGCTGAGAGAAACAGAAAGTCAAACTGAAAAACAAATCAGCTTTCTAAAAAATATCCCAGGGTTAACTTGAACAAGCCTCAGTGGATAAGAGAGTCAAGCTTTTATCCTTTCAGATTCCCTCTGCTTCAAAAGACACCTCAAAAGCAATTCATTGATTTCCACAAAGGCCAGAGACCTGTGTCATTCGATCAATTGAATTCTTTTGTGCTGTACATGTGCTTACCCTATACTGTCAGTTCCCATATGGTTTTATCTCTCCATGTATACATTTCTTACTCCTTACACAGGACACAATTATTCTATTCTTGTCAACGTTCACCATGTAATCACCTTGGGAACTGACATTTCATTCTTGCCCTTGCAATACAGAAGAGGAATTAAAGCTCCATGTCCTGTGTCTCTAATGTTCTACTCCTTCCACGGATTTCAAGGATAGTAGCTAAATATCAAGGTGAAAAAGAATTTGTTTCAAGTTGCAACTGAGGGAAAAGAAGGCATATCCAACAACAGGTATGTCATTCTTCAAAGTACTGTAATTCTGGACAAGGAAATAAAGAGAGGTAAGGCCAATTTTAAAGTGCCAAAATTGTAGGGGATGCTTGTAAAAGGAGGCTCACACTGGACTGCAGTGAAGCCTGAGCTCAGCTCACAGAGAAGCCTGTAACAGTTGGCAGCCCTGCCTCACGTGGAGAGAGGAAGCTTTGACGCCCTGTGTTCCAGTTCCTGTTGGTTCAGATCCCTCGAATGTTGCTTGGGGTATGGGACTCTTGGTTCCAAACGAAGTTTAGCAAAACACCAACATATTTTCAACTACAGGAAATCAAACATGATTTCTACGGCACACCACAGAACTGCTAAAAGCTCAGCGAAGCTTCGGTGCCTCTCCAAAATGTTTTGTGCTTAAATGAAGAGAGCAGCCTTTTCTCCTGAGTAATTGTCAATGGTTTCCTTTCAATTATGGCGCGCTCTCTCTGTCACTCTCTCTGTCTCTCTGTCTCTGTCTCTGTCTCTGTCTCTGTCTGTCTGTCTCTCTCTCTCTCTCTCTCTCTCTCTCTCTCTCTCTCTCTCTCTCTCTGTGTATGTGTGTGTGTGTGTATTATGAAGTGATTCCACTCCCCCCTTCTGGCCCCCTGCAACTCCCAACCTTGTTTCCAGTGCTTCAGAACCAGGCTCCTTATGTTTTAAAACAATAATGTAATTGACATTTATTGGGCAGGTGGTGGCCAGACGTCTTCCCTGTAGGAAGATAAAATTATTTTAGGAGTTTTCCCTTCTTCCCTGCCTTTCTGACTAAGTGGATCTCAGCACCTGAACCAAACCACAGAGGTCATCCATTAGCTGAGAGAAGAAACGAATTCAGCTCTCCCTGGCACCTCTCATACACCGCAACTGCCTAATAGTTTGCATAGTGCTAAGTGAGAGGCTGGAGCAGGGGTGTTTGCGCAGGTAGCACACTATATTCTTTACACCTTCAAACCTTACATATAAGGACCTATAATGAGAGGGTAGGAACAGACACTGATTGGTTGACTGGCATAACTTAGATGAAGTCGCCTATTTCCCTCTAGCTCTCAGACACCTATTTGTCCTTGGCAGTAAACCAGCACCTATACGAGTAGGCACTACGTTAGGACCTTAGGTTTAAAACACACTTGACAGGTTGCAACCAATATATGATTGGCATCACGGTTACCATGACAGCCTGAGTATAGATGAAATGTGTGGGGTGGATTTACCCTCTGCCTTCCAGTGGCTTCTCACCCAGAAGATGAGAGGGCAGATTGATTAGGGAAGCCCAGAAGAATAAGTAAAGGTGAGGAATCTGCTGATGCAGCCCTACATGAAGAATTGTGTTACTTATTTTTAGATTTATGTTTCGAAGACAAAGAAATCTATATGAGCCCTTGCTTCCCTGTATCTTTCCTTCAAGCATGTGTGTGTGTGTCTGTGTTTGTGTGTGTGTGTGTTTGTGTTTCAGTTTAATCGATGACATTTATTCCAAAGACATACTTTTGCATTGTCTTGTATTGATTTATAGCTTCCTTTTAACTTTGTCAAAACTTTTCACATATACAAAAGCTGGGCAATCCAAAGTAAGTTGTATCCTTTATTTGTGAGTGTTATAGTGTGATTATCTTAAGTGGACTTTGTGCTACTTGTCAATATTTATTGATGGGATCCACAGGCACTCAGAATGATGCCCTCCAGAGGAGTATTAGCCAATGGCAAGTTAAGCAGGGAAGGGAGTGGTCCTCTGGTAGATCAGAGCTAGCCAGGCAGCATTAGGGTGCTCAAGGGGCCATTGACAAAATGTCAAACATTTCAAATTCCTGGCTAGCTCTCACCTCATGCCTAATACCATGGTAAGTAGAATTGTGACTATTCCCTCTAAGGGGCCAACAGATACAAAAACAGACACATAAACACAGAGAAAATAATTATAGACTCTCCATCTTCTTCCTTTCTCCTTCAGTTGCATGCTTCTCTCTCCCTCTCTGTCTCTCACATGTGTGCTCACACACAGACACACAAATAGTCTACAGGGAAATTAAGCGGTGCCAACGAAACACTGTACTGAGAAAGTTCTTGGATAAATTAACAACACAATTACATTACATGACATGCCACAAGATGGATGAGGAAAACTTGGCTGGTATTATGTTCTGTTTTCAAATTGCAATTTATTTGAGGGTTTTAATGGATGCCTTATTAAAACATCTCGGCCCTGGTCAGGTTTCAGCATATGTCACAGTGGTCCGTGATTGATGACACCCTCTGCTGCTTCTCTTGCACATTTGCAGGGAATTTAAGCAAAGAGGGAATGAGCTGAGGACTGGCTTGGTATTGATCGTGCCGAGGTGTGCTGCCTGGGAGCACAGTCTAATAACATTCTCTTAGCAGAACTGCTTCACACGAAGGCATTTATTACAAGAACCAAAGTGTTATATTGCTCAGAATAAAAGAATATTGTACAAACAAAAGAGTTAGCAGTGAATGGGAAAGAAAAAGAGAGCTGCAGCCTGCTAGGACCCACAGCTTGTTATCTTTTAGATGCCACATTTCTGAGTGCTGATGGGAAAATTCTAAAAAGAACTGGGCTCCAGAAATGAAAAAGAAAAAGGAGAGCGCTATGAGCCTTGTCTTTGTTTACACAGAGCAGGAAGAGGTAAAGAACTGAAATACACAATGGGTGGCTTCTGGGTGGGACCTGAGAGGAGAGAGCCTTAAAGTCGCTGGGAAAATAAGTAAAAACACAAAAACACACTATAAAAATAAACCAAGCAACCAACCAAACAAGCAAACAAACAAAAAAAAAAACAAACCAAACCAAAACAAAAATTGGATCACAGGGCTTTATTCCTTCAGACCATTGTATGTCAAATAGTAGAATGTTTTCACACATGCTCAGACAAACTAAAAGATCTCTACATATCTAATGGGTAGTGTTACACTTAACACTCTGTAACAATTTAATAAATATTTGTCACGATTTAGTTTTAAAATCACCCCACTGAAAATTTTATTACTGGAAATGTAATAAACCCTTATGTACATGGTTACATTTTCATGTTGTTCATTAGAAAAATTCATGATTCTAAATTTATAGATACCAAATATATTTGCATATTTAGTCATAGATAAAAGATAGAATGGTAACGGTAGGCAATTTTTTTTTTGCCTAGGGTAAATAAATGGAAAACTTGAAAATTTCACCTTTGTTTGTATTTCTTGACATCTTCTGTAACTTTCTATAGGAAATATGCATTAACTTTAAAAACAAGATAGAAAAGACATTTTAAAGAAATGCGTGTCTCTGAAGACTATTCAGAGAAGGAGCTAGAATAAATATAATCTCAGGGACAAAGATTCAGTTTGCAGTGGTGTGAGCAAGTCGAGTCTCTTTTCTTAGCATGGTCTATGCATTGAATATTAAAATAAAAACTCAGGAACAATGAAACAATGATAATATACCCAGGAAAGCCAGTTAGAAATCTGAAAAAAACAAACAAAACAAAACAAAACAAAACAACAACAACAACAACAACAACAAAAAACCAACAAAGAAACCCATCTGCAATACCTTTAGATATGTCCATTCCAGCCCAGGGTTCTTGCTTTCCTTTTTCTTTTTTTCTTGTTTGACCTACTATGATTGTCATTATTTGAACTGCCACATTTATTATTTTGTTAGCCTGTGAGGGCCTATAAAAATCTCACCTAATTATATTGAATCACCTAACATCCCAGACCAAGGCAAACAGGATGAGAAAATGGCCAACAGCTTTCCTTGAAATGGAAGAGAAAAATAGTCGGGAAAAAAACAAGCAGCAAAAACCAAAACTGCCCAAGGAAGCCAGCTTTATGGGTCTCCCAAGAAATGGATACCAAAAACATTTTTTAAATGTTGACAGAAATTGTTAAGTTGTAAAAATGGATTTCCTAGCATTGTCAGTTGAATGTACCGTCTAATGTACAAAATACCAAATTTACAGTCTTGGAATAGATTGTGATAGCTTTGGCGGAGTGATGCTGGGAAGGAAAAGGAAATATGACTTAACCTCCCCTGCTCTTTTTTTCCCATGGATTTTAGATTTCATATCCCTCTTCTGTGTCATCACAGGGCCCCCATCTTTGGTGATTGAATGACTTTCTTTTTCTTTTACTGTGGAAGTGGCTATATACCATCAAAACCTCTAGGTTTCTTTGTCCTAAAGTGAAGAACTGTCTTCCACTGACCATCGCTTAAAGGAGTTGCTTTATTTACTGCATAAGTTACCTAGCATTCCTTGAGTGTCATCTCAGCCTAAAGTGACATTTCTCCTGGTGTGTTATGATGTGAACATCTTTCAGAACTTTTGTCGTTCTCAGCTCTTACATGTAGCCATTCAGCCAGCCACTGAAAGCAGGCTAGACCCAAACGGAAGCCATGCAGTAACAGTGAGGTGTGGGTCCTGACATGATAAGATTAGAAATGTTTCCAAGATATTGTTGTCCAGGTCTGCATATGAAAGGAATCATGGATGAACCCAGATGTGCTATGTTGTATTTGGATAATTCACGTACCATGTCACTATAGTGAGTTACCAGCAAAATTCCAGAGATTCCAGGACCAGATAGTTTGTTAACCTCTGTGGGGTGTGTGTGTGTGTGTGTGTGTGTGTGTGTGTGGTGTATGGTTTGTGACAGAAACTAGAGCTTTAAGCCAATAAAAATTAAATAATAAATACATCCAGTTAAGCACAGGACTGATGAGTCTGCATGACCTCATTCCTATTGTTTGGTGTTTTTTTCCAGGAAGCCATGGGATCAAGGTCTCTATCATGTCTCAGAGGCTGGTCCTTTCACCTAGTACCTGCATTCTGAAAGTACCAAGTAAGTGACGGCAACCTGGTGTATAAACAATTTCAAGCTCCTGTTTGCATTATGCTTGCTGATATGCTATCAACTTAAATAAGCCACAAAGTCAAACCCAAAGTCATTTCATAAAGGAACCATGACAGCAAGGAGAAAAGAAAGTAGAATTCACTATGGCCCATTACTGGGTTCTATGCTCATTAAGATTCTGGCTACTGTAATGGGAAGGAAGTGTCTGGAATTTGTTCTGTAAATTAAATAAATATGAATAAAACTATATGAAGAATAGATAATGAGTCATCAAGTACATGACAAATGACCAACATGGAGCCATGATTAGATTTCTGAAGTTGAGTTAACCAAACCTAGATAGAACCTATTTTATTCTGTGGGACATTCTGAACTGTGGACAGGTACTCATAAAGACTACCTCATGGTATCAATACAGGGCTTCCGACAATGATCATGAGGACCTTATAAACTAGCCAGGGAAACTGTGGCTAATCATGTAGGTCTTTTATTTTGAACAGTTATAAAAACTATCTCTCAAATGATTTAGATTACGTCTACCTAAATTTCAGCTTTTATGTCCAAAAGAAAAATAATAGCCATATATAAAATGTGTATTTAAAAATTGTATCATTACCCTGAAAATGTGCTATGTTTCACAAGCAGATGATTTCCGTTTGGTTGCTAACTCACAGTTACCGAACGAAATGACATGACTAAAAGTACATAGAGCAAAGAATAAGTAGGTATTTTTCTGGCAGTTTGGAGCACAAATATAACCTCCCAACCTGGAACATCCAAAGGTTACATCGCAAAACCGAGTCCATTAACCTTTCTAAATGGTTGTGATATTAAAAACTGACTCTTAATAGCTAAGGGTCATCATCTAATGCAATAACCATCAGCAGTAAAGAATTATGGATTAAGAACATTATCTATCTATGAAATGGTCATTTATGACACTAGTGCGGGGACCATCTCTAAAATGCACATATACCCACAGTCAAGAGTTCAGATCTAATAATATACATTATGTTTTTATTAGTGCAGTTATGATATTAATGAGTTTTAAGAGAAAATCATAACATTTTTAAAGGCTCAGGGTGTTTACTTCAAACATAAAACTAACAAAGAGAAAGTCTTTAGATTTCCCTTTAATGGAGCTATAACCAGTCAGGTAAGACTGATCAATCCAGAGGGCCATGTAAGAAAAGAAACATGCTTTTAAATTGTCAGGATTCCATGTCAACAAGAAAATTTGAATCCATATGTATAATTGTGAAAGAGCCACTCACATGGAAGCTTATTTTCTTTTTATTTAATGGACAATTCTTTATTTGAGTTGGGTCTTTGGCCATTTTTATCTTAGTTTAAATAATTTATTCAATATGTACTCATAAAATAATTAACATTGTCATCAATCAACACAGGTATTCTAGGCTTAAATTCCACCTATATGCAAGACATAAATTTCCTAACATGGATTCAATCTTAACCAACATTCTGAAAAACTAGAAATTGTCATAAAATAGCTTCCTTCTTCAAAAATAGATCTATCAAATATTCAAAATAAGGTATATTTTTAAATAAAATGCACAGAATGTAACTTGTTTTTTCTCATCCACACGAACAAAATGAAATGTCCTCCTGGCTGAAATTGTGTTTGACTTTATTTCAAGTAAAAATCAAAAAAAATATAAGAAAAGCATGTCAGGAGTAGGTTTTAATTTGTGTTGCTTTTCACCTTGGCAATCACTTTTAAAAAAATCTTTTGTCAAGAACACTTCTGTGGGTTTAAACATTATTTGAAATTGATTTACCTACATTCCTATGTCTATATGTAATTAATGCATATCATTGCTAGAACAATACATCTTTCATGGAGCATAAATGATGCTCCATATTCAAATTTCTTGATATTTCCCACAAACACTAAATATTTAAAAAGTGTCAGCGTTAAAATAACCCTGAGATATGTAGGTGTGGCAGTACATGTGTATTATCAGAAGGCAGAGTCCCAAAGCTTGCTGTAGTGATGAGTTCAAGGCCAGCAAGTCTCACATAGCAAGTTGCTGACCTTCTAAGGATAGTGGTTCTTAATCTGTGACTTGTGACATCTCTGACACACCTCTATGCCCAAATATATTTACATTATAATTCATAACAGTAGCAAAATTACAGTTATAAAGTAGCAGCAAAAATAATTTTATGGTTGGAGTCACTGCAACCTGAGAAATTTTATTAAAGTGTCCCAGCATTAGGAAGGTTGTGAACTACTGTGCTAGTACTATACTGTATGAACCAGAAGGGGATTCGTCTCCAAACACTGGCTTGACTACTCTTTGTATCTTATAGTTTTTTACCTGTGTTACTGTGGGAGATGAATGTATGTTTCTTGTGAACTAGTTTATTCATTGTATAGTATTCTAAACAGACTTAGCCACCAAGTAGCAATATAGTTGAGAGTTTTATATTTTTTTATTTAATATACTTCCTTAGGACAATCCTCATAAATCCTGTATTTCTCAGACTTGTTTCACTGGCATAATAATCTACCATGAAATAAGAAATACATCCTATGGTTAGTAAGTCAGATGTGCTTACAATGAAATTTTTCATAATCTGTGGTTACTTTAGAACATCTACAATAGCCCATTGAGATGCATGAGATGGCATGTGCTTTCTTCATTGTCTTTCAACTTCTTTAGCTTGCTACTTCTTCTCTTATTGCACATCTATCCTCTCCTTTTCATTTTCAGATACTATAAATGATGGTGAAATAGATTAGCTCTCTTCTGTGTCTTATTTCTCCAATTTTCTGAACAGGGAACAAACTTTATTTCCATCTCTGTTAGTTCATCATTGGTTCAGTCCCAATATGCAGGAGGAAAGTCTATTCTATGAGTGACCACTCAGGAGTTTAGGTTAAGTCAGTCTTCTGGAAAGAATTAAACAAAGGTATCCAAAATAATCACCTTAGAACATAGCCTACTTACTTCATTAATAGAATATTACTAAAAATAAATGGAGTGCCTCCTCTAGAGTTGTTTTAGGGTACATGACACATTCTATAGAATATTTGTGTAGATTATGTAAATTTGGGTATGGGCTTATTTAAAAACTAGGTCAGAGAATGGATTAGATAAACTGTTTTTGGACCCCATTAGAAGTCAGACATTTCATGCAGAAATATTTAAAATGAAACCCTTTTCAAAAAAAATGTGGTTCTGTTTAGATAATTTAGCAGAATTTGCCTGTCTTCAGTTAAAAGGCAAGATTTCCTTTGTCTCCAGGAGCCTGATGACACACAACGACCACAACTGCCTAAGAAAGAATAGGGGCAGCCACTGGAATACTTGCATTGTTGGAAGATATTTTAAGATTGAACAAGGTATAAAAAATGTTGGTGTCCAACCGTGAAGCACTATTTGTAGCCCCTGGAACTTTAACAAAGACTATGAGCACTGTTCATGTATTTCAATTTAGATATGTTGAAAACTTCAGATGGACTGCTCCATTACAGGTCACTGACCTTGGCAAACATTGCCTGATTTATTCAAAATAATGGTCCAGGAGTTCATCTAAACTCTTGTTCACATTTCTGGTTACTACTACTCTTTCTCCTTCTAGCAACTGACCCTGCTGTGGAAATGCAGCATTTGAAAGCTATTTACTGAGTACATAGATGTACCTTTGCTTACTACTCACTTACTTCCTAGATGAACCTAAAAGGAGACAGACTTGAACACACACTCAGATACGTGACCCTCAGGGGAATTGTTCTGAACACAGTGAAAGTCCTTGAGTCAACATTTTCTCCCCACAGTATCATTTCCTTCCCACTGTATCATTTAACCCTCATTGTATCATTTCTTCCTTATGGTATCATTTCCTTCCCACTGTATCATTTCTTTTCCATTGTATCATTTCCTTCCCACTGTATCATTTCCTCCACACTCTATCATTTCCTCCTCACTGTATCATTTCCTCCCCACTACATCATTTCCTGTACACTGTATCATTTCCTGCACACTGTATCATTTCCTCCTCATTGTATCATTTTCTCTCCACTATATCATTTCCTTCCCACCATATCATTTCCTCCCCACTGTATCATTTCCTCCCCACTGTATCATTT
>NW_021604618.1:17547140-17554577 GCF_004785775.1 Grammomys surdaster | reverse complement strand
ATCATTTCCTCCCCACTGTATCATTTCCTCCCCACTGTATCATTTCCTCCTCACTGTATCATTTCCTTCCCACTGTATCATTTCCTCCCCAGTGTATCATTTCATCCACACTGTATTATTTCCTCCACACTGTATGATTTCCTCCACACTGTATTATTTCCTCTCCACTGTATCATTTCCTCCACACTGTATCATTTCTTGTCCACTGTATCATTTTCTCTCCAGTATGTTTTGAGGCATTAAAGTTTTGGAGATTCACTGGTCTTTAAATATGGACATAAAACAACTCATTTTTAAAGCAAATTTAAATTTCTACTTTACTCTTATTTTCTCATTTTCAACATACATCACACACACACACACACACACACACACACACAGAGAGAGAGAGAGAGAGAGAGAGAGAGAGAGAGAGAGAGAGAGTTTTCTAAGTGTATTGAATGTAATAATGTAATATTTTCATGAACTGAAAAAAAAAACCCTACTATTGCTCCCAAGGCCTAAAACACAACTTGTCAAATTATCCAGCTAAATATTTTGCAGAAAATACTTTAATTTTCTTTATTTTTTAAACTACTTTCTTTTAAAATGCAATTTTAAAGTTATATATTTCTGTGTAGGGGTATGTATGCATGTAAACATAAGTGTCTATAGTGTCCTGGGAGTATGTTGGATGCCTAGGGCTGGAGTAATAGTCAGTTGGGAGCTTCCTAACATGGGTGCTGAGAACCAAACTCAGGTCCTTGGTAAGAGTAGCAAGAGCTCATAGTAGCTAACTGTTCTCCAGTCCCTGAAACATTTTCTTTTCTTACTACCTTCTGTGTGTACTCATGTGCTCAGACTCTTAAAATTTTTCTTATCAAGGAGCTGTTATCTATCAGAGAAGCCAAAAAAAAATGCTTGCTTGCCTGTTTGCTTTGATTTTTGTTCCTAACGATGCTCTTAGTGTCTATCTTTTCAGACATGGATTATGTCTTCCTTGTTGGCTGGAGGTCAGTCTCTGCTAGTGGAGGGTGCTGAGGAAGCACTGGAAGGGGAAGCAACTTCTATTCCTGACTCTCAGGTGGTTTTCTTCTTCTGTGGCTCTACCCGGCATGCAGAGGATCTCCTATCCCTGAGATTAAGTCCCATAATGATAGAGGTCATATCTGGCAATCACCCGGTATGGCAATTCCTTATTAAAACCTCTGTATTACCAGGGGTTGCCTTGGGGGTGTAAATGTTAACCCATTCCTATGTTGTAAATGACCATGCATTTGTGAGAAATATTCTTGAGGCACTTACTCTAGGACATGCCTATTTTGTGGCTGTCAAATGTGTATTCTACATTAGGTATATCACCTGTGTATTTTCTGCTCACTCTTTTCTTACCCTTCCCCTTCTCATTAGGTGGTAGGTGGGATTTGTTGTTGTTCTTGTTTTGTTACAATCCACAAGACAAACACAATACTAATTTATGCCTCTAGTGCGATCAAGTAGAAATATGAACCTGGAGACCAAGAGCAATGATTGGCACATTGAGAGTCACAGTGTTGGAAAAGGACATGGTCCAGATCCTAGTGAAGCATTTGAACTGCCACTCCAACCTGAGCCACTTTCCCCTGCAAACTTATGATACAATACATAATTCCAAAATGCTTACGATGCTTTGTTTTTTCTGATGAATTGCAGTACAAAACATGCTAGAGTTTCTCAAAAGGCATTAGCAAATACTGCCTTCCCATATCTATGAACCAACAATCTGGTTTGGTCTACTGTAAAAATTGGATCCTTGCCTTCTAACCTTAAAATATACTTCTCTAGCTGCCTATCCAGAGGTTTAGAGAATAATCACAAAATCACTTGCTGTTCTGAAAAGGAGTCATATATTTTGACTTTTAAGACTTAAGAAAGAACTCCTTTCTTCATTTTACTTCTCTTTCTGCTTTCCATTTTACTAGTTTTAATTTTCTAAAGCAATTTCTCCTATATTTTGTACAGGGTAAATGAGAGCAAATTAGGTTAAAGCGTGGGCTCATACAAATAGAATTTTCTCGGTGAGGTAGATCATGTGAAACATAACTTAGACGGTCTCTATTTGCCATATGAACTGGGTATTATTGGAGCTGCCTCATTAAAGCACCCTATAGCATAGGGAGCACCTTTTGCAGTAAACTTAATTCATGTACATAACATCTTAAATTTTATCCTGAAAAACAAATCACTAAGAGACAGTCTTTGGGAACCATTGGGAAATGTATCCATTCATTTTGTCTCACTAAAAATGTTGAATAGAAGCTTGAATCTTTTTAGGAAACGTGGGATGTTTTCTTCCAGGAAAAATAAGCTAGTCTTCAAAAAGCAGTTAGTGTCAGGCTTCTTCACCCTGTGAAGACACGGACATGGGTGATGAACCAGAACAGCTGAGGGAAAAGAGTCAGTTGAAAACCACTCAGCATTTCCAGCAATAAAGTCTGTGTTTCATCTCATGTCTGCAAAGAATGGATGTAGAACACTATATGGACTCAGAGAAGCAACAAAACCTATAGAAAGCTCTATTTTCTCATTAATTTCTCCTCACATTTTTTTTTCTGGGTCAATTCTAGCAATGAAAATCTGACCACAAGATAATGAACATTGTTCTGACAAACAGTTAAGTACTGCATAAAGTGGCAGAGCTCACAAAAATTAAGTAAATAAATTACAAGTTTATTACTGGAACACATTTCTTGGTTTAATCAGGGCTAGGAACATTTGTAAATATGTGCCTTCCAAATTCCAATCCTATGCAATTTAAATTCTAAACATTATCTAGTCAATACCGAGTTCACATGGTGAACTGTGAGAAAAAAATTCCATGTTTATGAAACTGTTACTTCACAAAACATTGTTTTCAAGAATAATGTAGAAACCTTGAATTTCTAATTTGTTTTCCTTCAGAATAATTGTCAGTTTTAGCACTGCAAATGGCTTGACAAGGCAATACAGCTTTGTGATTCACAGACCTGACTTAGTTTAAATGGTTACACCATGACATTTGGTGACCATTAGGCACAGTTAATCTGACAGATTCCCCCCACACCTGCACTCTCTTGCCAAATCCATCAGCAGTAAAAAAGACTCAGAACATGGGGACAAGTCTTGGAAAATGTCCCATGGTTCCCTCAACCCTCATATCATCAATACATACTCATCTGTGCATTCATTCTCTGGGAGAATCAAAGGAAGGGAAGATACTTAAGGGCTAATTCTAAGGTTTCAGGATCACCATAGCTAGAGGGGGTGCTTAAGTAATGCAGTAACCTTTGGAACATTCTTACAGTAAGTCTTTCAGCTCTGTGGTCTTCCCATTAGTCTTTGGGAAACAAGATCATAGATATGAGTTTTTGCTTTTTGTTTTTTTAGAAAAAAAATATTAATTCTTTCACTGGGGAAGAGACAGTTACATGTTTAGAAATCTGCAAGTACTACAATGTAGCCTTTGAGGAGAGCTGTGTTCAGCACAAGAATAGAACAGGAGGATATGCATTTTCTGACCGGATGGGAATTCGATATTAGTGTAAGCATGGCATGCATTTGATCATGTTCATGCCCAGGACTCTTGTACAGTACAAACCTATTTGGGGAAGTCTCTCTCTCTCTCTCTCTCTCTCTCTCTCTCTCTCTCTCTCTCTCTCTCTCTCTCTCTCTCTCGGTTTTGTTTGGTTTTACGTTAGTCTACATGTGAAACAAAACTTGAACCAAATGCTGAGGTCTCACTTAGAAGAAAATTGTTAAAATATAGTACTGCTAGTACTGCACAAACACTGCAAAAACAGTGCTTGACTGTCGGATTGTTTCGGGCATGGGGCTGCTAGTGTTAGCTGCTTCCTGCCTTAACACTTACCATCCTATATGATTTGATTTGGATGTATGGAGGCTGTCTGGGATTTTTATGTGTCCCTTTATTTTTCTTATCATCTCTAAACTGTGCCCTTAAAAATAATAGCCTTTTAGAATCACCAGAAAACGAAAATTTATCTTTCTCACCTTCTGTTCATTTTCCTCCAAACACACATATCTTGTGGGCTTCCTTTCATAAAATAAAACATAATCAGCCACTTACAAATACAAAATAAACCCAGTTTACCCTAATAGAGTTGTTATTACAAAGAGAAACGTGTATTGATGCACATAGGCAGCTAATAAAAGGATGCAGCTATGTGATATTTTCCCTGTCCACAAATGCTAAGACCTTCAATTTTTTTTCTAAATTTTCTGTTAAACTAATTCTGTGTGATAGGCAAATATGTCCTCCACATGCTGGCGAATTAAAATTCAGCTTTCAGTGAATAAGATTAATTGCCTCTTCAGACAAAGCTGGATTTGCACTCCTATTAGAGAAAAGGGAGGGGGGAGAAGCAAGGGGCAGGGTGCCAGCCAGACTGCAGTATTCAGTTACACGTGAAATGATTTGTAATTCTGAGTAATCACTTAGGACAAGCCCTTGCACCATTTTATCTATACATGACTCTAGGCCAAAGTCAATACTCATAGTAAAATAATGAGATGAAGCTAACTGAGCCCTTTTATTAATGCTCCTAGGAGCAAATCTGATGCTTGAATTTCTCCCATTGAAAGTATCCACTTCTTCCTAAAAAATGAACAAGTGGGTCAGGACACCCAGTAGCAGCAAGGGTACCTGTTTCAACAAAATTATAAATAACAGACCCTTCTTTCCTCCCCTATTTCTGTTTGTGCACAAGACTTCACCCAGCCGTAGGTGAAAGCACATGAATTTTGCATTACATCTAGGCTCATTAAAGAGATCTGGCTCTCTCCTAATAGTTTCCCCTGACTTAGGAAACACACACACACACACACACACACACACGTAAACTCTCAAAGAAAACAATGCACAGTACTTTTTCTTTCTCTTCTGTCTTATGATGAAGAAAATCAACTGTTCTAGCAAATGTGAAGCTTTGTTTCAGAGTCAACACAGAGCTGTGAGGGAAATGAGTTGGATAACCAGCTGTTGAAGTTTCCTGGGAGAAGAGCCTGGGAAGAGAGTGGGTGCTAGAATGGAGCGTGAAAGGAGGACCTCACTTTTCAACCTTAGGTTTTGTTTTTCTAAGTTCTTATTGGTCAGGTTTCCAATCTGACAAATCCATTCCATCAGTAAATAGCCATCTCATTGCACGGCAGGAAATACAGTAATCTCTGTGTGGCTGATGGCCTGAAATTCTAATAGGAGAATTAAAATATAAAAATTCCTACATTATTTTCTAAAACTTGAGGAGTGGGAAGAAGAAAGTAATGCATATGGTGGGTAGATACTGCTTCTTAATGAAAAAGCTCAACAGAATATGTCTCTCCACAGGAGAAAGAATATGTATAGCAACTATTCTTTATTAAGACAAACATCACCAGATAATTTGTCTCCTAATCTGAGACAAATAAGTATGATAGAAGAATGGCATAAAGAATGACAGATATTTAAATTCCACATTTGGTGTTTACCAGCTGTATGTCTTTTGAAGTCTCTTGGCCTACCTTTGAGCAGAGTTTTCTCAGATACCTGGTTGTTTTTACACAAAGTTGTTGTGAAAATAAACACTTATTTGAACATCTGACATATAACCATGATGCATACAGACCTCTTTCCTTGCATTAATCAGATTTCTGGAGTTTTGAAATGTCCACAGAAGAGTAACATAGAAAAATTCAATTATCTAGTCATACCTTTGTATATTTGTTACATTTGAGGTTTCAGTAAATAATGAAAATAGCTTTTTGGACCTCATTTTCACTGGTGTGTTCATTAAGAGATAGCAGAAGATGTAAAATTTCATTTCAAGCACTTTATGTGGACACCTAACTAAACAATGAACAATGTGCCTCAGAGGTGGCAATGAGGGGATCTGAGTGCTCAGAAAGTGTTTACTGAGTTCACAATAAAGCTCAGCTTTGAGAAACACTGTTGCTGGATATAAGGGATCATTAAGGACTTATCAAAGGAAAAATGTGATCAGATATACAGTATAAGAAGATTTTTTTTTCTAGGAAGTAACTGGAAAGCACCAATAGCAGAAAGTGATATAAACCCAGCACAAAATCTGTTTCAATGGCACCTCTGAAGAAGGGCGCAGCCATGAGATGAGAGTCTGGAGGACATGGGCATGTTGGGTGTTGGTCTTGAAGGACGGTGGGATCAGGATACTTCAATTTCTTAGGTTTGGCTTCTGCTGTAAATATTTGTGTGGAGTTTCCACCAGGTTATATAGGAAAACAAATCATTTGTAGGGTTTACATTATATTTGCATATGGAAAGTTTAGCAAAATGGTTAAGTTCTAGGATTAGATAAAATAAATTTAAAACCTTAGTTACTGAATCTTCGTGAGATATGGGACAGTTACTCTTTAGCATGTAATCACAGAGACAAAGCAGGGACTTTGATAAGAGTAGTTGATAAAAAAAATATGGCTGGGGAGATGACTCTGTGAACAATCACTCAATGGCAAACCTAACAACCTGAATGGAAACTCACAGAATCCACTTAAAGAGCTGAAAGCTGCAACATCTGCAATCTCTACATGGAGATAGGAGGCAAGGTCAGGTGGAGAGCGAGACACTTCTGACTTCCAGTAACTTGCTTTGGCAGACACATGCCCGTAACTTCCACAAACAAAATAAAAAGAAAGCATAAGAGGGCTTAGAGAATGATCACAATATTAATGATCATTATTAATTTGAATGTCATTATCATATCCAGTGCAAACCAGACAATCTGAATTGAAACTCTCAGAATCCACCTAAAGAACTGAAAGCTACAGCATCAACAATCTCTGCCTGGAGTGGAGATATATAGAAATTTAGATAGAGAATAAAGATATTTAGATAGAGATAATATTCTATGGATGACTGTCAAGCCATTTTTAGACACAATTATTTAGAAAGAGAGAAGCATGAGAAGAAACATAGCTTAATGATATTCTTATTACAAATACCTTATGGGATAGATGTGTTCAATGACACCAAAATGTGCTCCTAAGGATAGGGAAGATAGGGCAGTTTCTGTTGCAGTTGAGTGTGTGAGATCGATAGTCAATAGTAGCGTGTGTTTTGGAAAGAATGAGTCGAATAAAGTCAAAGAATGTACACTATGTTTGACAATCATAAGACAATGATGGTCTTCACATGTATAGATTCAGAGAAAGACACCTATGGGAGCTGATGAAATAAAATCTTTATGAATAAAGGAAAACTCTAGGGTGGATAAAAGAGTCTTAGGATATGGCATTATGTTTTAAAGAAGTTGACCTCAACTTCGGAGAGATGAATTAGTACAGTAGGAGACAAAATGGTTCATGGAAGATAATCTGAAATTCACAAAAAATGAAAAGTGATGGAATAATGTAAAGAAAGCAAAAGGAAGGAAGGAAGGAAGGAAGGAAGGAAGGAAGGAAGGAAGGAAG
>NW_021604618.1:17512825-17547130 GCF_004785775.1 Grammomys surdaster | reverse complement strand
AAGGAAGGAAGGAAGGAAGGAAGGAAGGAAGGAAGGAAGGAAGGAAGGAAGGAAGGGAAGAAGGAAGGAAGGAAGGAAGGGAAGAAGGAAGGAAGGAAGGAAGGGTGTAGCCTCTACCAGCAGAGGCAATTCCTTCCTTCTCTGAAAGGATGCATACAAAGAAATAGTCAATATGGCAAATATGATACCAAAGATGAAGGTGAGCACATTCCAGTCAAAGAACCTCATGTTTCCCTCTAAAGTGTAGTTAAATGTCTTGCGAACATGAGCAGGGTATCTGGGGAGGTAAGTTAGAGAAGATTGCTAAGAATTTACAATAATAAGGGACAAGGGAGTTGGCCAATGTCTTGTAAAACCCAGCAGGCTATATTAAGGCTTGTAACAAATGTTGTGCTTATTTGATTTTCTTTTGCTATTTCCAAAACTTGGGTGATTGTGTGATCAAAGAAGATGGATTGTGGGTTTAATTTAAGTTAATGTTTATAGCACACAGGTGGCAGAAAGACTAAGCTATAAAAGAAGAATGAGATGGCAGTGCAGAAAATGGAGTTAAAATAACAAACCAGGATTTAGTAAAGAAATGTGTGTAGGCAGAGTGAAGAGAAAACAGAGGACTTAAGTGGGAGGCTTAGTAAGACTGAAGAAGGGAGAAAAAAAGAGCAATTGAGAAAGAAAATGGAAGGACAGAAGTGAAGGAAAAACAGTAAAAGCTAAGGTCACTAGTTCAAAGCATTGGTGAAATGGTGTGGATATGAACATGGCTGGCATATTTAATGTTTGGAATTGCATGGTTATGCAATTGGCTGCTCCTTCTTATGGACTGTATTCATGGGGCTCAATATGCACAATATACATACAAAAAAGAATCATTTCCTCAGTTTTTGAGCTCTGAGAATTTCTGGGAGATCTAAAAGGTAAAGAGATCTACGCAGAGGCAGGGAGCACTCATGAACTGAGTGCTATGTAACCAGCATTCTGATTTTGTCATTTTGGTAACTAGCATAGCCCAATCTGTGCTAGTTGAATAATATTTTTTAGCTATGAGTCCACTGACTGAGGGAAGGAGGCTGAGGTCCATCTTGTCAGATGTTAAGCAAGAATGCTTTATGTCATCCACAGGCACATGAATTTGTCTCAGATGTTAGTAGAGTTGATAGAGAAAGTACTTGAAAAATGTTCAAGTCCTCAATAAATACAAAGCTCAACTGAAAGAAATGAGGACTCAGTGAAAACTCCATGACTTGGTAGCCACAGGTGATCTACAATTCCAAGATGAAGAAAGCCAGTGACTTAAGAACAGGATGGTCATTACTCCATTGAAATACTATGCTACTGTTCTTGTCAATGTTCATTCCACAAAACATATGAGTTCTGGGCTCTGCCTACAGATAAATATTATCAGTACTCTTTGATGTAAGACAGAGTATGAACATACTTATTTGAGACCTTCTTTTGGCTTCTGTTTAAAGGACGTCATGCGAGTAGAGGCTGTGTGGTGAGTTCTAGAGTTGATTATTGGATTTCAATCTCAACTCTACAGTTCTTCCCTCTGTGTCACCCCTGCTTTCTACCTTTTTGTCTTTTTTTAAATTTTTTTATTGGATGTTTTATTTACATTTCATATGTTGTCCCCTTACCCCATCCCCCACCCACCCAGGAACCCCCAATCCCCTCACCCCTCCTCCTTCTTCTCTGTGGATGTAACCTCTATCTACCCCCCAACTCCCACCTCCCCACCCTCAAAATTCCCACCCCCTGGGGTGTCCAGCCTTCATGAGGTCAAGGTTCTCTTCTTCCACCTATGCCCAGCAGAGCCCTCCACTCTTACATATTCAGCTAAAGCCCTGAATCCCTCCCTAAGTGCTCCCAGGCTGGTGGTTTAGACCCTGGGAGCTGTGGTTGGTTGGTATTGTTGCTCTCCTCATGGTGCCGCAAATCCTTTCAGCTCCTTCAGTCTTCACTCTAACTCCTCCATTGAGAACCCCATGATCAGTTCAATGGCTAGTTGTGAGCATCTGCCTCTGAATATGTGAGACTCTTGAAGACCTCTGAGGAGACATCCATATCAGGCTCTTATCAGCATGTACTTCCTGACTTCCACATCAGCATCTACCTTTGGTGACTGCACACGGGATAGATACTCAGGTGGAGTGGTCTTCAGACGGCCCCTCCTTCAGTTTCTGTCCCTCACTTTGTCTCCATATTTGCTCCCATGAGTATTTTGTTGCTCCTTCTAAGAAGGACCGAATCACCCCCACTTGGTCTTCCTTCTTTATGAGCTTCATGTGGCCTGTGAGTTGCATCTTGGGCATTTCAAGGTTCTGGGCTAATATCCAATAATCAGTGAGTGAATACCATGTGTGTTCTTTTGTGATTGGTTTACCTCACTCAGGATGATAATTTCTAGTTCCATCCATTTACCTAGGAACCTCTCGAATTCATTGTTTTTAATAGCTGAGTAATACTCCATTGTGTAAATATACCACATGTTTTGAATCCATTCCTCAGTTGAAGGACATCTGGGTTCTTTCCAGCTCCTGGCTATTATAAATAAGGCTGCTATGAACATAGTTGAGCATATGTCCTTGTTATATGTTCGAGCATCTTCTGGGTATATGCCTAGGAGTGGTATAGCTGGATCCTCAGGTAATGCTATGTCCAATTTTCTGAGGAACCGCCACACTGATTTCCAAAGTGGTTGCACCATCTTGCAGTCCCACCAAAAATGGAGGAGTGTTCCTCTTTCTCCACACCCTCGTCAGCATCTACTATCACCTGAGTTTTTAATCTTAGCCATTCTGACTGGTGTGAGATGGAATCTCAGGGTTGTTTTGATTTGCATTTCCCTGACGACTAAGGATACTGAACATTTCTTTAGGCGTTTCTCTTTTTTGTCTTTTTTTAACTTAGTTTTTTCTCCTTTAATCTCTGTTTCCATCAATGGCCATTTATAGATTTATAAAACTCTACAGAAGCCCTATTCTCTTAGATTCAAACCTAAATATTCAAGGTCTAAATAAAATAAACACTGTGAATAATTATCTATTACTAGCAGTACACACTCAGATCTACATTATTAATGTTTTGTTTACTTTCATTAATTTACCTTTGACTTTTCCTAGATATGACTTTTGTTATTTATATTCTATGGACTCTGATGAATCAAATTGTCTCTCTTGGTTTCTCTATGTGGGAGCATATCCATCATTTACTCCGTCATTTCCTTAAATATGTTTACAGATTCAATAGTTTAAGCTACTATGTTAAAAAAATATTTTAAAGTCAAAATAAAGGTGGTAGTGCTGTAGTATCGGCACTATTAAAAGGATCTATGCAAGTGTCTAAAATGCATTCTAACTAGGAGTACTTAAAATGTTTTAAAATAAATGTTTGTTGCAAACTATAAATAAGAATGAATACAAAAACATTGAAGCACTGGTTTGACATGAAAATTATTTTAGTTGAAGGGCCTTCTCATTTAGAAAATTCTTTCTTTTTCAACAATGTAAAGATAAAAGAAGTATCTCCGAGTTCTTTCAGGGAGCACATAGAAATGGACTCAATAAAAAAATGAGCATTTTCTATATTAAATAAAACAAAGCAACTCTTGTTTGCTATTCTGCATAAATTGTATTAGGAAACCCTTTGTGCTTATTCCCTTCAATAATGTCTCTAGAAAAAAAAAAGGAAGAAACAAAGAAAGAAATAAAACCCTTAACATTTTATTTGGCTATTTAAGAGTTCCCTTTGGAATGGCAGTAGACAGATCTTGATATCACCATGTATAAATAAATAATATGAAGCTTCTATGTCCAGATACAATTCTGAAATCAGATAAGTGGCTTTCATTTATCTCTTATTATTTTAGTGGTGGGAGGCCAAGCTTTCCCTTCCCTCAATTGCCTGCAGTCCTCCCAAGATTGCTCCCCTGAGGCTCCTGATGGCCTGAGGGATGTATTTAGGATCTCATCAGCCCTTTTAATCTGATTGCCATCCTGCATTTGAATCTCTGCTCCTGGGTTCTCTCATAAATTGGGAAGAGCTGCATACCCACCTCTGTTACTACATTTGCTTTCTTTTTCCCTCCTACACCATGTCAGTTCATAACAGCCCAGGAGTTCCACATCCCACCTGACAATTCTACATCAGTATGTAAATGTGTGTGCTGACACTCTTCTCCGACAGTCAACAATGGGAGATGTATTACTCCCACTTTAACTTCTAAAATGTTATTTAATCGCATCCTAGTTGCCAGTGAAGATTACATAATTTACAAAAAGATAAATGGGCTACATCAGTAAATGTCTCTATTGTTTGAAACATATACTTGCTTAACACTTAAATATGTTAGGAATTGTGCTAGACATTAAAAACTTGAACATCAATAAATGTGTGTCCTGCCTTCAAAGCCTCACAGACAAGGAAAAAGACAGACATGTACATAAATTACTTTAATAAAGTATGGTCGAAATACTTGAAATTTAAAGATATATTTAAGCATACAGGATAAATATACTAGCAAATGTAAGGAGGTCAGGAATGGTCAAGTTGAACACTACAAAAAACCAGATTTCACATAGTTTTTGAGAATAGTCTGAAGTGCAGGATTCAATGAGGTACATCCCTAAAAATGGATGTTACAAATTCCCATGAGGCACTAATGATATATATGTTTAGTGTCAAGATTCTCTCAACATAGTAGATGTCAGATATCTCATGGCAGTGCAGAAGATATGAACAACTCCTACAATCCTTGAGCACTACACTATGCCTCGTGGAACCAGGCAATGTGACAACTTGGGCTCACTAACAAAAGGTGCCTTTGAAAAATGAAAAAGGCACTTATCTAAAAAAAATAAGAACATGCTAGACAGATGGAACAACGGTTAAGAACACTGGCTTCTCTTCCAGAGTACCCATGCTCTGTTTCCAATACCCGGGTGGCAACTGACAATCTTCTATAGCTGTTTATAACTCCAGTTCTAGGGAATTTGATACCATCTTCTGGCTATCTTGGGCAACAGGCTCACACATGCTGCACATAGATAAATGAAAGCAAAGCACTGATAAATGTAAGGTGAAAATAGAAGTATCTTCTACATAAACTGTCATAGGATAGAGAAGAATTTGTAGAAATTAAGAAACTACTAATCTTAACATATTTAACCCCTAAAGACTATGCCATTGGGGTGTGACATTTCTGTAGATTTATATGCATTTAACTGTTTATAGGGAGAGATATTTCTTCAGTGATGTAGTCATTAGTAAGGTACCTATGCTCCTGTAAATGAGTACTCTCCAGGCTTCTGTAAACAGATCTACTGAATCTCATCAGGTCACACATGTACACACAAAATATTTGAAAATAAGAATGGGAAAAATTGGGAAGAGCAAATACATTAGCAAAAGACTGAATGGAGACAGTAGTAATGATTAACATAACTGAAACACATAATATACATATATGAAAATATTATAATGCAGCTTACCGTTAAATATATAAAAATGCAACAGAACATTTTTAAAATAACTAATAAGAGAAAAATCATTCTGTCCTAGATCTTATTTCTTTTGGTCCTCTGTATCCTTTGGGACACTCACTACAATAATCTTTTATTCTCACAGAGAACTTTAATCTGTTATTCTTATCAATTCATTTTGATATACTAAGCCCCATAAGAACACATTCCCTTCCTTCAATAGCTCATGTTTCATAGCTCCTTTCCATGAAGACGTGTACAGGGCTCTCAATTTTCTAATTCCTTCCTTCCCTTATCATATCCAGAGATGAATTCAATCATGTACTTCATCTGGACCAGTATCCCAGTTTCATTTCTGTTTCTGTGATAAAATATTCGGATGAAAACAACCTAGGAAGAAAGGATGTGTTAAGCTCACAATTCCAGGGACATCATGCGGCTAGCTTCACAGTGGCAGGGTCTTGAAGCAGGTAGTCATATCAACTACACAAGTAAGAGCAGAGAGAAATAAAGCCATGCTGGTTCACTCTTCCTCTGTGTTTACTCTTCTATAATCTGGAGCCCAAAGCCTTGGAATAGTGACACCTACTTTCAGGCTGTCTCTTCCAGTATCAATTAAGGTAATCAAAGTAGTATACCATAGTACAACTTGATCTAGAAAATTCATCTTTGATGCCCTCTTTCCAGGTGCTTCTAGGCTATGTTAAGTTGACAATTGAAGCTAACCATCACAGCCAGCCTCCATCAAACCAAGCACTACTCAACAAAAATCTCTTAAAACAGAGAATGTGGTTTTAGGGAGAATTAACGGTCCCTGGCTTTACAGATTTCCCAAAGTCTTCAAGTATTCTACTCATCATAGCGACAAACCATTACTCTAAGTACGTAGAACTGTCTACTCCATTTTTTTTCTCAACAGATACTGATCTCAGTTCACTGAAGACATAAAAGACATATAATATCTATCATATCTTCACATTACCAAATCTTCATCCACAGTCATGGCAGACATACAAGCATGTTTCCTCTTATTGGAGAAAACAGCATATCTTTCAAAATAATTTTCAGTGTTTTGGGGGTAACTACTTTCTAAAATATTTTCTCTCTCTCTCTCTCTCTCTCTCTCTCTCTCTCTCTCTCTCTCTCTCTCTTTTTTGCCTATCTGTGGTGAAACAGCTTCAGTCAACCTTACTGTATGCTCTGATATATCTGATATTTTAAATTTTGCAAACCAGAAGAAAATTCCCTTTGACTCCACGTGTGCCTCCTTTTACTTAAAATTTCTCAGCCTTCCTTTAATCCCAAGCACAGCTCCATTACTATCTGAGAAACTCCTGTTTGCAGTCCCATTATTCTAGTTCTTTCTTCGGTCACTAATGATTTCTATGACATCTAGCCTCAGCAGCATTAAAGAATATGATCCACTCTTTTCTCTATATAACTGGCTCTTCATTCTTCTACTGTGTTGTAATACTTCTGTTTCTTTCATTCCTCTCTCAGTCTCCAAGCACAGTCTTAGATGAGTGTCTGTGTACAAGCAGTTGCTGAAAGAATTGCCTCAAGTGTGTCTGAAATGTGTCTGAAATGAACACAAAACTTAAAGTATTGCATTGGAAAACCAGTTTTATTTCTGTGGAACAATGTGGAGATGTCCTTAATTAAGAAAGGAAGAAAGCACACACAGCCAGGAACTCGTGAGGTTATATTCCTAGCACTGAAAGGTCTTGTGCCTCTATTTGAATAGTCAGAATCCCAGCTTACATTCATAAACAACTGGGTATTTTAAAATGGTGCAGTTGATAAATAAGATGCAACCTTGAGCAGATATTTTGACTTCAGAAAAAATCTGACTCAGGAAAGATCATTGGCAAATTGTGGTTTTTATAATTTTCCTTAAAAATGGTGTTTCTCTTGTCTTTTATTACCCTGGATAGAACAGATAGTACATTTTTTTTTACATTTCACAAAACATTAAAGACTCAGGAAAGTTATTAAAGTACATTATACAGACCAATGTATTGGACAAGATCTTCCCCGAGAAGTTGTTCTTTTTTTTTTTTTTTTTGGTTTTTCGAGACAGGGTTTCTCTGTATAGCCCTGGCTGTCCTGGAACTCACTCTGTAGACCAGGCTGGCCTCGAACTCAGAAATCCGCCTGCCTCTGCCTCCCAAGTGCTGGGATTAAAGGCGTGCGCCACCACCGCCCGGCTTGTTCTTTTAATGAATCCAAAGATGACCACATTTTCATCTTTCATTTCATTCTGTGTTGCTGGCCAATCAGACTACTTTATTTTTTTATAATTTATTTTTTCTCAAATTGTAATTCATTCACACAGGGGTTATAAACACAGAAAGGCAGGATATGGGAAAGGGAATGACACTGGAGTGTGGGTGATCAGGAGGAATACAGATATCATCAGAACCGGGTATCAGCTGGGTGAAGGTTCAGGGGACAAGTCACTATGACTCTGTCTATGACTCGCTTTCAGACTACTTTATAATTTGGCAACTTCTTAACAATAATATAAGACATTCTCATGTCTTAAGTAGTATCATTTTCTCAGAGATTACAGCTCCTACCTTTGTTAGTTACATGTGGGTTATTTGGAAAATAGATCATTTTCCAAATAAAGCATCCATGTGGCTTCTCCTTCTGAAAATTTTTCAGGAACCTCACACTTAGGAACACAAAATTCATCTCTTAACTGTTCTCCAGTCCTGCCCCAAAGCTGCTGCTTTGGCTTTATGTATCTCAACAGTATCTTGACTCTTTCACTAACATAAATAAAAACATTGGAATTTTTATAATATTTTATTTATCAAATTTATAATTATATTATCTCCCCCTTTCTTATCCTCCTTTGATCCCTCACGCACATACCCCTGCTCTCTTCCAAACTCATGGTCTGTTTTTTAAAATTGTTTATATATATATATATATGTGTGTGTGTGTGTGTGTGTGTGTGTGTGTGTGTGTGTATTCCTAAAGATATTAATGCCCCTCATCAGTCCATATAATATTATCTGAACATATATGATCTTAGGGTTGATCATTTGGTATTGGATAACCAATTGAAGAATTTCCCCATAAAGTCCATTTATCCCACTCTTAGGAGTCCCCAGTTTCGTACAGTTCTTTGTCTATAATTGAGGTTCTACAAGCTTCCCTTCTTTTAGGTTAGAATGTCCTCGTGTTTTTCTTGTTCCTGTCATGTTTTGGTAGCCATGTTGCTTAGATTTGAGGAGTATAGCTTCTGTGATATTTATAGGAGACACAATCTCACAGAAAACTTTCTTCTCTGCCCCCTCTTCTCCAATGATCTCTGAATCTTAGGTGCAGAAAAGGTGTAGTTCAGAATTTTGAAATACACTATCTTTTGTTCTCTGAATTTTGATCAGTTGTGATTTTCTGTAATAGTCTCTATTTGTTTCCAATAGAAATTTCTTTAATGAAGGGTGAGACCATTATTTCTCTACAAGTATAAAGAAAAATATATAGAATGTGGTCAGGAATTATGCTCATTTAGCACAGTGGTAGTTGTAAGTTCATATCCAAGATCTATTACTTTATTAGTGTTAAATCGTTGGCAGAGTTTTCAGTACCAGGTAAAATTATTCTCTTGTTGAATGAGCTTGAGTCCAATTTAGTGGGTTGTTGGGTACAATCAGGGTATGCAGGCCACTATTGTACCTTCCGAGTTACTATACCATGCTGGTAAATGGTGTGCTTTATATGTATCATGCTGGGTAGGACTACTATTTGATCCTCTCCCATGGAAGCTTTCATGGTGCTTTCATGGTCCTCAAAGGAAAAGTTTTGCAGTAAGAGCCATATTTGATGGTCATGTGTTCTTCCTATAAGCTTTCAATCAACCATAGAATTGTATTTATCAATATCTAATTTGTATTTCAAATCTTTTATCTCTCTTCAAATTCACTCTCATACTCCCTGAGTAATCTTGCAAAAACATGAATCAAATTTATTAATCTACGGCTTGAGGAGTTAATTGTCTTTATATAATCTTTAAATAGGAAGCTATTTTGTTTGCTTTTCTAGGGAGATGTTCTGGTTTATACCTATTACTCTAGTTTCATTTTGAACAGCATTCATTTTAATTTTCCAAATGGTCCTATTTGGATAATAAATTATATAATCACCCCACTCTTAAAATACAAAAATTCTGTTATCTACTTTACAAATCTCACATTACTGCATGCTAGTCAATTTGACAGCACTAATATTTTCTGCCTCAAAATCCTTGCACATCCTGTTTTCCTGAGTATAACACATTTAACCCTTCGTGTGATGGCTTGTATATCCTTGGCCAAGGGAGTGGCACTATTAGAAGGTGTGACCCTGTTGGAGTAGGTGGGTCACTGTGGGTATGGGCTTTAAGACCCTCATCCTAGCTGCCTGGAAGCCAGTATTCTGCTAGCAGTCTTCAACTCTGAGAGCCTGTAGAACTCTCAGCTCCTCCTGTACCATGCCTGCCCGAATGCTGCCATGTTTTGCCTTGTTGATAATGGACTGAACCTCTGAACCTGTAAATCAGTGCCAATTAAATGTTGTCCTTGTAAGAATTGCCTTTGTCATGATGTCTGTTCACAGAGGTAAAACCCTAACTAAGGCACATGGATATATGCTACTCTTTACCAACTTAAGAACAGTTTCTATAACAGGCATTTCTCTGTTCATAGATAATACATTTCTACAAGGATCTTATGATTTGTTGTATCTTCCAAGTTTTGTTCCTAATATAAATGCATTTGCACTTCAATTATATTCATGTGTTTTTCAGCCTATATGATGTCTGTGAGGGTAAAGTAAACCATATTTTCCATATATCAAAACATATTGTATCTAGTATAGTGCTGAAATAAGATGTGAATTATATCTACTGTTACAGAAAGAATAGAGACGACAGGACAGAGAAATGTCAAACTTAATAAACTCCTCTTCTGAACCTGTACAGATATAAAACCACTGATTCCTAATTTTGTTGAATTCAACAAAATATTGATAGCAGATGTCAAGAACATATAGATGTCAAAACTGTTGTAAAAATGAATTTAGAGCTTAATATTCCAGTAGAAATAGACAAATTACACAGATGCAATAACTTGATTGCTTGTATAATTGAGGGACATCCAGTGACTCTTGAAAAAAAGAAAATTCAATAAGAAGATAAAATAATGAATCTTCAGCTTTAGAAAAAAGAACATTTATTTGAGATTTTAAATCAAAATATTCCTTGGATAAGGGTTGTATGTTGAAGAAATGTCCAATAGAAGATAGACCCTGGACATTGATCAATTTAGTTGATTAATTATGTAGCAAATAATAACATCCCAGAGAACTAAGGTTAAAATGATAAAGTCCACAGTGATGAATGGTTTTCATGTTTATATGTAATTGTACAAATCTCTCACAAAAAAATTGTTATCTTACTGGAGACTCATACAAAATCTAATGAACACATATTACTTAAGAGATGAAAACAAGACACACTATGTCTATTTTAAGTTAATTTTTGTATAATCTTCCTAAGACTAAACCTCTAGATCCCTCATTCTTGCTTCAGAAAAAGATTAAGATGTAGTGTGATAAGACTGGTTTCTTAGGACCAAATTTCCAAGGTGAATTTTTAATTAGACTTCAAAACATTCTTTTTTTAAATAAAAAATTAACAGATCATCTCTGTAATATATTTAATAGATTATTTCTTTAATAAAAATGCATCTTTGGATTATCCTTTCAGATGGACTTTATTTCTCACTTCATTCAGCATTTTTGCATGAGAAATTCAAACAGTGAACTCACAGTCACCTTTTTGAACATAGTATCCATCCCATGTACAGTCACCAAAGGTAGACGCTAATGTGGAAGTACATGCTGACAGGAACTTGATATAGCTGTGTCCTTAGAGGTCTACCAGAGTTTGACATATTCAGAGGCGGATGCTCACAGCTAACCATTGAACTGATCAAGGAGTTCCCAATGGAGGAGTTAGAGTGAAGACTGTAGGAGCTGAAAGGGTTTGTGACCCCATAAGGAGAACAACAATACCAACCTAACAGAGCTCTCAGGAACCACCAGCCTGGGAGCACTTAGGGAGGGATCCATGGCTCCAGCTGTATATGTAAGGGAGTATGGCCCTGTCATGCATAGGTGGGAGAGGAGATCCTTGGTCCCATGAAGGCTGGATGCTGTGTGAGGGAATTCGAAGGTGGGGAGGTGGGAGTTAGGGCGTAGGTAGGGGCATATTTGCAGAGAAGCAGGAGGAGTGGCGATGGGATAGGGGATTCCTGGGCAGGGGGTGGTGGGGAATGGGGTAAGGGGATAACATCTGAAATGTAAATAAAATACCCAATTAAAAAATACAAAAGAAAAATAATTATAAAAATAACAACACTTCATACAGTGTTACTTGTTTTAAAGAGGTAAGTTCCAAAACATAGTTTATTTTGTAAAGGGTTCATTGTCTTTTTGGTGATGTTTATACACATATTTGTGTGTGTGTGTGTGTGTGGGTGGGTGTGTCTGTGCGTGTATATGCACCTATGCCCACAGAGGACAGAAAGGACGCCTGGTCTACTGGAGCTGTGGTTAGAGACCATGATCAACTGTGTAATATAAGTGCTTGGAAGCCATCTCAGGTCTCCGACAAGGGTAGTACACACATTTAATCACTGAACTGTCTCTCTGGCTCTGTGAATAAGAAAAAAAACCCTTCAGTGTGTAAAAATTCTATTCACTTTATAGGAAGCACATGCCACTTGTATTTCAGAGCAACAACAGAAGGATTTACTGTCTCCTCATTCCAAATGAGAAAGTCATATCCTAAGAAACTTATCTTCTGAAGAGAATCCCTATCACTGTCACATAGCAACAGCTACAAGGGCAGCATAAGCTTGCACAGTCTGCATTATGACAATGCAAATATCCCAGCAGAACTTCTGAGAATGACACCAAATATTTTCCATAGGCATTCTTTTCCCCAGAAATTCCTCAACACTCCACAAATGTAACACACATACAGTGATTCACAGATGTACCCAGACGTTATTACTTGTCTAGCTCTACAATATGAATATGCTCTGCCAGTTTTTATGCTGATTCTGGTTTTAATAAATATGAAAATCATTTTATATGTTTAAATATGAATGTTAGGGAATTTAAGCACTCGCAGAAGGTATTTAAAAGAACAATGTCTATACAATAAAAATACTTGTCAAGGAGCCCCAAGAACACAACAAATGACTGGAAGGGAGAGATGGGTATGGAAGAAATTATTTATTCATCAAGACTCCCCCAGTAGAACATTACTTCCAAGCTAGAAAGCTTACCATGCCCCACCCTGAAATGTAAGGCAGTATTTAGCAGTTATGTGAACAATGACTTTGAAGGCTGCTAAGAGCCCCATGTGAGGTTTTTATTACAAAGGCCCTATTTCAGATATGTCAGGTTTAACTTGAAATTGTAATTTCTTCCATAGAAGTCAGAGCTTGGGTTCTTTTCTTGGGTATTTTGGTTTCCCTTGTTTGGAGGCCGGGTGACTAATGATGCTCTGGAAACGATTAACTTAAAAAGCAGCAGCTAAGAGCATTTGATCCTCCTTTGATGAAGTGTGAACACTAGATCCTTTCCCCCAAAGTGGAGCTGGACTAAGCTAGCTCTGAGGGAAGGGAGAGAGTGGGAGTGGAGAGGTGGGGGTGTGCATTCATTACGGCTGCTTTATCTCTCAGAAGCTATTTCAAGTGATCACTGGTGGAAACCGCCTATAGTCAACCTCCTATTTTCACTCTGCATTTGACATCAAGGTTGTCAATACGACATAATCATCTCTGTCAAAAGCATCATTCATTTCCAAACTGCAGAGTTATTTACAGTCGTGTCTTCACTCAATGTAACACTACCACTCAACACTCAGCTGTCCTTTCTCTGTTCTGACGAAACATTCGGGCAGACTTCTAAAGAAACTCTATTTTAGGTTAGGCTAACAACCTGAAAATGAACCCAGAAAGAAAAAACTTCTTCCCTTGTCCAAATACCATTTGGACAAATGGATAAAGTTTTTCCTGAAAACTGGCATTTCAAAATGAGTTCTGTTTGGTAAGAGACATAGTGCTGAAAAGTGACATTTATAATGACAGCAATATGGATCCCCATTAACAAAGACTGGGTCATATTGTGCTCTAATTATAACCATTTTTCGATGTGTGTGCATGGTGTGTGTGTGTGTGTGTGTGTGTGTGTGTGTTTAATTTAGAAATCAATTAAAATAACATAGCTCCCCACTGAAGAACCCACTGTAAATCTCTGTTTACAGAAACATGGCTGGTATGGGCCTTTGATTATAGTTAAATAGAGAATACTGTGAGAAAAACTTAGGCTTGTGCATCTAAGCACCCAGATGAGTAGCTATTGACTTGCTACACTCTGCAATGCCAGCAAAGGCCTTAAAGCTGTGCGCCATATGAAGAAATGACGTTGATACAAAGAAACAGGGGCTAATGGAAATCAGGCAGGGTTCTTAAGAAGGCTTTGCTTACTCACCTCTTTCATCTTCTGTCTCAGAGAACAAATCTTAGTACAACCAAAAACTCTGCACTTCCAAATGGCACACTACTTAGGAGTTTTAAGTTTTCTCTAGCAGAAGACATAACAATAGCTAAGAAGGGAGAATTGAAGTTGGGGAAACTGAGGCAGTTTTCAAGCTTATTTGGCAAATGTAAGTTAGGTTGTTTAATGGCTACCAGAAGTTATTAATTCTGTGTTTCTCTGAAGAGAAGCACAAATATTATCACTCAATGTGGGGCTCTTTCTCCTTGGTATCAAATGTACATGAACTACAGGATAAATCAGACTCTTTAAGTGTGTTTTTGTCATCTCAACAAATTTTCCCTGAAATCAGAGCATTTTATATTAACAATTACTACTAATCACGAGGATTTTGTGAACCAAGCGTCTCACTTTGAGTAACTGATGTACTTTGGGCCTCTTCATCTCATTTAAGTGTGTTATCATTGTTCCCATTCTATGGATGAGGGAATTGACCAGGGTTCAGGAATTTTCTTGGAATTCTGTAGTTTTTACTGAAAGTAGTGTAACTGCCTTAATCATCAACAGAAGTAGTACACTTTTATATGAAGTTTCTATTATAATTTTCCAAAACATTCTTTGAGAAGGATGTCTGGTAGTCCTCTTTTAACAGATGAAGAATCAACAGACCACTGAAAAATTGACAGCTAACACTGGAAAATATTCTCCATGATTTCGTTGGGGTTCAAATGGAAGCATCTCACTCTCAACCAATGCTCTCCTTAGTTAACTTGATCAGTCACACCACGAGGAATGAATATTTCTATCCACACCTTTTAGCTCATGCAGTGATTCTTTTTTTCCTCAGTCCAAATGAAAATGTGAAGAGGTTGTAGGAGTTAGCGTTGTAACCCCATTTGCGTTTCCTTCTGTGAGTTTAGGTCTAATCCTTGGCTCCCTGAGGCATACCCAACTATACTTCACTTTGTTCCAGAAGCACACATTTCCATTGTGGTATCACTTGCCTTTGCCCAGCAACCCTACTGTTCATTTCTATATTCCTTCATCTAAGTCCTGTGTTTTCCTATAGTTATGCAGGGTAGGGGGACCACCACCCTAAGAACATGGAATCTTGACATTTTTCTGTCTTTCCTTGTCTAGTCTATTTTCACCATGTGCATTTGCCATGACACAGGTCATTATATTCCAATCCATCCATCTTTTGTCATGATCTTCCTAAAATGTGCACTTCTACTATTTCTTACTCATAAAGCATGAAAAAATATCGAGCCCTATTTTTTTCATTACATACACACAGTTACAGCAACTAGAAACAATATTTTCTACTCTGAAGTAACTCATACATAATAATAATTGTGAGGTCTTTTAATGAACACATCATTTATGGTGATTGTTACTGTCTTCATGCATGTGCCTATAATTATATGTATTATGCTCTTTAACCTTCCTGCTGCTCATGGTCTTGATTAAAATGAAAAAAGAAAAAAACAAAAGTCCAGCTTATAAGCATTAGTTATTGAATTGTCACCTCCTCGCTCTCCTTATTGACAATAATTTGGAAATAGCAAACATCAAGTCTGATTTATTAGGCCATCCATTTACCATAGCCTGGGGCCACTTCTAAGTGATTAATGATGTGTGGGCTTGTTGCAATATTAAAGAGATCAACCTGAACCCTAACTCTAGCAGAACAACTCTTCAGAGGCTTGCAATAATTTGCTTACTCTTTATTTCTAGATAGTAACAATTAAATAAGTTAATCACTGTTACTCTTCACTTAAAAAATAAGCTCAGATAATTTAAATTTCAATAGTTTACTTGTCATGAAAATATGGATCTCTTCTAAAATGATGTAGTTAGTAGTGAATAATATTGGATAAACGAACACACACACACACACACACGTGCATGTGGCTACACAATTTTAAATACATAAAGGAAAGGGTCTTTTTTGGGATGTTTTACTCCAAGTATTATAATTACATAGTTCTTCTAGAAATCTTTCATTATAGCTTTATTTTAAGAGAAAATTATAATCTATCACTCAGTCTTTAAATTTTACATTATATTTTATGTTGTTTTTTACTTGGTAGCTAGAGCAAGTAATGTTGGAAATGGAAGCAAACTAGGCCATGGATGAGGTCTCTCAGGGTCATTGACTCATCTAGGGCATGCAACTAGCTTGGATTTCTAACCTCGGCTCTTCTCATCCTACTGCTTACACCAGAAATGCACTCTAAATGTGAAGAGTATGGTTCTATCATTTAAATAGTATTTGCATTATATTCTGTTGAATTTGATGTGAAGAAAGAAAAAAAACTTTCTGATTAATTTTACTTTCTGGTTTCTATTGTCCGATGAATTCAATCCTGAAAAATAAAGTAAACATCATAAAAGTATTTAAACTTTAATCCAAAAGCCACTTCAAAATTATACAGTATTTTAGTGTTTTAACTTTATTATTTTGTAGGCATATTATCAGCTAAGAGGTTTCTGACTGAGAGAACAGAGCAACATCTCCATTTACCATATACAGATGACAACTTTCTTCTGGCTACCAAGTATAAATAAATCACCAAGAAATGAAAGATACTGGTTTTGGTGCAAAAATATTTTCAGTGTTGTTAGAGAAATTGGGGTTCCCATTGCATAACGATTTATTAGAGTTTCAGGGAAAACAATGGGCAGGCAAGCTGTAGACCTTGACAGCGAAGCCATGGGCATGCATTTTGAGCTAGGGTCTGAGGAATCAAACTGCTTTCCTGCTTTGGAGGATCTATTCATAAATGGTGAGCGACACCTGGTGAATGAAAGAGATGTGGGGCTAAAGGAAGATTCTTAGGATCCATGAACCTTCTCCCCCCCTTACCTGTCTAAAGGTCTCTGTTGGTTCTATTAAATAAGAAAGAGAAGATCATCATGATGAGATTTTTTTGAGCAGTATGAAAAATTGAAGTGATTGAAATCATGACTGACAAAGACAAAGAGAGAAGAGGGGCCCTTGTTCTTTACTTTCAATGACCATGACTCCATGGATTAAGAGTCTCTTTAAGGAATGCCACAGCATGGATGGCCAAACTGTGAAGCAAGGATAATCCCAAGGCAAGAGAACATACCTATTGCTCTATCCAGGCAAAGAGGACAAAGAGATTCTGGAAACTTTGGTGGTGATAGTAGAAGTGGTTTTGGTGCCAATTATAATTATGGGTTGTGGAGAAAACATCAGTGGTCGTAGTGGCTTTGGGCAAAGGTGTGTTTGTAGGTATGATGGCCGTGGGTCTAGCTATAAAGTATTTGGTAATTACTAAAGCAATTTTGGAGCTTGTGGAAGCTACAATGATTTAGGTAATTATGACAATCAGTCTCAAAATTTAGGATAGAAACTACAAGGCTGTAGGCTCTGACCTCTGTGGTGGTGGACAAAATTTTGCTAAGCCATGAAACCGAGCTGGCTGCAGTGGTGTCAGCAGCCGAAACAATAGCTATGACGACGAAGGAAGGTTCGAATTACTGCCAAGAAACAAAAAAGCCTAGCAGGAGAATACACCCAGAGAAGTGACAGGAAAACCACTGGTTACAACAGATTTGCTGACTCAGCCATGCACAATAGCGAGTACAAAAAATTGTATTTTAGATAATACTCATGTGTATTAGTATATAAGCTGCTGCAGGGTTATAGTTATTATTAATTTTGGTTTTATTTATTTATTTAGATCAAAATTTTTACTTATTCACACAGGGGTTATAAACACAAAAAGGCAGGACGTGGGGAAGGGGATGACACCGGAGCGTGGGTGTTCAGGGGGAGTACAGATATTTTTCAGAACAGGGACTTCAGCCCCTAGGCCAAGCATAGAGGGGCCACCCAGAACCCCCTCTGACTGGCGAGCTGAATTCTTGCTTGGGTTGAGAGGCTAAGCATTGCAAGGCAATATAAATAAAAGTTAAAAGTATCTTTCTGAGGGACAAGCCTGACTGCATAGGGGTTGATGTCAAAAGTTTTCCGTCTCCAGGAAAAAGACATGGGGACAGGTATGGCCCTCATGCCTCACTGGACAATGACAGGGGAACCAGAGCCATTACAAAGTCCCCTTCAATTACTGGAGGTCAGGCCTCTATCCCCGCCTTCGCAAGATTAGAATCGCCATAGCCCTTCTATACTTAGAGAAGGGAGGAGATGTCAGAGGCAGCCCTGTTTATACACTGAAGGCCGAAAAGCAACCATAGGCCTAAAATCAGCAATAGGCTTGTCATACATGTATACTAACACCAAGTCTTGGGTCTTTGTGGAAAAACATTAAAACAGATGGCTATAAGCATAAAACAGGCAGCTTTTGTGGAAATTTACCAGCCTGAGTAGTCATAGACCTTGTAAATAGGTAGCCTTGTCAGATAATACCAACTTAGATAAGGACAAGTGAATCATAGGCAGAGTCATAGTGACTTGTCCTCTGAACCTTCAACCAGCTGATACCCTATTCTGAAAGATATCTATTATTAATTTTGAAACAAGTTCTTTTCTTGTCTGTTCATTGGAAAGTGGAAAGTATCCCAACACAGGGTTTTGATGTAGACTTTTTTTCATCCATGCTGTTGATTGCCTAATGTAATGGCCTAATCGTAATACCGAATAAATGTAAAAAGACAATGTACTTTTTTATACTTTGCCAAGGAAGCATCTGTAGTTGATTGACATAGGCATCACCAGCTCCATTTAAACTTATAAGTTACAAATACCATGTGTTTTCTTTTGTTTTGTTTCTGTGAGTGATCTTGGCCATTGAGCTCTGTCAGTGAATGGATGTGAATGACAAGAACTAGTCATAAACTGGAGGAATAAAGTTAATGTGGAAATGGCTTCTGTGTGTGCACTGGTGCTCTGCCAAATCTCCATAGAGTTTTGTTTTGCTTTATTTTGTTTTTCACTTTAAACAGTGAAAATTTATCATAGTGAAGTTTATAAGATTGTAATCCTGAAACAGGCCTTATTGGATGTCAGAACTGTAGCTGCTCCACAAGCTTCAAGGTGGGGGATCCTTCCCTTGTGTAATTTCGAGAGATTGCCTGCTCTCTTTAGTTAAGAGCCACATCACATCAAACAGCAGCTATTGCCCCACCCTCTTACCTTCTGCCTACCCACAAGAGCCCTTGTAATTACAATGAGCCCTGCAAAAGAAAAGATAATTCTTCCTCTCCAGGATCCTTAACTAGATCCAGAAGTCCCTTTGCCAATCAGTTTTGGAGAAGCCATTCTGCCCAGCAGCATACATGTATTATAAGTTTCAAATCATCATTGAGATAAATGTCATTAAAATACTTTTATGTGGAATTCATTTTTATATAGATTCTGAGATTTTTATAGGAAGAATGTGAGTTAAAAATACTATCTGCTAGTTGTTTTTAAAACACATGTCACATTTGTTTAGTAAATTAAATGTCAAAATGTTCATGCAATGTAAAGAGAATAGATTTTCTTTTATGTAATAGCACATATAAGTTTGAATTATAAAAAAATATTTTAAGCTGAACATGTATCAGGGAATATATTAAAAATAAAGATTTCAATTAAAATTAACATTTATGTGTCTCTTGCTAATAGCTAATTCACAGATCAGATGTGACCTCATTAGTAAGGAAGACAGGGTGCACTGTTATATAATCTAATTCCTATGATTGAGGACTTAAAAAAATGTTGGACCATAAGAATTAATCAAAGGTAAGACAGAGAATGATTTAGCCTGTGGTTCAAGCACCATCTCCTCCTATGTTTCTGAAGCTATATTCATTAAAATATAGCAATTAGGCCACACAAATGTACACTCTCTGCTATTTAAATATTTTTCAGACATTTTAATTAAAAATTTCATTCTGATTTTTGTAATAATCTAGATATTACTGTATTTGTTTTTTAAATTAACTCTGCTCTTTAGTGTTAAAAATTATGTCTTGTGTCTACATTTTCCTTGGCCGTATTAGCAATAGCTCAGAATAAAAACATGAAGTTTATAATTACATATTATTTCAGTAAAATGTTGTAGTCTGCATCCCAGGAGTAGGTTGAGTTGCATGTCTTCCAAGGTTTAAGATCAGTGCCATGACATTGGTTCCTTGAGCTAGACCACAGTAGGGTGCAGGTGTAAGTACTTACACCATAAACCAGCAAATACTACAGATGAGGATGTTGGTTTTCAAAGAGAGTTGATTGTTCAAAACTTACTGGCATTTCTTTATATACATGGATACACATAAACACATACACATTCACACACATGCACACACACACACACACACACACACACACACACAGAGTTAACATTTAAAGCCTATTCTTTAACAAATCATGGCTAATTAGGAGACCTTGTTTTCTATTAAATAACATGACATATTCTGAACTGTTTAGTCTTTCTTCCACTGTGATCCTGGATTATAGTTGGCAAATATTATTACATAGCTACAAGATAAAGGTGATAGAGGAACATAAATATCTGTTCTTCAGCTTATCATGAGCAAAACAAAGCACTGAGTATGACACATAACTGTTGGAAAATACTAGCTCCAACATGAAGCCTTACCCCTATCATAAGAACACATTAGATAAATCAAAATTTAAAGTCCTAATACTAAAATAATCAATATTTCAGTGAATATTCAGTCCTCAGTATCAAGGAAACAAAAAAAAACAAGGGAAGACAGATACTATTGGGTGCCTTAGGAAATTAGAGATTACATAAACACTGTGTGAGAATCAGAGTGGGTTATGAACTAGTGCAAGGCCATTAGTGGGAAAAAAATGCACAGAGCAAGAAATCTTCACCTTAATAAATAGAACCATGTAAGTGTCCCTTTTTCTAGTCTCAATTAATTGTGAGATGTTATCTGGGGGAGTTTCGTAAAAGCTATTCAAAATTTTTAGGTTATTTTCCATGTCTACATCTAATGTTACCTATGAAGACAAAAGTAAAAACTGATATATATGTATATATATTTAAAAGAGTACGTGTTTTGGAATTAGTGCACCATGGCTTTGAATTCTTCATTTTATAGACTGTAATTTTAGACAAACTGTTGACATTATTTTCACATTTGCAATATTCTTTTCTCATCCATGAGACAGAAGTGATGACTATATTTGTTTCAGAAAAATTTGCATTTAATTAAGGTAATGTTTTCTAAACTTCTAGTGCCTGACATATAGTATGCATAGCTAATGAAGCTGTGTGATGTTGATGTTGGAGAAAAATATAGGAAAACTGTGGCAATTTTCTGACAATTATATGGTTCCAAATGCCCTTACCTCGCTCCTTTAAGTCCTCGAACATGTGATTACAAAGAATCAGAAGTATGAGTTTTTAAAAGATATAATTAAAATGTCCCATGGAAATGTCATTGTATAAGGGCCACAGTCATGAGCCAAATAGAATGAATAATATGAGCAGCAGGAGGGCTGGTTTGAGCTGACCCAGTGCAGTACCAGTTACATGTGGGAACCTGATAATATAAATAGATTGTCAGGGCCTTGTCATTAAACCCTGGAAACTTAAAGTCATGATTCTGATTGGATAATAACACAGTTGCCTGCCAGCTCTTACCTATAAGCTCCCAGTGTGGGGAAAAATACTTCTTTGTACACATATATGCACATATTGCAATGTATGGCAGCTAAGCAGTGAGATGTGCTTATACGTTTGCCAGAGATAGTCCCTGGTAACAAGCACCATGAATCTATCTATCAAGGTTGTGAGCTAAGGACAAAAATATTCAAAGTGAATATTTTGCTCAAATGTTTGCTCAATGTTGCTCAAATTCTGTGCTTCCTATTGTTTTCTCTATATGTATGCATATATGTGACTAAATGTATACATAATACATATATGTATATATGTAAACATGAGAATTATATATGTAATTGTATGTATATATAAAATATTACTAATATATATTAAAATTTCTATAGTAAAAATAATGGGTTGAGAATATAGATCAGTGATAGAGCATCTGCCTGGCATTGGTGAGATACTAGATTCAATTTCTAGCATTACAAAAAATTTAACTAAATATAAATAAGTAGAAATTAATTTGAAAAATTGAGAAAGATTACACTTAGTGCAATATATTCTGTATATCATATTCACCTTTTCTTATGTAAATTGACTACAACTTCTAAATGGTATGATCCACCAATTAGAATATATATATATATATATATATATATATATATATATATATAACTTGAGCTCTATAAATTATTTTAGTAAACATTCTACTTTGGACAACATCACATACTTCCCATTATTATGACCACACTCCTAAAGTAAACTGTTTGGATATGGATCAAAAACAGAACTATAACCAACAACATCAATAATAAGAAAACAAAAATCATGAGTAATCTTTGTACTATTGCCAGGAGGAAAGAGAGAAGCTAGAGTCAATGAACTGTCCTGATTGTACCTGGAACCCAACACATGTAATTAGGTTTAAAAGCACAGCTTTCAGACTCTCAGTTCGAAATACTCAGCAGGCCATTCTCGACCCAGGCTTGAAGCAAATGCTCTCTTGGGGAGCAACTGAGGTTCTGAAAACAGCTTTCTGCTATGATGTCCAGACTTAACTATTTATCTCTGTGGCTATGAAGGGGAGCAAATTCTTCATTCCTTCAGGGCCTTTATGGATGCTTTCTGTTCAGTTCAGTATTCTGGCCTTCATAAAATTAGAGTGTTGGGATGACACAGGGAAGCAGTCCGTTTATCCCAGAACTGAAGTGTTTACTCTACGTTGCATTTAACTAGTTTACAATTTTGGAGGCATTTGAAGTGCTCGTTGGCTCAGTGGTGCAATATTGTTTTAAAGTTATTTCTGACCGTATCAGACACTTTTAGACCTTCAATGATGAGCAAACCCCAGAGGCAAAATACAATAAAGATTTAAGGGCTGTTCCGTGAAGTACTGTGGCTTCCGTGGGTAGGAGTTGAGAAGAAGTGGGAGGGCTGCTCTGGTGATTATTTCTGATAGTGCTTTTGTTTGTTTTATTTTCAATTTATGTCTGCACTTTGTGGGGCTGGGAAATATGATCTAACAAACCATAAGCTTTGACCGATCTACATCAAAGTATGTATGTCTCTGTGTGTGTGTGTGTGTGTGTATGTATATATATATTTATATATATATATGTGTGTGTGTGTGTGTGTGTGTGTGTGTGTGTACAGCTTTTTGTGCTATTGCTTGTCTTTATGATATGGTAAACAAATCATGTTCTAAGCCAAAAATATTCAGGAATGAAACTTAGATTACCTCTATTGTCCCTCAATATTCTTGTGAATGACTTTCTGTATGCATGGGGAAAGGATGACATGCGCTTAATTCTGCATCCCCATTCGTCTAGAAAACAAACAAGCAAACAACAACAACAACAACAAGAAACCCAGTTGACCTTACTATTCATCCTATGTGAGAAAATACATGGAACTGCCTACTTATTACAATGCTTTGAAGTTACCACAATGCTATGAGAGAGATGTTTGCTGTCTCTGTAGATACCCGTCTGACAAGTGCTACTGGTATCATGCTGGCGTTTTACTCTACTGGATGTTTAAAGTATATTAAAACAATCTGCTTTATCTTTCAGATGAGAAACGTAGAGTTTTAGACTTGGACAAATATTCTTTTTATGATAGGTTTAGTAGATCATTTACCCAGTGAATTATTGTGGACAGTTAGTGTGGATTTTCTAATACTCTTAGCACAAAACAACAAATTCAAAACAAAAAAGAAGTAATGCATTTTAAGTTTTTTCAATATTTCTGAGAATTTTATACATATATGCAATAAAATATGATCAGATTAGTCTCCATTTTCTCTACCTCATGCTCACATATCCCTCTCAATAAATTGCCCTCCCAAACTTGTTTAAATATTTTTTAGTCATTTAAACAGTCCTTTAACTCCAGTTAGTACCTCCTGTAGGTACATAAATGTGAGGCTATCCAGTAAAGCATGTGAACCCCACCACATCCTCATAGAATATGGATTCTTAAAACCATAGCAACTGGCAATTGCCAATAGCTTTTCAATAAGGAATGGGGCTAGAGACCACCTACCCCATCTACGGTAAAATTTTATCTTGCTTGGTCTTGTGTTACACTTACACAGGTAACCAGAGCTGCTGTGGGTTCATGAGAGCTCTGGTCATGTCATGTCCACACAGTAAAGTTTTTACATCAGTCCCCGTCCTCTGGCTCTTAATTCTTTCTACCTCCACTTCTGTGATAGTTTCTTTACTGTGTGGGACAGGAGTATATTTAATATAGATGTCCTGCTTAGGGCTGAATAGTCAGTGTCTTATTCTTAGCACTTAGACTATTCATTAGTGTGTTCTGTGACTGCTGCCCACTGAAAGAAGTTTCTTTAACCAAAGTAGAGAATAGCACAGATATGTGGATATAAATATAAATACTTAGAAGGCTTAGAAAGTATTTTGACATGGCTATTTAACAAAATAACAATAGTTAATTTTACCCTAGGACTTATGACTTTTCAATCAATGGACTTTTTGATCAGGATTATATTGGCAAGCATGCATGCTTCTCTTTTCCTCTAGAGAAGCCTTATAACCAATAATGAAGTGGTTGGTTACCCCATGGCAGACATGTCACTATTACACTAGGGATCATATCTGACCTGTTAGTTTGGTATTATAGGATTCAGGGTCAAGTACTGGTTAGATTGTAGTTGTCCTTTTTCCCCTAGCAGCCCATGTGGAACCGCCATGCACTATGAAAGCTGGCTAGTATAGGAAAGCTTTCCTGTTCATTTTTGGGATTGTATTCTCCATGCTCTGCATCAAACAGTATGATGTCTTCAGCATAACGACATGTAGATATGTTCTTACCAGGTAATTATTGAGGATAACCAAATACAATGACAATCAATGCCTCATGTGATGTTTTAGACATCACAGTAACATATAGGCAAGTGTCTCACATCTTGCTCTATGATTTTCATTTAATGAACCATGTAGTCTTGGAGCAATATTATTCATAAATCCATGGTGCCCTTTCTGAAGTTGATTTTTAGCTTACTAACTAGTGGGTTTTTATATTAAATATATAAAATATATACTTATATGTATAAATTCATGCATACACATACACTATTTTTCTACATCATGAATCATCAGCTAGATGATCATTGTTTGTTGTATTAGTTACTTTTCTGTCTTGGTGATAAAAGACTGTACAACATAGCCTGGAGAGGTAATGGTGTGTTTCAGTTTACACTTCCAGGTAACAGTCAATAAGTGAGTGATATTTGGGCAGGAACTTGCCAATCTCTTATTATGACTTTACTTTATTATACTATTACCTTATTATTAATACTACCAATCTTTGGAAACTATCAGGTTTTCAGATTGGCTTTTTGTGCCACCCCTAAATGATTTCCAAAGAACTTCCCATGAGAAATCTACAGGTCAGTGATACTTCTTTATCCATCTAAAGCATCTGTAGCATTGACAAAGGCACCACTTCTTTCTTGGGACACTCCATTTTGTAAAGTTTTCCCTTTCGTGTCTCTTTGGTATGTTCTTTTTCACCTATGAGATTTCTCACCAGCTGAGCATCCCAGGGCTCACTTAGTGAACTTCATTTCTTTTTACTTCTGTATCTAATCTAAAGTTATTCTAACATTTTCTCCAGCCAGACTTCTTACCTTCAGTGTTTCACCCCACCTCTGGTAAAGGCTTCTTTAACTTGCCATTGAGTTCATGCCATTGTCATAATGGCTCATTTGCTGGGCTCGCATATCATGTGTTATATCATCAAATATTGTTGATTCTTCTTTAAAATAGTCTCCATACTGACCTGTCCGGCTACTGCCATTTCAAGAATTATGTTCTTGGCTACCCAACTGATTTCTCTACTCTTTACCCTCTTAAGTCAATTCTCAGTGTAGAAAAATTATTAGATCATTTCACATCTCAGCTCAAAATTCTCTCATGGTCTCATGTCTATGTCACCAAAGTCAAAGCACTTGCTTAAAATAGCCAACGAGACCCAGGTAATCCAGCCTGTTCTTTGTTGCCTAGTTTCTTTTTTATCCTTCTTTTTCTTATCCTGCTCTTTTTCACCCTGCTCTTGCTTCATAAACCTGCCAAAAATGTATCAGGGTCCATGCATTCTCACTTGTAGTCCCCTTCTCCTTTAAGATCTTTTACTTAGATACACACATGGCCTATTATACCCCTACCTTCTTTCTTAAATGTTAGCTCACTAATATCTTTATGTGTCCACTTATTCAAAGTAGCATGACTACTATTCATCCAGTCATGTACTGAATTTTCTGAGATTGGTATCAAAACATACCCTCTCTATTTCAGTGTAACTATGTTGTCTTTCACCCACCTCATCCTGTCCATTATTAGAGCTCAAATTGTGAGTAGAGGAAGTTAGACAATTTTCTTATGTCGATTGCTAAAACCTCTAGAGAAACTTATATGTCTAGCAATGAGTAAATATGATAATTAAGTTTCTCAAACAAAATTCTCACCAAGATGTTTTATATTCCAACATATGACCATCTGCTGATGTTTCATACATACATACATACATACATACATACATACATACATACATACAAATGAAATGTTCTATTTACTATCAGTTAAAGGAGAACAGTGGGCCAGAATTATTATCCTTTCCTGTAAAATAATGGCTAAAATACACTCCAGACTTGCCTCTTCTTGGCTTTATGCTCTATTCGTTCACGCTATTCTCTTGTCAAAGGAAAACTGAAAGCGTATCAATGACACAAAATGTTCTGAATACTGCAAGGGCTTTACCTGCTTTTCCTGGTATCACTTACTGTCACAGTTTCCAGAAGAAAGGCAGACACTCATGATCACACCCAACTTGTCTTCACCACATACACTGCTGAGAAAGAGAATGAAATGTGCTTGTCCTGTCAACCTAGAGTACAGAGTAAGACTCTTAAGCATACATTTGAACTATTTTGGATAAAGCAGCTGTATGATGTTGGTGTCAGTTGATAGTGAATGTGAAAATATAATGGAGAAGCCAAACTGTTGTGTTTCTGAAAGGATTAAGGTGGTCTTGAACCATGGACAATGCTATAAAAATGAGCTCTCTTGTCCTCTCTTGCTTTTATTTTTACTTCTGTATTTTACTTATGAAAATTTAATTTCCTAGCTAAGTTACACCATTAACAGTATTTTCCTTTAGATGAAAGAGATGAAAGGAGATAATATTTCTGGATATAATCTACATTGTTATCCATGAGTCTTTTGGAATCTATCAATGATTAAGTCTGATACTACAGTTGTAAAGTTTATGGTATGAGTTTATTATTTTAGTTGTTCATGCTGCTTCCAAATTATATCCCACAGTCTGTGAGTGTTATTAAGTTTCATAATTTTCAGCATTTATATGTGTATAGAATGATATATAATAATATAACAATAACAATATAAGAATAACAATAAAAATAGAGATACTTTAAGTTAGGAGTAAAAAGAAAGTTAATAGAGATTCCATTATTGAAAGAAAGATAAAGGAGAAAAATTCTTAATATTTTGCATAAAAAAGGCATGCCTGCATGATTTAGGGGAAGTTTATATCTCTTGACTCTGGTTACCGTCATAGTAATCAAGTGCAAGTGTGAATTTATGTCTCTTTCCATGCTGTGAGACACACAGATTCAGATTTGGTTTAGAGTTGTTCAGCTTGGAATTTTTTTGGTGATGTTTAGGAAAAACCTCAGAACCTGGAGAGAGCTTACTGTTCCTCCAGAAAACCTTAGTTGGGGTCCCAACACCCATGTCAGGCAGCTCACACTACCTACATTTTTACCTCCATGTAATTCAATGTCTTTTTCTGTTATCCATAGGTGCCCAAATACACACACAAACACATATAAATAGCTAAATAATAAAATATCAGAGAAAAAGTCATCTTACTTCAAAATTATGTCTATCAACTTTGAAATTCAAGATAAAATCACTTGGGGCCCTTCCTCTTTTAAGAGCCCTCACCATGTTTTTTCTGTCCCTGTTGCATAGATGTAGACTCTCTACACTTAGAGTCCCAATGGCATTGTTGTCTCTCTCTGCATCTGACCATGGACTTAAACCAATTCTTGCAGACTTAATGCAAATTAAAGAAAATTACCTAAAGTAATCTTGTGGCCGCAATGAAAAAGAAATAAAATTCAAAAAATATTCCTTAAGTTTTGTCTGTATTATTTGAAAAATGAGTTGTAGTAAGAATGAGAAACTACAACATACCATTTATATCATGCTAAGAATTATTTCAAAAGATAATTTTTGAGAGACATGAATTGCCTGGGCAAGGCCAAGGCATTAATTGTACAGAAATGGTTAGGAGAAATACTTATGTACCTTTCATTGTTACATAACCTCATTTTGCAGTTAATACCAGTGATCCCGCCAATACCATTTATCTGACACTTGGTAAATGAGTTGTCAGCAAAGGGAAAAATATATTAATAGTTCAGATCAGTAGAAATGGGTGCTCTTACATGTTTTACCAGAAATTTCCTCCTTCAGTTAACTCAATATCTTTTCTGACATATTTGTGTTGCACTAAAGTGTCTTTTATAGTGTGTCAGAGTTATGAATACTGATAGACCTTCCCCTAAAGTGCCCCTCAAGTTCACTGCCATTTGCTCATTAGGCTTCCATTTTATTGCATGTCAGAAAGTGCCTCCCTTAAGCACCTCCTAATAAATGGGAATTGATGGGACTGTGTCTCCATAGCAAGTGGTAAATTCAAAGGTCTTAAGTGAGAAAGTCTGTGAGGCATCTAAAACTAGGGCAGGCACCTATGGGTCTTGATCTGCAACCCAGGAGATAGTTTATTTGATGCTAAGATAGGAGTTCTTAAGCAGTGAGTTCTTAAGCAGTATTTGAAGTTCAAAAAAAGGAAACAAGTCATTTCTCCATTGAAAAAAGAACAGGATAAGCTATTTTTTAAAGATGCCTTCAGAATCTTTCTCAACACAATTCAAATGAAAATTTACTCATGTGGATCCTCCAAAGTTTAACATTATAGGAAGTGTTAATACATTGTTTTCAACCCAGAAATAAAATGAAAATGGTGGGTAGATGAAGATGTAGAGACAAAGGGCATGGCGATGCAGCAAGCAGGAGCGATTTATGATGTATGTGCTGTTATGCACAGAATGTGATGATGAGGCTGTAGCGGAGGAGGTAAAAGGCTGAGAAATATGAAGCATGCTGGTCTCCCAGAAGCATGAGTGCAGCTATGAAACCCAAGCTTATGCTTCCTAGCTATGGGAACTTTTTTTAATCACCAGAAAAATACACACACATACACACACATGCCTGCACAAACACACACACACACACACACACACACACACACACACACACACACAATATAGAGCTATTTAATTCATGGGTTGTTTCTGAGATGGGTTTAATGAGCATCTATTATAATACGAAAGTTTGACTTAAACATTGAACTGAGATATAGAAACAAGTTAATCCTGTGTATTCCATTGTGATAATTATTGGCTTGTTTATTTAAAAAGAAAACAGAAGCATCAATTAGCCAGGAAGGAACAACTACCCAACAATCAATCACTAGAAAAACAAGGAAAACCAGGATCATAAAGGTATTTCAGACACTGTAAGTCAATATTTTCTAAACATTTATCTGTTGTTTTCAAGGTTTGGCCATAACCATCAAGCATTACTAATGTAATATGATAATTTAAATCAGCCTTTTCCTATGTGAAAATATATGTGAAAAATATATTTACTAACTTAATCCATCTTGTGCTAAAATACACAACTACAAAAATTTCACATTTAGGAACTTTGGGTCTACTTTAACCTTCTCATTTTGTCTTGGTTATAGGGTTATATCTTTTGTGGAACATTATGTGTCTCACATATTCTAGAGATATATTTAAGTGATGGACAGTACAGAGACGTATGTGAAATGGAAAATACCATTGTGACAATAATAGGAAAATATAACTTCTTCAGACAAGAATCAATCACATACACATACATACATATAGGGATATATATATTTAAAGTATATTATTTTAGTTAGGGTCTAAAGTAATATGGACCAGTTTTGGTCACTTTGCAATATAAGCAAATTATTATATAACTATTGCATTAAAAAAGGAGGCTTAATATTAATATTATTTTTTTGTAGTTTGGACTCTATCTCTTATAAGAAAATGCAGAGAAGTAGAGGTTTTAAAATTAATTTTTCCCATAAGATTATTAAATTTGAGAGTATAAATTGTAGAGACTGCAGAGGAGGAGGGAGCAAGTCTACTGTACCTCCAGGCTAAACAACTCCCATTGTTTAATGAGTGTTAAATTTAGCTATGTGCTCTCTACAAAAGTCAACATCAGATATAACTTGCTCTTGGGCTTTATGATCTCTGCTGAACCTTGCTACCTAAAGGATATGCCCACATGGAAAAACACAGTGTTGTTTTCCTATGTTAAGGAATGTCCAAGCCTCCTAGAATATCTGCTGAAAGTTCCCTATGCACAGACATGAGTTTCAAACCTAACAGATTTTGCTAATAGGAAGAGGGGAAACATTAGACCTGTGAGCGTAGGCAACACATTCAGAACTCACGGGGCAAGAAAACTGAATGGCAGAGGTAGACATATAATGAGATGCTAAAACAGAAACTCATGGACAGCCATAATGCTGAATACTTAACTATCAATATTCTCTGTTGCTGACTATGAACCAACAAAAACCACTCCTCAAACTTATGATAATGAAAGAAAAAAGAAAAAAATTACTATCTCTTAAGTCTGGAGTTGACTGTACTCATCTACATAGTTGTCAGTTGAGATATGCTTTCAAGCAGCTGTCAGGTAGGCAGGGAATCCTCAGCAGGGGTAGATGGCTGGCAGTGGATGCTGTCTATCAGCTGGAATCTTAACTAGACAGGGCTCCTAGATGTGGTTTAGTCATATGGCTCTTGCTTCTCACAGTATGAGTCTAGGATCTCAGAGGAAATATCCAAAGACAAAAACATTCCAAAACCAGACACAAAATCTGCCCGTCCATTTAAGGATAATGCTCAGAGTTGGAATAAAGTGCCTTTTTGCTACATCCTTTAACAGGGCAACTATGTGGCCCAATTAGAATCTAAACAGGACTGGAGAAAAAATGATGAGGGCATAGCAAAATATAACAATGCCCAGCAGAATGTGAAGTGGAAAATATTTCAGTGAGGATATGTGGGAACTGGAATATATCAAATACTCTGAGAGTTCAATGTATCCAAGAATCAAGGCAAATATAAAGAATATAATTGTATATTTTGAGTTTTTGAGTTTAGGCCAAGAACAAAGTTATGTCAGCATGGAATGTCAGTTCTAGTGATTTTTACATATTAAAAAAAATTATTGAGAGGCTATGGTTAGAGGGGAGAAACCTAGTCTAAAATGCCTTTCTGGTTGTATATTTTATCAGACATAATGACTTGATATGGTAGCTGGGCCTCATTTCTATATCTACAGCACAAAAATCCAGCTTTGACTCATTTGTGAAAACCCTTCCCATTTTCAGTAGTGAAGAAACTATTTTCTTATTGTAGGCTAGGAACAGTGATAAATGTATGAATTTCTCATAACATAACATACATTGAATTGGCTTTTCTGAGAAGCAAGAGTTGGAATTGAATAATCTTTTCTTATAGATTAGTCTTTTTGCTTTGCAGTCCTATAAAATATCCTAAAGGACAATTTTCTATTACCTTCCTTCCTTAATATATAAACATTACATCATTTGTCTTTTATTATAATTTTTTTCATTAACTTGATTCTCGTAATTAACCTCTAGCTTGCTAATGTATATGAAAATTCATTAAATTCATAAAGATTACATAATTTATATGGACCACAATTTTATACAAAAAAGCAGGCACATCCATGGATTTTGATGTCCACAGTAGGTCTTGGAACCCAACATATGTGGACTCCAATGTACAGATATATTTGAAAATCCACATGAAGTTTTCTTTATTCTGAAGTCTACCAGTGAAGAGAGGAATTTATGGGAACCCATTTGCTACTGAATCAGATGACACTTATATTTCAAGCTAATATGTGATGATTGAATTAACCATATGTCAATAAAGACAAATTGTATGTCTTTTTTTGTTTTCAAGAAATTTGATGTAATCCACATACAAAAATGTGTTCTATGCTCTGCATAAGTGCTCTATGTCCCTGGAGCTTGGTGAATTGGACATGCAGTGGGCACCACAAATCAGAAAGTTAGAAAAGAACATTAAATGACAGCCCTCTTCTGTATAGAGGCTGTAGAGCAACTTAGCATAGGATACAAACCTGGTTACCATACATCTGAATAATTATTTGGGTAATGACAGATATACACAGTAGGAATAAATAACCTGCAGTTTTGAAAACAGCAACTAATTCCTGGACATCTGAAGTTTCTCCAAAAAAGAGTTTGTAATGTCAGAATATCCAGTTCCAGCAAGGGGTAACTGGTATCCTTCTCTCAAGGAAGATGGTAGTAAGGTTGCAGCATATATCAACTGTTTTATTTAAATTCTGCAGAGGCATGCGATAATTTTAGAATCTTCTTGAAAAATCTGTGTTTGCATCATTCTACCTGGCCATACAAGAGGTTTTTAAAGGCCTCTTCAGGTCAAAAGGGGCCACTTGAAGGAAAGAAAAAAAGAGAGATAAAGGAAAAACTGTCTACTAAAATATATTTTTTCTTTTGAAAATAATTTTTGCTTACCCCTACTAAGTCTAGTGATAAATTTTGAGCATGTTTATATTGTCTCCTTTATCTCTAAAGGTAATTTTTGGCAATAGTGAAGGAAGAAGAGACAATAGGGCCTATAATAATTATTCAAAACAAACACAGAAGAGCTGTTCAAGGTATTGTTGATATGAAATTCTATAAAAATGTCTTAGCAGTATCCAAAAGTCAATGGATATTTGTACAGTGTGAGATATTTTACCTGGCACCCTGTGACCCTTGCATCTACATGCGGAACACAAGAGAATGAGAGCCAGGGTCTTGGGAAGCAGCTAATTCAATTTTCTGTTTGAAGACCTGAGTTTAATTTCTGAACTCCTTACCTGCTATTAGTCTAGATACATATTTAGTTTCATTTTCTTCATCTTCCTATCTGAACATTGGTAATAAAAGCTACCTCATTAGATTGTTTAGATAACCAAATGGAATAACATAAGGGAAATGATAGTTCTGGTTTGGTAGTGATTTACAATTCACATCCCTAAGAACTTTTTTCTTTTGTTTTTGTTTAATAAAAACATCTTTATTCAATACCTCATACCATGGTTCTTAAAGTTAATTGTGCAAAACAAGTCCACAGCTACCATTAATCAACAAATAAGAAATTTAGTATTTGCTTTTTCTCTTTCTTACGTTATGTGAAGTTGTCTTCTCATACAAAGCTCCTATAATTTCCATGATTATATCCCAACACTCTAGAGATATCATTAGGAGTTGTAATATAAAAAGATTATAATATTCCAGCAAAAATTAAAATTCTTATCCCCATATTTCTAAGACACTGTATCTGGCAACATTCTATGATGACACATATAGGTGGCTATCTATCTAGAAAGACTGGCTTTGTTTCTGTATACATGAAAACAACTAACTTGGTTCTTAAGTGTATTAATTCTTTGTCTTGCTCAGATAGGGTCAAACTGGATGAATGAATGAAAAACTGACTACAGATGTAGATGTGGCTTTATTTTCTATTGCTATGATTAAAATCACCTGACATAAAACCACTTGGGGAAGAAAGGATTTATTTTGGGCTACAGTTTCAGAGAGAGAGAGAGAGAGAGAGAGAGAGAGAGAGAGAGAGAGCATCATAATGGGAAAGGTATGGCAATGGTCAGGAAAAACATGATGGCAAGGGTGACAAGATCAGAAACTTGCCTATCACATTTTCATCCACATCCAAAGGGGTTGTGTGTGTGTGGGAGAGAGAGAGAGAGAGAGAGGGAGAGAGAGAGAGAGAGAGAGAGAGAGAGAGAGAGGAACAAGGAGGAGGAGGAGGAGGAGGAGGAGGAAGGAGGTGGAAGGGAAGGAGAGGGGGAGGGGAAGAGAGAGAGGGAGAGGGAGGGAGAAGGATGGGGAGGGGGAGGAGGAGAGGGAGCAAGAGGTAGAGGGAGAGGGAGGGAGAGGGAGGGGGATGGGGAGGGGGA
>NW_021604618.1:17393906-17502825 GCF_004785775.1 Grammomys surdaster | reverse complement strand
ACACACATGTCGATATATATATACACACACACATATATTTGTACATTTGGATGAAATATTCTATAGGGTCTTTTGATTCATGTCTGTTAGTTTCATTATTTCTCTGCTAAGTTTTTGTCTGGATAACCTGTCAATTGGTGAGAGTGGAGTGTTGAAGTCTCCTACTAGAAATCTATGGGGTTCAATATGAGATTTAAGTTTTAGCAATGTTTCTTTTACAATTGTGGGTGCCCTTGCATTTGGGGCATAGATGCTCAGAATTGAGATATCATCTTGGAAGGTCTTCCTTTTGATGTGTATGAACTGTCCTTCCCTGTCTCTTTTGATTAATTTCGTTTAAAAGTCTATTTTATTAGATATTAGAATGGCTAGTAGAGACTGCTCCTAACTCACTCCTTTTATCCCCAGGTCTTTCATGAGAAACAGGCTGGCTGTCAGTTAAGATTCCTGACTTAACATCTTTAGAAACCCAGGTACATGATTACTTCCTCTAGGAAGAGTTTAAAAAGAAATCTAATCAACTTTTCTCTTTTATTTGATCTCACCTCCTTCAAGTAGTGACTAAAAGATGTTAAGGGGACTTATTGTGTTTGATGATAAGGATTCTCTCTAGCTCTTTAATTAAGAAGCTCACAACAACAAAACTTATTTTATATTTCTCTCTTGTCCCTTGCTTCATTTTCTTTGTCTTTACTATGCAAATGTATAGAATGTAAGTTTGATAACAGGCTATTTGTTTTTATAACATGGAAATTTAACATAATAGTATTTAATTTGAAAATAATTAAATACACACAAATTTATTAACACACAAGAAAATTAAAAGAAAATCTTCATATGACTTAAATATACACAAAAACAATTAAAATGATAAATTCTGTTAAAAACATGTTTTGCATTGTGGAACCAATCTCTACTTCTTTTTTATCATTTAAATCAGAAATGCTCCCTCTTCCACTCCTTGGAAATCATCATTCTATCCTATTCCTATATGAATTTTAGTCTTATAGATAGATGGCTTGAGGAATGAAGCTATGCAATATTTTTCATCTTGTGATGGAATGGTTTCAGTTAAGCATAATCCAAGATTTGTCTGTATTGTAATATGCATCTCAAATCTTTCCACCTCCAGCAAAATACTACACCAATACAGGTATATGCCATGTTTTCCATATACATTCAACCACTGAGGAACACTTGATATAATTACACTTTTCAACTATTATGAATGATGCTACTGTTGAAATAGATATACACACATATTTTTGAATCTCTGCTTTCAATTATTTAGACCATAGCTCTATAAGTGGTGTTGTTGCAAGAAGTTTTCATATATAATAAATTCAGATATTTTTCATTATTGCTGAAATTATTGAAGAAGTTATTGTTGTCACAGAGGCTTACTGATGAATAAGCTCACAATTTCTAGTTCTTTCTGAACTCTGGATGCCTGCTTCAACTTAGCTGTTCTGCCTCAAACTTCCCTCCAAGCTGACTGATTCAATCTGGCATTTCTTGGCTTCTCACTGAATTGCTCTGCTTACCACCAAACTAACTCTGGCAATTTGTTCTAATCTCCTAGCTCCTTCTTAGTTTCTGGCTTCAATTGCCTCTATATAAACTAAAAAAAAAAAAAAAAAACAAACCAAAAAACTCATATCACTGTACTCTATTCACTCAATGGAACTGCACTGAACTTTAGAACTGATCTCTCCTCTCTCTGTGCGATGCACCTATGTAGCTGCTCTTTGTCTGTTTTCATGAGAGTTAGGCATATCCTCTCTCTGACTCATTCTTTAAAATCCTTGTCTAATTTGCCACCCTGTTTTACCTTCAGAATTAGATGTCACTTTGAAACATGGCTGTTTCCTTCTATCTTCATTGTTTTGGATTAAAAGTATATAGTAAGGGGAGTCTGTAGTCCATCCAGAGGGATTAAAGGTGTGTCATTCCAGCTGGATCATACAGACCTAGAAGGTCTTTGGATATAATCCCTTGCCAGAGCAGCCATGTGCCTGGATTAAAATTCTTTTACAATTAGTACTGATAACAGGCATTGGTGATGAAAGAAGGGACCAGTTTGATGTGTTCCATTTTTTAGGAAGCTCACTTATATGGCTTGAACTTCATGTCATAAACAGTCACAAAGCACAACTGTATCCTTGAGAAAGATCAGAAACGCTTCATACAAGAGGTATCTTTGAACTGATTCTCAGGCTGCAAGTAGAGTTTTGCTAGGCAGGAGAGAAAGACTAAGTACAAAGACATAAGAGGTGGGAAATCCTAATTTCACTTACTTCCGTGAACTCACAACATCAAAACCATATTGGCAAGAGCATGAAATTACAGGAGTAGAGCACAGTCAGGTTTGAGAGAGGTGTGAGAGACAGGAGGTGACTAATAATGCAAATTTAAATTACAGATAAAAGAGACCCAAGTGGAGTCTTTAGGAGGAAACCTAACTTAAGTCACTTCTGGGAAGGTTAGATGTAAAGTTTGGTGAAGATAAATGGCCACTGAAAAAGATATACAAGAGAGCTAATGAGGACTCCCTTCCTTATTGGTTATTTTGGGTAAAAGTAACTATTAGAAAGAGTGTGGAGGTTCAACATTGCATTCTGTCTCATTAGCTGTCACTTAACCCTTCTCAGTTCCAGGAGCCTGTCTAAAAAATACGAACAATTATACCCAAAGGATGATGAAGCCTGCTCCAAAAGACACATAGGCAAATGCTTTGGACATTGCTACATGCAGTGCAAGTGTGAGGTGATGTCAATATTATATACTCATCACTCTGATAATTTATTCAATGTATTCAGTACATTACTTTAAATGTACCTTCTAACTAACAAGGCAGCTTATTTCCTCTAATATTACAAGGTTGAATAAATCAAACTTCATTAAGCAGAAGTCAGTTCTTTCCAGTCCCTTGCATTTAAAATTAATAATGTAAAATAGTGTGGTAGCAAAGAAAATAGAGCTTACGAATCATTTCAGACTTACTTAGATCCATTTTAGATCATGTTTTCTCAAAGTTGTATGACCTTTACTATCAATAAGAACTAAAATTTGGGGATAGGCTTAAAGTTCTCAAATGATTCTCTTCTATAACCTTGCAGTTTTTTCCGGCCACATATACACATAAAAGGAAGAAATGTGGAATGTTTGTCAGGCTAATTTGAGGCCATGAGAATGGGAATTATATACATGCAGCTATTATTGAGGTATTTAAAGTAGTACAGCTGCAAGAAAGAACATTTTAGTTCTCAACTGACACACACTCTGGACACAATGATGATAATGGAAGGTAGCAAGACTGACCATTTATTCTGTACAATAGCAGCCATGCATTGTACACTTCCAAGGTTTACCACAAGAGGAAGGCATGGCAGCCCTTCAAGGTTTTGTCTCCCTGTGAGAAGAGACAGAAAGAAAATAGCAATTATTCTCTAAATCATGAATAAATTTGCCGAGAATCTGACTCAGAAAGTAAAAGATGGGACTGTGAATAGGAATACTAGCCCTCTCTCATGCAGAGGCAGGAGTTTAACTGTGAGAGTGATTTGGAGAGACATTTTCTGTCTGAGCAAAAAGTTTCATGTAAGTCATAAAGTTAGAGGTTGTTTGCGTTGACTAGTCCATATGTTAATATATTTGTCACATAGTGTTTAAGAGGACACTAATCTCTGATACACATAGGGGAAGTTACTTAGCATTTTAAATGTCCATTCAATTTTTGAAGTAATGGAATTCAAAAGCAAGCATGGTGATCTCACATTTGATGTGGCCATAAGTGTGTATCATTGTCGGCCAGCTAGATTCTGGATCGGTGTTTTTACTGACTCTGTTGGTGATTTAATAGAGTCCCTAGCTAGTACACCACCTACTCCTAAGAAGAAATTATTTTTTGTTTTCCATGCTGTGCTGAGTTAGCTTGACACAAGCTAAGGTCATTTGGGGGAAACCTAGACTGAATATATGCCCTCACTAGATTGTCATTGAGTGGCTTGTTTCACTAAATTCCAGCAGGTTTAACAATCAAGGGAGAAACACTAGAAGTCTCAGCTATAATATAGACAGACACTGCACTGCAAGAAATACTAATTGGAAATACCGCTTTCACAGATAACTGGGATATACAATGACTCATTGTTATTCTTACTAGGCCAGGATAGAGAAATTAACCTTCACACTTCAGATCTGTTAGAGTAATTCTAGACAACTGACTAACTGCAGTGTCCTACTCTTCTTTTCAGAAGCAATTCTAAGTGCTAAGATTCAACTTATCAGGAATCTTCATACTGTCATATCCATGGTTATAAGAATTTTAGTGTGGTGGCTAAAGAAGAAATTGTCCATTCTCTAGGTAGTATATGATAACAATGTAATAAATCAAAAGACAGCACTTTATCAAATTATTCTTAGTCTTCTTGGATCTAAAACTACTGGTTTAGAAAATAAAATATGTCATAAAGCTGCTAAGAATACACATCACTTTGCAGCTATGTTTAGAAGCCCTGCGTTGGTCAGCATCAGTGTCCCGGTGCCCTCTCCCTCAGCCATCTTAACATCCTTAATGGTTAATGCCATCATATCAAAACTCCAGAAATACCAGAAAAATATCTACCTTCTTTGGACATCACCATAACTGTATGCAACCATAGTCACTAGATTTCACTATGGGCTGAAAAACCCAGGCAAACTAAATTACCCACTTATCACTGTGGGACCATGAACTGGGTTAAGCCTAAAACCCTCTCTTCACCACTCCTTTGTTTTTACTCACCTACTCATTCTCCATAAAAGATTTCTGCAACTGCCCTTGACAAGAACTAATCATGATTTTGTTGAAATGATGTTGGAATCTACCACTCACCATCACTTAGTCCCTGCTTGCCAGAAAGCATACTCTACGATGATATATTTAGTCTTGCATCCTTAATACATACCAGGATGCCTTGAGCAAAGCAGATACTCACAAAACTAATACTTATTGAACAGATATGTAAATTGCAGTCATGCTTATATACATGCTTTAGAGGTTTTCTATTTTAAAAAACAGAGGCTATACGTAAGCAATAGGAACAACATCCACTTCTATAAATCCAGTTTTAAAGCTCCAGCTTGCTGGGTGATCAATCAATCCATCTCAACTGCACAAACAGTTCTTGAGCACTACCCTATGCTCTGGTGATCAGGGGAAAAGATTCTCTAGAAACAGCTCTCTCTTGCATCTACTTTTAACATTCAAATATAAGGATTGGAAAAGTCCATAGTGCTCCTTCATTGAACAAACATTTATTTGGTCATTTCTGTGTGAACCATTCTGTACTTTTTTGCTCTCTTTTCTTTCTCCAATTTAGCTTGAATGGTGTGCACAAGGACATTTCCCTGTTGCACACCGAATGGACTTGCCTATGAATAATTATTCAATCATGTGTGTAAGGGGATCTTCTGGATGACCCACCAGAGTCTGCAACAATGATATACTTTTGATACATATCTTGAAACCCAATGGCATTCTATGATCACCCTCTTTTAAGCATCTTAGAACCCTGTGTATTCCTCATTCCATGACATTTCTATCTGAACACTGAGATTGTAATGATGATATAGGTAACAGGTGTCTGGTACATGTACCCACAGTGATACTACATTTACAAGCTATTGACTAGGATGAGTCACAGGGCCCTATGCAAGTGCAGTGGATTTGGTTAAAAGTGAAGAACTAGATTTAGTTACATAGTATGTATCAATCACAGGTTTTATTGCATGCTCTTCAGGAAAAATCCTTGAATAAACCAGCATAATCACAGACCATTAAACTTGGACTAGATATTTGGCAACATTTTCTACTCTCCCTGTTTGACAGAAGAAGAGACTGGAAAAGATGAAAGGCCCCCTAAGATTACAGACCGAGTTAAAGGTCCTACAGGGAGAGAAATAAGGTTTACAGAATCTCCAATAAGTAGGAATAATCTGTGGCTTTAAAATGCTCTCAAAACACAGACCTATCATTATCTGTGGTACTCAATCAGAAGAGGGCTGTAAAGTCAGATAAAAACAACCTTTCTAGGTCAGCCAGAACCAAGAATTTCACAACAAATTATTAAGTAGGATAGGAGCCTTCTATCTAATTTCTATAGAAATTTTGGTACCTTGAGCTTTATATCTTCAATACAGTATATTATTTGGCATACGAACTTCAGTAAGCAGGATTTGAATTTTGCTGAAATCTGTAGCCTGGGTTTTAAATTTTTATTAAGTATGTATTTTGTCCTTCCACATCAAAAAAAGATAGCTAAAGTCATGATTTGAAAATTGAACAGCATTGTTGAACATATATGAATTGAATTATACCCTATGTCACAATGAACTTGATTTACATAGATTAATTTCCTCTATTTAAATGTTTTAGTGGTACTAAAATTTGACTTAAAATTCAACTATTTAATTTCCTGTAATAGCTGAAAACACATTTGGCAGAGGGGGTGTTTTAAAGAGACTAGTCTCAAAATTGCTGTCTTGCGGTTCTGATTAGAAGATGTCCAAATATACAGAATTTACCATCTCTCTTCCATCCTCAAAGTCTCTTCATGTATCTATGTCAAATATATCTCTCTACTCAAAGGCCGTTTGCACACTGACATCACAACTGACAAAAAGGTGATAGTGGCAAAAATATTTCAAATATCTTGTTAGGAGGTGGGATTCCTGAGAGCCTGCAGACTAAATCCCAAAGAGATTTTGATGAATATATATATATATATATATATATATATATATATATATATATATATGTATATTGATATGTATATGTATATATATGTGTGTGTGTGTATGTGTATATACATGTATGTATATGTATTTATATATGTATATGATCATTTCTTCTGAAATATCTTTGGGTCTACAGGGACTTCTCAGCATAGCTGACAACCTTGCCCTATATTATATCCAGAATAGTATTAACACCACTTCATATTCTCCAAAATTAAATTAAATCTAAAATGGAATTAGGTTTCAGCTTCTTCCGCCTTTTTAAGTTCTGCCTTTTTGGTGCAATGCCTTCCAGCGGTGCATGGAGATCAGTAATGTTTTCAGATCTGATGCCAGCATCAATCGGATAAATTGTCTGGCAAACAGAGCTACGAGAACAGGAAATGGGCTGGCACCCTCTGATGAATGCGTACTCTCCCTTCTCTATAAGCCAATTAGTTTTCTGAGTTAACATGACTCTTCCTAGTCCAAACAAATGTTTAAAGAGAACATTCTATCATGTAACTCAATATGCTCCTGCTTAATGATAGGTCTGCTGAAGATAGGTATTTACTACTGTGTTATATGGCTTACCAAGAAGAACATATAGGGTTTCTCAGACCAACTCTGTGAATTCAAGAAACTGCCACTCAGAACTACAGCATACACACTTATCTATAACAGGCCATATTTATTAACCCTCATCAAGATAACCTCTACTTACTTCCAAGTATTGCATTACAGCATTACAGGGATCTAGGCCAATCCATTTAATCTGCCTGAGCTATGTAATAGGGAGCTTAATATGCTTATTTTTTCCTCTCATGGCGTATGAATATAAAAGAGAGAACTGTTTAAAAAGAAGATTATTTAAAGAAGAAATTTGAAAATGATAACATACTACAATTGCAAAATTGTTCATTGAGAGGCACAACCATTAATTTATTTTCTGCTGCCATAAAATATCAGAAACCAAATAATTTGCAACAATAGAGACTTATTTGGCTGGTGATTCCGTTCTCAAGTCCGGGAGATCTGAGAGCATGGCACAGTCTTGTCCTGACTTTTGCTTATTCTACCATAGCATGGCATAGGACATCATAGGGCAACACAAGGCAAGTATATCAGAGAGATCTCACTGTCAAAACAAAGCCATTCACTCACCAACCATGTATGACTTAATCCATTAATGAAGACAGATTTCTCATCATCCTGTTTCCCAAAAGTACCATCTCCTAAGATCATTAAGATATTAATTTGAAGACTCAGTCTTTAAAGCAAATAAAAAGAATACATTAAAAGTACGTGAACAATAATATGAACACTTGTTTAGAATATATCCAAAAAATTATGTTCCTCATGACCCAGTAAGATTCTTTCTGGTTATATGCATCAGCAAAAAATCTTTCATGTTATTAGATAGAAAGAACCACAAAGCTCTCATTATGTCAGATAAGAAATAGGAAATGAACTGATCATTATCCACAGATGAACATAATTACCACAGCCACAAGTACACAAACCAATGCAGCAATACTTCAAACAACTATGAGTGAAAAACAGCCAGTAACAATAATATATGAAGGATGGCATGATGTAAACTTTAAATACACAGTGAAATATAGTGAACTGGATTTAGATATGAATATTTGAACAAGAATTTTTCACAACATTTGTGGCTATGGTATACACATACTTGAGAAATATACTTCAGGGGCAGAGGAGAAAACAGAAATGGGAGTTCTGTACTGTGTTCTTCGACATCTAACAATGCAATCACAAGGGGGGAGGGAGGAAGGAACCTGGGAGAGAAAGGGGACAGGGAGGGGAAGAGAGGAACATGATCAGGTACTGGGTGGAGGAAAAGGACTGAATCCCTGAGGGCCAGCAGAAAGAATGGAAACAGGCAACCTTGGGAGGTAGGAGGTGTGAGAGGGCGGGGGCGGGGGCTAGAATGTACCAGAGACCTGGGAGGTGAGAGATTCTCAAGACTCAAAGGGAGAGACCTTAGATGGAATGCCTTATAGTGGGGACAGGGAACTTGTAGAGCCCACCTCCAGCAGAAAGACAGGGCATCAAGTGAGGGATGGGGTTGCTATCCCAGAGTCAAAACTCTGACCCATAATTGTTCCTGTTTGAAAGAACTTCAGGGACAAAAATGGAGAATAGGCTGAGGAAAAGGACATCCAATGACAGACACAAAGTGGGATCCAGCTCAAGGGGAGGCCCCAAGGCCTGACACTAATACTGAGGCTAGGAAGTGCTCACAAAAAGTGACCTATCATGACTGAAAGGCCCCCTGAAAGGCCCAAGAAGCAGCTGAAAGAGTTAGATGCAGATATTTGCACCCAACCAATGGACAGAAGCTGGTGACCCCTGCGGTAGAATTAGGAAAGAGCTGGAAGTAGCTAAGGAGCAGGGCAACCCTGTAAGAGGACTAGCAGTCTCAATTAACCTGTATACTCGAGATCTGTCAAGCACTGGACCACCAACCAGGCAGCGTATACCAGCTGATATGAGCCCCCAACATATATACAGCAGAGGACTGCCAGGTCTGGGTTCAATCAGAGATGATGTGCCTAACCATCAAGAGACTGTAGGCCCCAGGGAGTGGAGAGGTCTGGTGGGGTTGGGGGGGAGAGTGTAAAAATAAATAAATAAATAAATAAATAAATAAATAAATAAATAAAATTAAAACAAAGAAAAAGTAGGAAATTTTAGAGATAAATGGAAGATTGCTAATTTCTATTACATCTGTAATGTGGGTAGTATGATTTTCTTGTATTAGTTTCATCGTGGAAAAAAACAAATCAACGAAAGCACTTCATGATTATGATCAAAATATTTAATTAGACCATATTAGGCAAAACTTATTATGGTCTTACTGGTCACAGTAGCCATTTCTTGTTGAGTGACTACTGAAGTCATAAATCAGGTGTCAGCTTAATACATAGAATAAACAGTCCCATATAAGTAGGATACAGAAACTGAATTTCAAATATCAGCTGTGAGTATCTTTCAGATAATGTCTGCATTTTGAAAAGATCAGAAAATTAATAGAAGTATCCATGTATGCTGCCCCATTGTTCAGACATCCTCCTCCACCACCCTCTTGCTCATTCAGCCAGTTTGGTTATACTGTCTCTTTGAAGCTTCAGGCATTCCAGATTCAGACTCAGCCTGAGACTTTAAGCTTCCTATTCTTCTTGCTGTCCTGCTCAGATTAGATCAAAAGGCCTCTTCTTTAGCTCACCAGGAATGTCTGGCTAAAGTTGAACCTCAGCAGCCTCCCTTCCCTCCATCATTTGACATTCAGGAACCAAGTTTTGAATAACTTTCTTTACACTCATCACCAATCTCAAATCATTCTAATGTTTTGTTGATATTTTTCTCTCCTTTCACGAATTACAGGTTCATACTTACTGGTGCATCTCTGGGATCTAGATCAGTGCTTGGCGCAAAAGGCATTTAGTAAGAATTGAATGGATGAAAGTGTCAACAGGTCCTAAAAGCTTTATAAACTAGAGTGAGGAATATAGATACGAACAGCTTCTTTCTCCATCTGTTAAAAACTAGCAGTCTCCCAAACAATTAAGATAAGTAAGAAAAGGTTCATAGTTCAAGAATAAAGTCAACCATAGTAGGACATCCTGAGGATAGGAACTGGAGGAAGCTAGAAACATTACTCTCAGTAAGGAATCAAAGGACAATGATGATGGTTCTGGTAGATTTCTTATTTTTTTTGCAGTGTAGGGTCCTGTCTAGGGAATGTTGTTGCCTATTGTGAGAGTGGGTCTTCTCACCACAGTGAACCTCACCAAGATGATCCCTCACAGGTGTAACCAGAGATCAACATAATCTAAATAACCACATGGATATGTTTGGAATCCAATCTCCCAGGTGATTATCGACTCTCTCAGTTGATGATCAGTTTTAATCATCACATCTTTCTTCTGTCTATCTAGAAAACCCTACCTGAAGTGGATAATATGTCAGTTTCAGTAGGGGACCCATGTTAGAGATCTTTTAACATTTTTTTCCTTAGAGGTTAACAAAGACTCTACATATACATCTGCTTCTAAACCAAGTTAAAGGCCTTTGCTGATAAATATGGTACAGCTTATTAATCTTATATCTTTAAAGAGATTTCTAGTTCAATTGCTAGGTATTGTCATTGGCAATTTTATCCTACCTCTTTGTAGAGGAGGGAAAAATGGAGGAGATAATATTCACTAGAGAAACACAAATTAGAACAAGGTCATCAATAAACTTCACCAAAAATTAATGCTAAGAGCATTCTCAGATCTGTTACATATATATGTATATGCATGTATATATATGTATGTTTATGTATATGTGTATATAATTATTGATATCCTATATTTTAAGTAAAACAAAACAATTGTTTTTGAAATTTCTGCCAAGCAATTGTCATGTAACTAAATACTTAACTGGAAACTTTTCCACTGATTAATACACTGCTTACAAATTTTAGCTTCCAAATGCCATGGGAATATGCTCTTGGTCACAAGTATAGTATTTCTCCCAGCAGACATCTACATTATACAAAGATTCATACAATATAAGAGTTCCATTACAAATTCCCCAAAGGGTCTTTCTTTTTTGTATTTTCTTGGTTTGTGTGCAGCAAGACTAGAGTTCACAAAGGAAATTCCATTCCTATGCTAAAATTTGCAATGGCAGTTTCTATTTTAGAAGACCTTTGCATCAGTGGTTTTGTAAGGAAAAGCTTGTGTTACTTTTAAAAACGGAAAGAAACTAGTGAAATATTGCTTAGCTTGCAATTCTTGAGAGCATGGTATCCAGAGAAACATAAAATGCCCTATTTGTATGTCATTTGGATGCCCAAAGTTGACACCTTTCATAAATAGGGTAGACAACTTCTATGGAATGTTAGGACAACTTGCAGAACAGTCTAAATTAAAACCACCTTTTCACCACTTGTTTTATGCTTGAAGTCTCTTCCAGTTATAGCCTTTCTCTGTGCCCTAACATTCTTTCCTTCCTAGAATTCTGCTACTTCTTATACTTATGGAACAATAACAATATATGTGTATGTATGTATATACATACATACATACATACATATATACATACACATAATCTCTGACTATTAATAATGTGCTTTTATTCTCTTGGCAATATTCCATTATACATGTTTCATTAATTATAGATACACTTAAAAATTAATGGCTGTTTGAGCTCATGTATTTTGCACAGTTAAAAATGAAGCTGCAGTAAATATTTACATACAAGGTTTTGTATGGGTGCATGCTTCCATCACTCTGGGACTTATGTTTATAAGTGATACTGTTAAGTGATATATTAAGAATATGTCTTAATTTGTGCAAATGATCAGCCTAGCTTCCAAAAGGCTTTTACCATTATACATTTGTACCCACAAGATATGAAGTACTTTGGGAGTTTTTAGAAAGTCAGAAAGGTGTTAACAGGATGTGACAGGGAAGACAGAATGGGAATCTCCCTTCTTCTTTTCTACTTCATCACACTTACCTTTACCTATCCATGGACAAAGATGGATATTACCTAGACAGAAGTTGTAACCCTTTCTCTGGATACAGCATGTGCTTACCTTAGATCATCAAAGTTCTCTTGCAGACTGGTGACCTGACTATTCCCTCTGCCATTTCACATCCATCAGTTTTCCAAACTGACCTTTCCCCTCTTTGGATCTCATTACCTGCGTGTTCCTTGCTTGTCACTTCCCAGTGACCTGTGTTCACCTTTCTTTTTCCTTTGGTAAGACTACTCTCACTGAAAACTAGCCCAAACCGTATCTATTATAGCCAGTTTAATAGACAATTACAAGTACCATGTATATAATTGCAGCCAAATACCTTCCAGTAAGAAAAACTTCCTAGCCAAATTAGATAATAAACATGATAATGGGTAGTATACTATTTTTGTTGGCAAGCAGGCACAGAGCAGGTTGAGCAATTGATATGTTCTCTAGTTCTTTACATATCTAGTGTGCCTACTATGCACAGGACCCACTATAGGCTAGTAGATCAATATCTTAGAAGCAGGATTTTATACTCCTGAAAACCTGCATTATTTACAGGGTAAAACCACAAGCTATAAAGAGTTTATTGGATTCTTAATTTTTATTTAGGGAAGTGTAGTATGCATTTATGAAATATTCTATCTATCCTACATAATAAGAATGTGGTTTATTTAAACAATGAAAACTCATTCCTAAAGCCTATTATGCTAATTAGTAATATATCACCTTTACCAACAACAGATACCTACATTTAACACTTAAAAAAGAATATGGTCAAAAAAAATCACTTGGCATAAGCACACTTTTGATTATTAACTTCTGATAAGATCTCATCTGGCTGCATCTAAAGCTTGGCTTTCTGATGAGGTATAATCTCAGCGATCACTGTAGATGTCACTCAAGGTCCTCCAGGTTATTGTAGAATTACTTCAAATTTTAGACCACACATCAACCCTTAAATCCTGTCCTGGAAGTGATATTTACTGAAATCCCATGATATGCTAGGCATACAATTGCATTTACATATCTCACCAAGAATAGCATGACTTAAGTTGCTATCATTGGGTAGCTCTACTTTACAAAGAAGAAATCCAGTTTGCCTAAGTCATGAGAAGCAATGTGGCGGAGACTCACATCTGCATTTTCCTATGTCTAAAGCAATATTTAAAATATTCTTCAGTTTAAGTGATACACACACACACACACACACACACACAATTTTCTTGTACTGTCTCATTGGTTTTATTCTTTTTATACCCTGTGGTTAGTAAACACTTGAAGAATTTTAATAAAGGTCTCGAATCATTTCTCATATAGGCCTAATTATTCAGAAAATTGATGTGATAATTAAAAAGTTACCTTTCTTCTCAATACTCAGTATAGATCTTTTACTAGGAATGACTGTCATAATTAATACCTTATGATTATAATATATACTATTTGCCACTTTTCTCTTCTGGCTATACACTTGAATATGTTACTTTTTTGTAAGGCAACCACATACATTCTAATGTATGTTTTCTTCTGCAGTTTAATTTCTTCACACCAATATAATTTTGATATCTTACTTGAAATATTTCAGGCCATAGACAACTGAACTTCAGACACTATCACACCTTTTCTTTGTAACCATAAGTTTTAGATAAGCTTTCACACCATTGTCTCTATATGCATACCTTACAAGCTGTATTTACAGTCTGTATCCAAAATCATTGTGGATATAGAGTCTTAGTCCACCCCAGTAGTTAGTTGTGCCCTATTCAGCAGCTTCTTCAGAGGGTTTGCCATAAATCACATGAGCACAATGGCAACCAGTACTCTCTGCTTCCCATCAGGTCCTTCAACTTGCTATTGACATTAAGTGAATAGTCCTAGGTTTAGCATACTACCAGGGTTCTGTGTCACATGAGCAGAGACCTTTTCTGAAGAGTGTGTGAGCTACTAGTTAGTATAATTTAAACATTAATTATGAATACAGTCCCCCAAATGTCATGAGAACAAATAACTCACTGAGCTACTACTGAGCAAATGACCTAACTGCTGAGGCCAGACAAACAGGAGAGTTATTAGCAACAATGCATTACTAGACTCAGTTATATTTTACACAGTGTTGGATAATCCATAGAGCCCATTTCTGTTTTTCTCATAAATAAGATATATAATTTAATGGTTCTCTTTTATCTCATACGTCATAGTGAATCTGTGAGAACACACTTCATCTCTTCAATCTATTTTTTGAATGTAGCATATTTACAGATATGAATGAATATTGTGGTTTGAGTTTTGATTCTGTCTCATGAGTGTGTATTTTTGTGTTACTACTGACAAAGTGGAGAAAGTATATTTAATGTAGAAAAATTGTCAGTGTTATTTGTCAAGAAAGACTCTGAAGTTTACTCACCATTGAAATTGGCATTGCTTAATCTGTACTGAATCCAACCTACAGTAGCTTATTATTTGAAGTTATTAGAAGGATATCACACCAATTATTCCTGGGAATCCAATCATGAAGTACATGTACAAAGAATAACATAGAATTTAAATATAACATAAACTGATCATTTATAAATGTATTGTTACAGAAATTAAGGAACGTGACATACTATTATAACTATCTGATAAGAAAAATTCCTCCCACCCATTCAAAACTGACTCTTAAGTCAAGCTATCAATGACAGTATAATAAGTAAATAAATCTTGCTACTGATAGATAGCTACAATGCCTTTAAACTCAACACTTTCCTACAAAAATACTTTTGTTTCCTAAATATCATTTCTAGCACTTTCATCTTAGTTTTTATTTAACTTTAAAAAATTAAAATTTCTCTTTCTGCTGGAGCAAACTCCTAGCTGGTCAGCTTCCAGGAAGACACCATATTTTGACCCATCCCAGAGACTCCTCTACACTCAGAGAAATTGGTAAGAACCCTCCTCCACAACCCAAAGTCCCAAAGCTACAGCATGGAGCCTGACCTAGGTACCCATCACCCACCAAAACCCCACCCTCCCAAATACCACTCCCCTTCTGCCATTTCCACCTGGTCCTTTCTGCTGTGGGAGACTCCTAGCTTCTCTACTCCCAGGAATACACCATATTCTGACCCATCCCAAAGGCTCTGCTGCATTCAGAGCAGTTGAGGATCCACTGTACCCAGAGCAGTTGACTCCTAGCTGGTCTACATACGTAAAGACACCATATCCTGACCCACTGGCATGGGTTCCTTCTGGTCTGAGCTGGTGCCCTGGACAGACCTTGGGGACTATCTCTATAACCAATCCCACAACACAAATAGGAACCTGGATTTCCAGAAGTTCTACCATGCTCAGGATCATAGTGGAAGCTGGACTCCCAGGAGCTCTAAAACACCCAGGATCATAGGATTTCAGGATCCCAGAGGCAGCCTGACTCCTAGGAGCTCATATACCCAGGATCTTAGGATCACACATTTACAGAGACAGCTGGACTCTGATGAGTTCTGATACAACCAAGATAACAGGAGAGACAGGCTCCAGTCAGAGACAGTGAGGGCAGGTAGCACTAAAGACAACCAGATGGTGAAAGGAAAGCATAAGAATATAAACAATAGAAACCAAGGTTACTTGGCATCATCAGAACCCAGTTCTCTCACCATAGCAAGTCCTGGATATCTCATCACACTGGAAAAGCAAGATTCATATGTAAAATCACTTCTCATGATGATGATAGAAGACTTTAAGAAGGACATAAATAACTCACTTAAAGAAATGCAGGAGAACACAGATAAACGGTTAGAGGCACAAAAGAGAAAACACAAAAAATCCCTTAAAGAATTAAAAAAAAAAAACCAAACAAGTGAAGGAATTGAGCAAAACCATCCAGGATCTAAAAATGGAAGTAGAAACAATAACATAATCACAAAGGGAAACTACCCTGGAGATAGAAATCCTAGGAAAGCGATCAGGAGTCATAGAGGCAAGCACCACCAATAGAATACAAGAGATAGAAGAGAGAATCTCAGATGCAGAAGATACCATTGAAAACATTGACACAGCTGATACAGAAAATGCAAAATGCTCCTAACCACAAAACATCCAGGAAATCCAGGATACAATGAGAAGATCAAATATAAGAATAACAGATATAGAAGAGAGTAAAGACTTGAAGGGACAGTAAATATCTTCAACAAAATTATAGAAGAAAACTTCCTTAACCTAAAGAACAAGATGCCCATGAGTATACAAGAAGCCTACAGAACTCCAAATAGACTAAACCAGAAAAGAAATTCCTCCCATCACATAATAATCAAAACACCAAATGCACAAAACAAAGAAAGAATATTAAAAGCAGTAAGGGAAAAAGATCAAGTAACATATAAAAATTATAAAAATTACACCGGACTTCTCACCAGAGTCTATAAAAGCCAGAAGTTCCTGGACAGATGTCATACAGACTCTGAGAGAACACAAATCCCAGCCTAGGCTACTATACCCAGCAAAACTCTCAATTACCATAGATGGAGAAAACAAGATATTCCATGACAAAGACAAATTTACACAGTATCTTTCCACAAATCCAACCCCACAAAGGATAATAGAGGGAAAACTCCAACACAAGGAGGGAATACACCTTAGAAAAGGCAAGAAAGTAATCTTCCAACAAACCTAAAAGAAGATAGTCACTCTAACATAATTCCACCTCTAATAATAAAATAATAATAATAATAAAAATAACAAGAAGCAAAAATCACGTTTCCTTAATATCTCTTAATGTCAATGGACTCAATTCCCCAATGAAAAAACATAGACTAACGGACTAGATATGTAAATGGGACCCAGGATTTTGCTCCATATAGGAAATGTGCATCAGTGAGAAAGGCAGACACTACCTAATAGGAAAAGGCTAGAAAACAATTTTCCAAGCAAATGGTCCCAAGAAACAAAATGGAGTAGCAATTCTAATATCAAATAAAATTGACTTTCAACCAAAAAGTTATCAAAAAAGATAAAGACATTTCAGACTCATCAAAGGAAAAATCTATCAAATGAACTCTCAACTCTGAATGACTATGTTCCAAATACAAGAACAACCACATTCATAAGCAAAGCGTTGCTGAAGCTCAAAGCACACATTATACCTCATACAATAATGTGGGAGACTTCAGCACCCACTCTTAGCAATGGACACATTACGGAAACAAAAACTAAACAGAGACACAGTGAAACTAAGAGAAGTTATAAACCAAATGGATTTAACAGCTATCTATAGAACATTTCATCCAAAACAAAAGAATATAACTTTTTCTCAGGACCTTACGGTACTTTCTCCAAAATAGACCATATAATTGGTCACACAACAGGCCTTGACAGATACAAGAAGACTGAAATAATCTCATGCGTCCTATCAGATCACCATGGACTAAGGCTGATCTTCAACAATAACAACAAAAACAATGGAAAGCCCACATACATGTGGAAACTGAACAACCCTTTACTCAATAATAACTTGGTCAAAGAAGACATGAAGAAAGAAATTAAAGACTTTCTAGAATTTAATAAAAATGAAGGTACATAATATCAAAACATATGAGACAAAATAAAAGCAGTGCTAAGAGGAAAACTCATAGCTCTAAGTGGCTACCAAAAGAAACTGGAGAGAGCACACACTAGCAGTTTGACAGCACACCTGAAAGCTCTAAAACAAAAAGAAGCAAATACTCCAAGGAAGAGTAAACAGAAGGAAATAATCAAACTCAGGGCTGAAATCAATCAAGTAGAAACAAAAATAACTATTCAAAGACTCAACAAAACCAGGAACTGGTTCTTTGACAAAATCAACAAGGTAGATAAACCCTTAGCCAGATTAAGCAGATGGCACAGAGACAGTATCCAAATTAATAAATCAGAACTGAAAAGGGAGACATAACTACAGAAATTGAGGAAATTAAAAAAATCACCTGATCCTACTACAAAAGCCTATACTCAACAAAACTGGAAAACCTGGATGAAATGGACAATTTTCTAGAGAGATACTAGGTACCAAAGTTAAATCAGGAACAGATTAAACCATCTAAACAGTCCCATAATGCCTAAAGAAATAGCAGCAGTCAGTAAATGTCTCCCCACCAAAAAAGCCTAGGACCAGATGGTTTTAGCGAAGAATTCTATCAGAGCTTCAAGGAAGACATAATACCAATTCTCTTCGAACTATTCCACAAAATAAAAATAGAAGGAACACTACCCAATTGGTTCTATAAAGCCACAATTATGGTCATACCTAAACCACACAAAGATCCAACAAAGAAAGAGAACCAATCTCCCTTATGAATATCCATGCAAAAAACGCTCAATAAAATTCTCATAAACTGTATCCTACAACATATCAAAACAATTATCCATCATGATCAAGTAGGTTTTATCCAAGGAATGCAGGGATGGTTCAATATACAGAAACCCATCAACATAATTCACTATATGAACAAACACACACACACATACACACACAAAAACCACATGATCATCTCAGTAGATACTGACAAAGCATTTGACAATATTCAGCACCTCTTCATGGTAAAGTCTTGGAAATGTCAGGAATTCAGGGCCAGTACCTAAACACAGTAAAAGCAATGTACAGCAATCCAATAGCCAACATCAAACTAAATGGAGAAAAGTTTGAAGCAATCCCACTAAAATCTGGGGCTAGACAAGGCTGCCCACTCTCTCCTTACCTATTCAATGTAGTACTGGAAGTCTTAGCCAGAGCAGTTAGATGACAAAAGGAGGTCAAAGGGATACAAATTGGAAACGAAGAAGTCAAAATATCACTATTTCCAGATGATATGATAGTATACTTAGGTGACCCCTAAAACTTCCACCAGAGAACCCCTAAACCTGTTAAAAAACTTCAGCAAAGTAGCTGGATATAAAGTTAACTCAAACAAATCAGTAGCCTTCCTCTATGTGAAAGATAAACAGGCTGAAAAAGAAATTAGGGAAATGACACAGTATTCAAAAATAATATAAAGTACATTGGTGTGAATCTAACCATGAAAGTGAACAATATGTGTGACAGGAACTTCAAGTCTCTGAAGGAAGAAATCGAAGAAGATCTCAGAAGATGGAAAGATCTCCCATACTCACGGATTGGCAGGATTAATATAGTAAAATTGGCCATCTTGCCAAAAGAAATCTACAGATTCAATGCAATCCCCATCAAAATTCCAACTCAATTAATTCTTCATAAAGTTATAAAGAACAATTCTCAAATTCATTTGGAATAACAAAAAAACAAGAATAGTGAAAACTATTTTCAACAATATACTAACTTCTGGGGGAATCACTATCCCTGACCTAAAGCTGTATTACAGAGCAATGGTGATAAAAACTGCATTGTATTGGTACAGAGATAGGGAAGAAGATCAATGGAATAGAATTGAAGACCCAGAAATGAACCCACACACCTATGATAACTTGATCTTTGACAAAGAAGCTAAAACTATCCAGTGGAAAAAAGACAGCATTTTCAACAAATGATGCTAGTTGAACTGAAGATCAGCAAGTAGAAGAATGCAAATCGATCCATTCTTATCTCCTTGTCCAAAGCTCAAGTCCAAGTGGATCAATGACCTCCACATAAAACCAGATACACTGAAACTATTAGAAGAGAAAGTGGGGAAGACCCTCAAACACATGGGCACTGAGGAAATGTTCCTGAACAGAATACCAATGGCTTATGCTCTAAGATCAAGAATTGACAAATGGGACCTCATAAAATTGCCAAGCTTCTGTAAGGCAAAGAACTCTGTCAATAGGCCAAAATGGCAACCAACAGATTGGGAAAAGATCTTTACCAATTCTACATCCGATAGAGGGCTAATATCAAATATATACAAAGAACTCACAAAATTAGACTCCAGATAACCAAATAACCCTATTATAAATGAGGTATAGGGCTGAACAAAGAATTCTCAATTGAGGACTTGAATGATCAAAAAGCACCTAAAGCAGTGTTGGGCATCCTTAGTCATCAGGGAAATGCAAATCAAAACAACCCTGAGATTCCACCTCACACCAGTCAAAATGGCTAAGATCAACAATTCAGTTGATAGCAGATGATGGTGAGGATGTGGAGAAAAAGGAACACTCCACCAATTTTGGTGGGATTGAAACTGGTACAACCACTTTGGAAATCAGTCTGGTGGTTCCTCAGAAAATTGGACATAGTATTACCTAAGGACTCAGTTATAACACTCTTGGTTATATACCCAAAGACACTCCAAAATATAACCAGAACACATGCTCCACTGTGTTCATAGCAGTCTTATTTATAATAGCTAGGAGCTGGAAAGAACCCAGATGTCCTTCAACAAAGGAATGGATACAGAAAATGTGGTACATGTACACAATGGAGTATTACTCAGCTATTAAAAACAATGAATTTTAATCCCAGCACTTGGGAGGCAGAGGCAGGCAGATTTCTGAGTTTGAGGCCAGCCTGGTCTACAGAGTGAGTTCCAGGACAGCCAGGGCTATACAGAGAAACCCTCTCTTGAAAAACCAAAAACAAACAAACAAACAAACAAACAAAAACTCACCACAACAACAAAAAACCTAATGAATTCATAAAATTTTTAGATAAATGGATGGAACTAGAAAATATTATCCTGAGTGAAATAACCCAATCACAAAAGAACACACATGGTATGCATTCACTGATAAGTGGATATTAGCCCCAAAGCTCACAATATCCATGATACAACTCATAGACCTCATGAATCTCAAGAATAAGGAAGACCAAACAGTAGGTGCTTCTGTCCTTTTTAGAAAGAGTAATGAAATACTCAGGAGAGCAAATACAGAGACAAAGTATGAAGCAGAGACTGGAGGATGAGCCTTCTGGAGACTGCCGCAACTGGGGATCCATTCCAAATGCAGACACTGTTGTGGATGTCAGGAAGTGCATGCTGACAGGAACCTGATATTTGTGTCTCCTGAGAGGTTCTGCAAGAGCCCGACATATACAGAGGCAGATAATCACAGCTAACCATTGAACTGACCATGGGGTCCCCAGTGGAGGAGTTAGAGAGAATACTAAAGAAGCTGAAGAGGCTTGAGGCACCATGAAGAGACCAAGAATACCAACTAACCAGAGCTCCCAGGGTCTAAACAGCCAGCCTGGGAACACACATGAAGGGACTCATGGCAACAGCTGTATTTGTAGTGGAGGATGGCCTTGTCCAGCATCAGTGGGAGAGGAGGTCCTTGGTCATGTGAAAGCTGGATGCACCAGTGTGGGGAAATTCGAGGGTGGGTAGGTAAGATTGGGTGGATGAGTGGAGGCACACCCTCATAGAAGCAGGAGGAGGGAAGAAGGGATAGGAGTTTCAGGGGGGAATGAGGAAAGGGGATAACATCTGAAATGTAGATAAAAATTAACCAATTAAAACAAAAACTGATAATGTAACTGGCTATTGCAGTCAAGCATTTGAGAATCTTTGTCAACAATTTAATATTACCCATATTACTGGGGTTTCTTATAATCCTAAAGGACAAGGTATTGTGGAACAGGCCCATGGAACTTTAAAACAATATCTTCCACAATTTATTTAAATCATGTTCTTTTTATTTTATTTTTTTTAAAAAAATGGATGCCATGGAACTCTCTGCTGAGTTTCTATGACTCTTGTATTCTTCTTAAATGTGACCAGTTATTCAGATTTAATCATGAACTGGTCTAGAAATCAATTCAATATTGGAAGTAACAGTCTTCATTTGGAAGGCTGGTTCTGGACATTTTTAGAGACATATTTGGAAGTTAGCTACAGTTCTCTATGATGTTATATTAGCAAGAGGAAAAAGTTGGGACAAGATCTGTATTTCAAATCAGTGTTAGTGTATGTGTTAAGGCTCTTTTAATTGTCATGTTAAAATTACTTTTGTTTATTCTACAGTATTTAATGTAGGTTGTACTGATTGTACACTTTTTAATTGTTTTAGTGTGTTGAAACCTGGCATGTCTGTTATAGGAGTGGTCTATCAACCAGCTTTTGTTTTATTGCCCTGAGTATTACAGGACCTTGGTATTCTGAAAAAGGTTTGCAAGTACTGGAAGAAATGAGTCAGGCTTTAAGCAGAAGCAAGAGGATAGTGGGCTTGATTATTGGTATAGCAGCTTTGATTACATTAATAGCTAGTACCACTGCTTCCAAAATTGCTTTGACACAAGAAGTTAAGACAGCTATGTTCGTTAATCATCTAGCAAGAAATGTTACTAATATTCTGAGTATTAAAGAGGATTTAGATAGATATTTGGAAAAACGGATTGATGTTCTTTATGATACTATTCATATTATTGGAGAGGAGTTTCAGAGTTTAAATGTAAGGAGCCATCTCAAGTACCATGCCAAATACCAATGTATTTGTGCTACTTCTAAAATTTACCATGACAGCCACTATATTTGGGAAAAGGTTCAGAGACACTTGCAGGGTATTTGGCATAATTCTAACACCTCTTTGAATGTTCTAGCTTTGCACACTGAGATTATCAATTTAAAGAATGTTGCTCCACTGAGCTTTGATCCAGAAGATACTGCTGATAAAATTATTCATGGCCTGATAGTCAGTATTTCTGTCTTGGTCAAGCTTCAAGAATGGCATATATAGCTTAATCATGCTAGCCCCTTTTGTCCTCGGAATACTTTTATTCCTGCTCGCCATGTCAAAACTTGTCTTTAACAACATCAACATGCTGGCAGCCAAAGTGCATGGCTTGAAACTAAGAATGGATCCCCAAATTTAATAGGCTGGCAAGCCAATGACGGGCAACCTTCTTGAAGCGCCTTACCAACCTAAGACATAAATGCATTGCTTTTGATAATGCATATTCAATGACGGGTAAGAAACCTAAATCATGGGTTAGAACAAAGAAGTAGGCTTCAGGCATGAAAATGACTTTGGCTTAGGACAGGGAAGTAGGCTAAGATATTTTGGTCATCCTGATTGTCCCTTAGAAACAGTGATCACAAAACTGTTTATTGCCTTGCTTGTTCTTTGACTACTTGAGTTTATTGTCTTGCTTGTTCCTTGACTGTTTGCATCTACTGTATTGCTAGTTCCTCAACCTAGAACTGACCTTAATACTTGCATGTAATTAAAATGGTATAAAAGGAGATTGGGAAAAAATAAGATTTAATATGTCCATGTTTTTTCTCATTCTAAATTGCTACAATGATAATAACTACTTAAATGGCTTATTAAGAAAAAGAAATCAAACAATTTGTGAAAATTCCCTATAAAACTCTGTTTATATGAATATGTAAGATTTTTAAGACCCACCTCTACTATGAAAAATCCCTTGCAAACTTCCTTTCCAAATTTTACAGTAAAAAGCTCAAACGATGGAAACCAACAGCTTTGGGGGCTCTATGCACAGTTATATGACAGGCGTGTTCCCTAACATATAGAAAGAACTGACTGAGATAAAGTGGAGCCTGTTTACTTAAAACTAATTCAGCTGAAAGTGTAAACTGCTGTGGAGAATACAGACAATTTTGGTGAATTTTTGAAGAATGAGTATGGACTAGCATGGAAGTGAAAAACTTCTGGTAGCTACAGTTTTAGAGAGGATCCCACATTGTCCTGAGTAGTATTTCCAGGAATCTAAATGTGGCCATCAGTGTAGAGGAATTTCTTTTGTTTGTTTGTTTGTTTGTTTATTATGTGTACAGTTCTGCCTGCATGTATGCCTGCAGGTGAGTAGAAGGGTACCAGATTTCATGATAGATGCTCATGAGCCACCATGTGGTTTCTGGGAATTGAACTCAGGGCCTCTCAAAGACTAGACAGTGCTCATAAACAAATTAGACAAGATAAACAGATAAACAGATAAAGACAAGTCATGTCAGAGAATGAGAAAGAGTCAGAAGATTGGAACAGATTTCCAGGATTACTTTGAGCCAAGCAGAGCAAATCAGTCTGAAGCCAAGAGAAGCCATTTAGAATCAATAAGCCTGACAGATTAGATTGTACAGAGGCTAAATGCTTCAAGCTCTAAGTCTAGAGATAGAACAGAGAAGGAAATGCTCTATCTCAGTCCAAGCTGTGTATTCACACAACTTGGGTATAGATCCCATCTCATCATTTCATCTGAGGAATAAAAGTGACACTTATTTTACGTATCAGATAAAGATACATTAGCATGTAGCTCTGATTTTCTCAACAGTCGGTGGAAAGCTACATCACTGTTCAATAAATTGAAGCCTCCCTTATATGAGAGAAGCCTGACTGAATCTTTTTTTAGATTGCCAGCTAGTACATTCTGCCTCGTTTAACCACTAGGAGCCTTTGTCATGTACAACGTAAAAAATACAAAATATATAGGATGTGATTTTCAGTGGAATAGAACAAAAATATTTCTACAGCCAGGGAACATCATAGGAATAAAGACAAAAGAAAAATCAATTATGGAAGCATTCTTTAATCATTTAAGATCCCCATCCAGATAGACAGATGCTGAATAAAAGATTAAGTTTTAATTACAAGATTATTAAATGACACTTTCCCTTGTAGTTGATAGTCAAACTAATTTGGTGTGCAAAAAGAGTAGATTTTATTTTAGTATGACAGTTTTGTCAATTTGAAACCTCCTAGATTTATCTAGAAACACTGTTTTACTGAGAGATTGTTAACATTCGATTTTCCTGAAGGTATGTCTATGTTGGATTGTCCTAATGTAATTGGTATGGTAAGATCTAGCACCCTCACCATGAGAACATCATTTCATAGGCAGGAAGTACTGAACTTTATAAGAGTGGTGACCAATCTGATCACAAACAATCAAGTGAACAGTTATTAATTATTTTTCTTTTTCTTTCTTATCTTGGGATGTAACTAGAAGCCTCAAACTCCAGTCAATGTGACTTTACCACAATGGTGGATATTATTCTGGAGTTCTCTAATGAATAAACACTTTCTTTCCTAAACTACTTTTTGTTGGGATATTTTTATTACATATGTAGTAGCACATTTAGTGAAGAAACTGTATGTGACAGACTGTCTGGAATTTAGGGAAGTATAAAGTCAAGAAGAAAAGCAAACTAGAGCATGATAGAAAACATAATATCTAGCTGGAAGTCAGATTAATATGCATGATTACAGATTAATATAAATACTTAATTTCTATTGCCAATAAAACATGTTGAATTTCAAGAAAACTTACAGAAAATATGAACACAAAAGCTGTAGATAACTTGGAAGATAAATTGGCCTGTGCTTATACAATTAACATAGATGTTCTATAATCTAGCAACTGTTCATATATAATTATCTGACTGATTTAAAAGTTGTAGATCCATGAATGTTTATAGATGCCTTATTCATAATCAGAAACAGAAAGCAATAAACATTTCTTTCAGGATTTACTCAAACTATGGCCTATCCATACAGTATTACTCTTCTGAAAAATAATGAATGAACTCTCAAGTCACAAAAAGACCAGATTACTTAAACTCATATTACTACTAAAATTACTAGTTTGAGGAGTGATATAATTTGAAGACCAGTTATAGCTGTTGTTTTTGATCGACTCATTCATTGTTTTGTTTCATTTCTTTTTTATTTCATGTATATTTGCACATGTGTATTGTGCGTGTGTGTGTGTGTGTGTGTGTGTGTGTGTATTCAACTGTATCTAGGCATATATGTGTGAGAGTTCATGAGTATGCAAAGGCCTAGGGCTAATTTCCAGAATATTATGTCTTATTCTTTGAAACAGAACCTTGCAATCAAACAAAGAGTTCATCTACATGGTTAGTCTCACTAGCCAGATTGTCTCAAGGATCCCCTGTCTATGCCTTCTAAGGCTGGTGTTATGGAATTCTTATAGGACCAAGGCTGACCCAGAATTCACTACTTAGTCCATGTTGGCCTTATACCAACCCTTAGCTTGATTAATGTAAAATTGCAGTTACAAGAAACCACACCTACATAATTATATAAAATTAATTGTGAAATATAAAATACTACCAAACAGATCAACTGAGTTACTAGAGATTGTATAATGTAAAATAATAGGAAACAGATCAATTGAGTCCTTAGAGATATTAGGTATTTCTTTCATACTAAATTATCCTATAGAATATTGAAATTTATTTTTCAAAGCCCACAGAATGAACCTTGATATGTATGTTTTCAAGAAGCATTTAAGGAGCGTCTAAAACAGAAATGTGTTATGTGACATGACCTCACTTGTGTAAGTGGTTAGAAGTGCTTACCTATTCAACTTTATAAATGAGTAGAATTTAAAAGATTAAAAACATCAGTAATTGTACATAGGACTATACTCTCGCTTATAGTATTGTCCATTGTGGGGAATTGAGGGCAGAATCATAATTCTGTTGTCACCATGCATGTGTATTGAAATGAAACTCTGTGTAAGTGGAGGGATGCTGAGAGGCAGGTTCCCATTGCAGAAAAAAATTATAAACAATCAAGCATTTGAGGCTAGAATAATTTTTGATATGATGGGTTAATGAGATATCAATTGAATTAATGTCAATCTTTATGAAGAGTTTGATGGCTAACTATAAAATATTTTAATTCATATAGTTTACAATACTTCTTTGTTTATTAGTATAAAAGATCAAAATAGTGATCCACAACAGCAGTGAACATATATGCACCTAAATGAATGATGAGTTTTAGATTGGAACAAACATTTAAAAACATGAGCACCAAAACCAAGAAGATACTATAAACACACACACACACACACGCACACACACACACACACCAGGGTACTTTACAAGGACATGAGAGACAACTAAAAAGCTGCTTCCAATGCCCAGAGCTAGAATAAAAGAAATAACAAAATAAATAAAATAGAATTTGATTAAACAAATACCCATGATCCCTACTTATATGAATAAATAATTGAATAAAGAAATTTGAGAAAATAGATGAGTCTTCCATCTAGGGGAATTCTAGATAATTTATGTAGATACTATACCCTCAAGGAGATAGAATATAACTTGCTATTACTTCAAGTTGGCTGCATGTAGTGACTCTCTAAAGGGAACGAGAAATAGTAATTTCACAGTTGGAAGACATGATATACACTATCTCAGTCAGGTGGTCAAGTTTAAGCTCAAAATGATGTCATTTTGGTAACATGAATCCTGATCTGATATAGTAAGAATGGCAGTTTACCTCAATTATCTTCCTCTCCCAACTTATAATTTAGTTAATGCATAAGAAAAATCTTCAGAAAATGCCAAAAGATATATAATGCACTCAATAATATTTGTCTGTAATTCTTAAAACTATCAATGGTCAAAAAATCAGAAAAGGCCAAGAAACTGTAAAAACCAAGGGTAAGATTATTAAATCTACTGTGGAATTGAGAATAGAATACTGTAAGAGAAAGGGGACATGGTCCCATGTTTAGCATGGCTCCATGATTTGGATGTAACTGGGGTTGTAAAGAAATGAAGAAACTTCAGATAAAGGGCTACACAGACAGAAAGCTAGGTTAAGATGGTCTTAACTCCCCATTGCAAGTCTCAGCACCCTAGAATCTCAGTGTGTTTATTAAGTAGAGTTGAACAGAGATGTGGAATTATTGCACACAGCTGGACAAGGAGGTTGAGTTATTACATACAGATAAATAGGGAGGCAGAATTTATGGTATGAATATGAAGCTCTGGTGGAAAATTTCACCACAAACTATTAACACTCATCCTCAGTTCCCTTGAAAGGCTTTGCCATCCCTCTGAGCTCAATGATATGAAGTCATTAACATGGCTTCACTTATATCAAAACATATTCACTTCAGAGTTAACAGACTCAGGGCTTTCTCTGCTCCCTATACAACACAAGTTCAAAGGTAAGGGAAACTCAGTAAGTTATGGATTTCAGTCAGGAACATATCAATATTGGCTCATATATGTGACAGTGATTCTCAACCTGTGGGTCATGGATCCTTGGGGCCACTTATACACATTCTGTATATCAGATACTAACATTGCAATTCATAACAGTAGCAAAATTACAGTTATTAAGTAGCTATGAAATAATTTTATGGTTGGGAATCACTACAACATAGAAAACTAAGGGTCATAGAATTAGGAAGGTTGAGAACCACTGGTGACAGATGGACTATATTAATTTATGTACATGGACAAAATGAACCAAAACAATGTAGTTGAAATTAATTAGTACTTTAAATCAGATGTTTTATTTAGAGAAACTATGTGCTTCACACTATATAATCTTTCTTATATCTAAAATTCTAGAATTAAAAGTTGATTTTATTTTTAAATTGAGGTGGAATAGTCCTTTACCTGAAGAGAAATACTTCATACATGCCAAAAGTTATTATAATCTTTATGACAAATACTAGTATCAGGAGTCTTAGTGGTCAAAAAAGTTATTAATGATTGAAATAGAACCTGGGTTAACCTGAGGAATTCTGGAACAAATAAGAATAACTATCTCATGCATTGGCTAGATTACCAGTCTCTCATTTGCTATGAGTCAACCATAAAATTTAAGGCAAAGACAAATAGTTGGTAGAAAAATAAATTCTATGTATGTTTGACTCAGCAAAGGCAGAGCGAGCTGCTTTGCCTCTTGTACATAAAGTCCATAGCCAGCATGATGTCACCCCAACCAATCCTGAGGGCTTCCCATGTCACCCTCACAAGATCATTTATAGATGGATGGGAAGTTTGAAAAGATGTAAAGATTCTGGCTATAAGCACACTTGCCTGAGCAATAAGATTCCAAGAGGCTCTTGAAAAATGTAGAAAGAAATAACAGACATGTATGAAAATAATAGACTAGCTTATCACATCAGTGATTGAAGTATCTACATTTCAAAATACTATTCTCACGTCTTAGATTTTAGTCTTTTTCTCAGCTTTCACTTTTATCAGTTTGAAAGATTCTAAGTTGTTGAAGATGTCACTGGGCTGTTAATTTACAATCCATAAATAATTGATTTGCACTCCATAAATCCATGTGGAGTTGGGAGTTGGAAGACTTTATTTTTTAGTTCATTTTGTAAAACTAAAAGATGATTGAAGTTTCCCCACCCTGAAGGAAGCACTTAGACAGACTATTAAGTCTATCACCCTTGAGATCACAAATCCTCCTCCTGACTGCATATTGGCTTTGGTTTGTTTGTTTCTAGATAAATTATACCAGGAAATATTAGATTTCATGAATTTTAGTTTTTAATTTTATAAATAGGAAAGCAATCTAGGATGGGTATCCTAGATTGAGAGATTTCATTGCATATAAGTAGAATTCAAATGTCTTTTTTTTTTTTTGACATGGCTTACCAAGTCCATTCTATTTCTCGTCTATAGAAGTAAATTTTATGAATTAGCCATTACCACTCCATTGTTCATTGATATATACTTAAATAAATCAATTAAGCTATAAAGGTGATACATAAAATATTAAGCATAGAGTACTAGGATAGAAAAATATTTATCTTAATGTTCAAAATGTGAATCTGCCCAACAGAACCCCCTCTGAATTCCCCTCTTAATCAAAATACATGTCAACTACTACATGCCAAATGGCTGCTCTGGCTGAATAAGAGTTGAGATCAGCAGAAATATGAATCTGATCAACTGACTCACAAGAAAACTATGTTTCAGCATACAAGTCTCATTTACAAAGCACTTGCTTTGAACATGATGTCAACAAACTCTCTCTTAACTCTAAGTCTATACAATACTATTACAATATATTTCCCCCTACCTTTATGAATAGTCACATTTTAATGAAAGCCTTAAGTTCCTATGAAATTTAAGGTCAAATCTTAAATGATGGAATTTTGTCCTCAGTTATGTAACAGAAAAGGAAGAAAGGCATATGTCCACACATACATACTTTAAATGTTCTTGGATCACACAGAACATGCAGCTTCCTGTTTATTTTGTGCCTTGTCATTAATTTTCATTTTTACATATCTTCTTGGATGAAATGACTCTATCTAAACTCTTTTTATTTCACAAAATGGCCCAAACAACATTGAATTATGATGTAAGAACAGAATTCATATAAAATTCCTTCTTAAATAGGTTTTTACAAATGTTGACACAATTATATTTCAGAGTAATTGCCGCAAACATAAATTGTCTTCTGTGTTTTCCATATGCTATTGAGTTATTTTTTTTTCAAGAACATTTTTCGATTATGTACAATATACCATTTCAGGTATTAGAGTCATAGCATTGAAGAAATTGCCAAAATTACCTGATCTCCTGCAGGTCTTCTTCATGAAGGAGAGGAAAAAAATACGATCAATGAATATAATACCTAAAATAATGAGTATAGTGTAGGGGGAGACATTTAGAAAATGCCACAGCATGGAAAACAATGTCCATCAAAAAGAGCACTAATCAGCAGGCAGTTCTGCTTAGCTCTGGCCACCATGTTCCGCACTAGAATTGGCCAGAGGCCAAGAGTGCCACAACTAGCATGGGGGATTGTTCTGCCAACCCAACACACTGAATCTACAAAGCTCAGCTGAACTCCAGACAATATCTGCCATCCTCGTAGTACCCTGTAGAAATGAGACTCTTAAAGCTTAATGATCATCTAAAGGATTTATATATTTATAAATGCTCAATCAACAAGATGCCCACACAATTAGAGTTGTTACCCAATATCTAACCTTTTGATAGAAGTTGCTACCCAGGACAGCTTTTGACCCATCTGTGGTTCTCCATAGCTGATAGCCTCCTTCTTCTCCTCCCCATCCTCAATTTCTTCCCTCCCCTTCCTCTTTTTTCCCTCTCCTTCCTCTCTTACTCTCCCAGCTCCACCTCCTCTTCTATTGCCTAATCACCAGCTCCACTGTGAATACATAGTAGCAGAATAAGTATCCTGCTACAGTATAGTGTTTCTGAAATGAGGCAGAGTAAGAAGGATTGGGAGTGAGGATTAGCAAGAGTGATGAAATGTGAGACAGAATAATAGTGACTGAAGAACACTTGCAGAAGGTGAGTTATGTATGGACATTTGGAAATAGTGTATTCCCGAATGAAAAAATATTAAAAATACACTCAAAATTAGAAATGTTGAGATAATAGAAGATATATACCCTATACGTTTAAGAACTTTGGCTTTGTAACTATGGAAGCCTCAGCAAAAGAAATTTCAAAACTTGGAAAGGAGAAAATAAATTCAAAGATCAAAGAACGCTGGAGATATAGCTCAGTGGTAGAGTAGCTTGTCTAGCAGCTTCAGGTCCTGTGTTTAATCACCAACACATTTCACATACAAGAAAAGGAAGGAGGGGACAGTTTAAAAGAGAAAACAACAGAAAACAATGTCCATCAAAAAGAGCACATACTTTTCTTGTAGAAGAGCTAGATTTGGTTCCAAGAGCTCAGCTAATATTCACATGCAACTGCAGTTCCAGGGAACCTGAAATGCTCTGCTGGCCTTACAGGCACTATATACATGTGTTGCATGTACATGCATGCAGGCACTCACACATACACATAAAATAATTAAGTCTGCTTTTAATATGTATAACAGATAGCAAAGTAGGGTCATTAAATATATCCATAATGCAATAATTGCACTAACTGACAATGTTTTAAACATGGCATTTAGAGATTATAAATGTCAGCTGTTGTTATGCATGTTATTTATGAAGCACAGAGAGGTTAAAATTTTTAAAAAAATGAAGGACGATTGATCATGCTAAATCTAAAAAAATTAGTTTGTTGTACTACATAAATAATATTACAAAATAATATCCAAGTAATGATTATTACAAGAATAAAGAGAGATTCAGCACAAGGCAGATCAATGTACCAATAAAACATATTAATTCTAGTTTTGTCTGTTTTTAATAAAAACACAGAGGCAAAAACTTATAGAATCGAAAGTGAAGTTACTAAATTCACAAGCAATTGAGTATTTCAAAATCTCCTGCTCAATAATTGAGTGAATACATAGATCACAGTAAATAACAACAGTTAAGAACCCTACATACCAACTCATCCTGACTGACCCTTGAAGAATACTCCATTCCCAAAGGACAAAATGCATACTTTAAAAAAACAAAACAAATAGACATTACACACTCACAAAGACATACCATGCTCTATAATAAAATAATCTCAATAAATATAAAATACTTGAAATTATATAATGTCCATGCTATGATTATCATACCAGGAATTAGTATTTAAAATCTAGATAGCTGGGAAATATTCAGACATTTGGAAATTATGTAGAAATGTATAAATACATAGTAAAAATAAAAAATAATTACAATGGAAATCAGCAATTATTTTGAATTAGATGAAACCTGAAAACTCAAGATACTAAATTGTGGAATGCTGCCAAACAGGGCTTTGGGGAAATGCACAGGATAAATTCATTTATAATCAAAATGATATGATAAATCTGAACTTATATCGTAGGGCACTGAAAATGGAAGAACAAGCTGACATTGAAGTAAGTCAAGAGAAAGAAATAACAAGGTTGACATAAATAAAGTAGGAAGCAAATGAGGAAAATAATATACTGATTCTTTAAGGAAACAATATAATTGAACAGCCTATAGCAAAACTGATGAAGAAAATGTCAGAGAAAAATTAATACCACAGGATGGAATGTTAGGTGGGTAACTCCCACAGCTGCTAAAAACATGACGATGATAACAAAACACAATAAATTTGATAAAAACCACAAAGTCCAAAAGCTTGTACAAGAAAAGATAGCCTAAAGAATCCTCCACATTTAAATAAACAGAATTCAAAGCCTAAGCCTTCCCACAAATAACTCCCAATGCATAAGTAATCGTAATCAAAGGGGGAGAGAGAGAGAGAGAGAGAGAGAGAGAGAGAGAGAGAGAGAGAGAGAGAGAGAAATAAAAAAAAACACAAACCACTATTCCACAGGTGAATAGACACAATAGCATGTAAGAGCACTGACAAAACTTAAATCTGACAATATACAAAATGCTTGTACATCAGAGTAAAATAGAACTTATGCTGACATGATCTAAATTGAGTAAAATCAATCACTACAAATTATTTATTAAATAAGGCTTTATAAAAGAATATGGTCATTTCTACAGATGTAGGAAAACCATTTAGCAAATAACCATATAGCTCTTATAGCATATATTCATATATATATATGTGTGTGTGTGTATATGTGTATATATATATATATATATATATATATATATATATATATATATATACATATATTCATTTTGGGGTTTCCATGTATGGTCCTTGTGTTTTCACTCCCTGCAGGAGCCTCCACCACATCCTGGTCACCTTCCTTTTCCCAATGTCTCCCTTCTGCTTTCCTGCCACTTATATTGTGAATCTTTTCTTCCCATTCATTTGTTTGCCTCCTCACAATGCTATTAACCCCTTTTATCATCTCATGATTCTGTTTAACACAATTCTAAATGGCCTCACCAGAAATAAAGGAAAATAATGAAAGCAGACTGGGCATACAGAAAGAGGGACATTTTTGTTTCCATAGGTCACCATCTCTATGTTACATCCAGTTAAGACCACAAAAACACTACTAGAATTATTAAATTATCCAGAAAGATAACAAAACAGAAGGTCAATGTGTGATTCATCTCAGCTGTCAATTTGACAAGACAGAAGCACCAGAAGACAAGCCTCTTGTAACTGTGAGGGAGTTTCTGAATGGGATGTATTGAGGTAGGAAGATCCTAAATGTGGATGGCACCACCCCATGGGCTGAATGGTCCAAGAATTAGTAAAAAGAAGGAACTGAGCTGGGCGTTAGGGTTCCTCTCTCCCTGCTTACTGACAGCTGATGCAATGTGAACAGCTGCCTCAAGCTCCTACCTCCAGGACTCCCCATCATGATGGGCTACATAGAGCTGTGAGCAAGAAAAACAAAAAAACTCTCTAAATAGATTTTTTTTACTGCAACAATGTACATGATATATTTAATATATAAAATGCTATTATTTATATATGCTAAAAACAAACATTTAGACATTTCAGTTTAAAATAACCTTGCATAATATCATTAAAATGTGGAATTGAAGATAATTTGGGTATATATGACTTACATATTGAAAACTATAAAATATTTCTGAGAAAAATTACAGATGGTTAATATGAGTAGATATGCTATTATAAGAGATTGGAATACTCAAAAATGTAGTCTTATAAATACCCATTAAACTGCTAAAGTCTATGTAGTTCACCTCAAATTTTCAGTTAGGAAATATAAAATAAGTCAAAACCTTGATGAAAGTAATATACATAATAGTAAAATTGTAAATAACATAAAATAAAAAATAAAATAAATATTATTCACAAAACTGTACATACAGGTTCCCAACATGAGCACTTCATGTCATTAGTAGTTTGGAAATCTGAGTGAAAGCCACAAGGAGATTCCATTGCACATCCAAGTGAAAGATACATGCTAAAAAATGCTGTTGCTTCTTGGATGTCAGCAGCAAGCACATATGTCTGGTGGAAAAAGCAAAATGATTACACTAATTTGGAAAAGCCTTAGCACATTCTAGTGATAATTATTGAACTTTATAACAACAGTTTCTGTAGACAGATATTTCCACTGTTCTTGAATAAACTCAAAAGAGATATTCCAGAAGGCTTTCAACAGTGGATGATCAAGCAAGGGAGAACTACATGAAGGCAAAGGTGCAACTTCAAGACCTAGAAAATAGTGGCTCTGAACAACAGAAAGTAGAGTGAGCTATGTAAAACATAAAGGCGAGCAAAGCAATGTAGAACTGTGGAAAAGAAACATCTTCAAATATGGTTAAAATAAAAGATTGTTGTTTTGTTGTGTTTTGTTCTCCAGCATAAACCATAGAGAGATACCTCTTGAGAGAGATTTATGAAAGGGGGAATGGAGGACAGGCACACAGTCTTTAAAATTATTCTAGCCCCAGAAATGTAAGAGGAAACACACACACATGCACACACATTCACACACAGATATCTTCCTACAGGAAGTCTTCACATGATGAGTCAAATCTACACATCCAGAATCCCACAAGCTAATGAAATGGGGTAGATAAGCACATGTCATAATAATTTCAGAGTACAGAGCACAAGCTGTGGGCTGGAGAATTAGGTTGGTTAGATAATTTGATGTCAGACCAACAAGAGCCCTGCCTGATCTCTCTATTGTTTTGTTTTCTTTTCATTTTTTGTTTGTTTTACATTTTGCGCTTAATCCTGAAATTTTACAGCTGGAAGAATGGAAATATTTGTTAATAAATTTATGATTCCATGGTCAAAACAGCCTATAGTGAAGTTTAGCTGTATTTAGTTATCTTTAAGGATACACTACTGTTAACATCCTCTTGTTACAGCAAATGTCAAGACTTACTGTAGGACAGTGAAAATGTAGTCCCGTCTTCATGTGTTTAGTGCCTCCAATCCTATGTACAGAAGAGTTAGAAGTGAGGACTCAGTCTCCTTCATGCCCTTTATTTACACTATTTCTTTCAGCCCCAACATCCATATCCATTAGCATCTTTATATCCGCATCTTATGGAAAAGAAAATGAACTTTAAGGAATATCTGCTCACCCAAGAGCTCGATAGATCTCAGTTACTGTTGTCATCTCTCTCGCTCAAGCTTGAATCTTTTGCTTTTCTTCTGTTCATGTCCTATCTTGATCTTAAGACACAGAGACTCCTCTCTTCACATAAGTCCATGTTGATGTGACTTATCTACTTTTCAGTGGACATTTTGATCAGCTGTGTGTATTAATGAACCAAACAAGCTCCTAGAGGCAAAGTCTGAATCTGTACCACCATGCCATCAAGTGCCTGACATCATACAATAAGTGTCATAGTAAAGCATCTTTGTTCCTTTTTGCATGGGCATGTGCATTCATGTGTGTATGTGAGTTCTCATGTATGTGTGGGAACATGTAGAGATGAGAGGTTGATGATAAATAGCTTACTTGATCATTCTCCATTTTATTTACTGAGGCAGGGTGTTCCTCTAGACCCTCTTCCAGCTCACCTATTTAGTCATTTTAGGTAGCATGCTTCCTCTGTCTAGTTCCTGTGCATTGGCTACCACACTTGCCTGGCATTTAGTAGGCCCTGGAGATGGAGACTCTGGCTCTCACCATTTAAACAGAAAGTACTTTAACTGCAGAGCCATCTCTCCGTCCCTCATTGAATAGTCTCTTGATCTTGAAACCAAAATTGGTATTTCTTGGCTTTTAAACATTCTGTCTACACCAACTGTAAAGGCTGCGATTTTTTTAACATATGAAAGTTAATAATCATGAAAATGTCATGTTCAGTATACCAGCATACTTAATTTTAAAATTAAGCTATACTCCATTTCCATACTGAGATAATCGAAAGAAACAATATCTAAAAAACCCTACTCGACTCTCAACAGAAAAGCCAGTTTATTTTGTGCTTTTGCTGAAGAAACATGTGATATTCATCAGCATATTAAATGAGAGATAGTTTCAAGAGTCCCACATTCTTAAAGAAAATCCTACCACTTGTTTTTATTTATTCTAACTTACAAAGGGAATAATTTATTATTAATTCTTCAATTATTTCACTATGCAGAACTAATAAAAAAAGTCTTGACATCTCAATTATGTTCAGTAAAGAGTCATGTAATTTAATAAATAATTTTTGACTTAAGTGATTATTTACTTAAAACATAGAATATGCAGGAGGAGTTTGAAATCATATTTTATTGCCATATAATGAAATAATTGTCCAATTAGATATATACAGTGTAAAATAATGAAAAATGTTTCATTTAAAACTCAGAGAACAAAAGCACACCATTTTTGCTTTATTTTCCAAGAGAACAAAATCCTACAGTATATTAATCAAAAGGGTTTTTTTATGCCTCTGTCAGCAGTGTTTTAAAGTAAACCCTTAATATCAGATCCCAATCCCCAGTTTCAATTTGCTTCCAATGGAAAGGACATTAGAGCTTATAAAATACTCCTTGATTACTTTTTTGAAGGCCTGAAATCTTGACATGTCTGTGGCTTGCTCTTGCTACATCAGTACAGTGGTTGAAAGAGCAATCCCCACCGAGAACATTGCCACGTTGACTTATAGAATCATGCCCTTGAGAAAACGCCGGAGAGCGAAAGGGAGCACCAGCCACTGACAAAAATGAAATAGAACTGTCATCTGGCAGTTCTTCATAGTCTGTCAAGGAAACTATTAAAGATGTGCAAAGAGCCAGAGAGTGCTTGGGCAAAGGTTGTTAAACTACCGCTTCAAGGGCAGGTCGCTGCAGGCTGATCAAGATTCTCATAAAGACAGACTGGCTCACTGAGGACAGCGGCACCTGCTGCCCATGACTGGCTTACCTAGGTGGGAAGTTTTCACATATGTTGTTATTTGAGATGATATGCTCATACTAACTTATAGATTACTTTATTTATAGATGATAGATAGATAGACAGATAGATAGATAGATAGATAGATAGATAGATAGATAGATAGATAGATAGATGATTGATTGATTGATTTTGAGACAGGATCTTGTTATGCAGGCCAGGATGGTCTTGAATTTGTGTTCCTCCTGCCTCCATATCCTCAGTGCTGTTATAATCCGCATCCGCATATGTCAGCATAGCTAGTCTAAATTAACTTTCGAATGTATCTTTTTTGTAATAGGAAATATTTTGATGAATTTTAAAAATCTGGATTAGCAACTATATTAAAAACCTGTCGTTTGATGCAAATTCAAATATGAGTTCTGTTTGTGGCCACTTCATAGGTCCTTAGCTGCTCAGCTTCTAGCTTCTCTGAAAACTTCCTTCCTCTTCCTCTCATTTAGGAAGTCTGAAACCTAGTTATTCCCTCCCTCCTTCTCTCCTTCCTCCCTCCCTCTCTGTCACCCTCCCTCCCTGTCTCCCTTCTTCCTCTCCTCCTTCCTCATCTATACCCATTATATTCTCCTTACTCAGTGTTGTTTGCTGCCGGCTCAGCTCTCCATGTAGCTGAAAGATTCTCGAATTCATAAGTTAGATATGGTTATCTGTTCAAGATATTGGTTGTCAGAAAGTATTGGGTTCTTTGGGGAAGAGGGGAACAATGATAAAGGACACCGCTCAATCAAGTGTATTCTGTGCTAAAATTTACATGTCAAGTATTTGCTTTTGCTTTTAAAGGGAACTCCGTTGTTACAAAAGGCTTTTTCCCCTCAAAATCTTAAGTCAGAACTTCACTTAGGAGAGGATTAACAAAGGGCATTGCTGACATGTTAGAGTCTTGAAACAGTCTCTTTCTGTCACATGGTATAGTTCCCTGTCTGTGAAGAAATTGAGGAAAATACCAAAAGAAAAAAATCGAATGAGTCCAAATATATAAAATGTTTCTGATATTATTTTCTCTCTAAATCTTATGATTTATGGTTTAAAATTTTAAAATAGACAAAATTGTATGGACTCACTAGCAATTGAAAAATATATTCAGTGTTTCTATATTAGAAAACTAAATTTGCTTGTAGAAGTTGAAAAATTAGATTAAATCATAGAATACTTAAATCACCATAGGGATTGTTTAATAGAAGTTTATATTTTATTTTGTCTTTTGTTACAAAAACAAGCTAATTCTTCTCAATACTCACTTAAGTTCAAAGATCTTATCCATTCATTTACTTGATCTTCATTCATGCATTCATTCACTCATTCATTCTAGTTTCCAGAACTCTCTATAAGACATTTTGTTCTGAGATGAAATTTTTTGTGTTCACAGTACTCCAAGGAAGGTAGGAATAGCGCTTATGTGAAGACAGAAGTCATAGTATTTTCCTCTTTTTGCATCTACATTCTCAAATGAACTTAACTCTAATGTACTTTTATTGCAAAGATCTACTTTTCCCCAAGAAGACAGATCCCTGTCAGTGATAATTTTTGGCTTGTACTCTACTGGACTTGCCAGTGTCATCCACCCGATTTTAGGTTGTTATTTCAGATACTTCTTTCATGATTCCAAGGCCCCAAAAGTACACTGTAGCCTTATAATAATAACATAACTATACTATAGATTTATAGCAATAATGATCTTTGCGTTTTCACTAATCTCTCGAGCAGATGGGATATATTATTTTATATTATTTTATACTAGGCTTCCCTCAAATTTTTGGCAAGACCAAAAACACAGTGTATTTCAAGCCCAAGGGATTCTATTTCTCAGAACATTTAAAGGTGCGTTGTAGAATTCAATTTACAAACTTGGCTAAGATATAAGTACGACAAATAACATAATGTCAAAAAAAAAAGCCTAGCTAAAGAAGTATAATATAAAATGAGTAATTTCCTGTTGGAGAGTGCTTTTGGAAACCTGCTGTTTTATCCAATTTTTCTTGGACAGATCATCAGGGGGCCTTCACCATGATTGACACTAAATCCTTTGACCAGTAACCCAAAGCTTACAGTTAGGAGAGTGGCCTTTCACTAAAGGGACTGATTCTAGACTCTGTAAATTTATTTTCTTTTTAAAACAGAGGCACAGATAGCATTTTATTCACATAATATACTTTGAGCTTTGTTGGAATATAGTACTTCAAAATCTATTCGTTTTTTTTCATTTCCTAGTTTATGTAATCTATATTTTTTTCTTAAGTAAAACAGGGCAAATTACTCCTGACTGTTCACTGTGACAATAAAAGAAACAGTAACAAAAAGGACAAGATACATGCAATTTTAAAAAATAAGCATCACCATAGAAGCCATTTTTTTCTTTCTCTTTGGGGCTAAGAATTATTCATTTCAATGACCACTTAATGTTGAAATTCTCTATTTAGGTAATAGAATTTCCAGGCCATGCTAAAAATTGCACACATGTAACCACATTTATGAGGTACTGCTAATGAGGAGGAAGAGTTCCAGGATGCTCTGTATAGGTTTTTCAGACATGCAGTCATACTTAGCATCCTTAGAAACATTCAGAGGTAGATACCATCATGTTCCTCATTTTACAAATGAAGAAACTGAGGCACAGTCAGTATCTTGTATGAAGCGCTAACTGCCAATAGGCAAAAAACCTCAGGGCATGAACTCTAAAATGTGTGGGTCAGATGCTCCAGTTTTGATTGCTGCACTTACCAACTGGAAATAGAAGTTAATGAGAGAGGCCATGAGCATGATAACAGATCGCTGGAGGTACATACATGAAAACACGAACTTTAAAACAATATGTATACCTCTGCTTTATTTGTTTATAAGTGCATGAAGTAGACAGCAACCAGAAAGGGTGTTTATGAAGTCAGAGAATGACATGACCTGGCCTGTTAGAAGAAAATGTCTAAAGAAGGTGGGGATTAAGAGTAAATGAAGTCTCCACTCACTGAGAGACCACACTAAAGAGATTGTCAGTACAGGACCATAGAAACTGGATATGGGTCTGTTGCTGAGAAGCTAGCTACAGAACTTCTCCAAAGAACACCTAGGTAAATTTGAACCTCCTCTTAATCATTTCAAGTAAGGTATGGGATAGACTTATAGTGAAGTAAAATTTGAACTTGACTGGAATTCAAACTTATGAGCATCTGATGGTTTTCTTTGGTTATCTTAAATGACAACCCCATGTAACACTTAAAGTTTTCTGTAAAATAATGTCTTGGGGCTGGAGAGATAGTCCAATGGTTAAGAACCTCGTGTGAAGGACCTGCATTCTGGTCCCAGAACACACTTTGTGGCTCACAACATCTGTAACTCCAGTCAAGGATATCTGATGTCCTCTTCTGGTCTCAGGCACAGCACAATTCTCACATACATACACACACAAATACATACATAAATATGCATATGTAGGTATGCATATGTGTGTGTATGCATACATATTAAAAACAAGTAACTTCTAAAACTTCAACAATATTACTTTATTCCAACTCCCTGTGATAGAATATATTACCAACAACAGGAATATCACCTCATTTTACTGTGGTTCAATGTAGAATAATGCCTGACAATGGTAGCTGCTCAAGAGATGCTTGTGAATAACACAGAAAGGGCTTTTAAAATTCAACATTTAATTCCAAAGTTAGCAAACTTGAGTGCAAAGGGACAGAAGCTATTAGGGTTCAGTTGGGGTTTGAGGGGTAGGGTTAAGGAAGCAATAGGTATGGAAAGAAAGTAGTGCTACCAACCAACTGAACTGCTGCAAGGCCTTGGAGAGGTAGAGGTGGGGGCATGCCAGTGTGGGAAGAGTGGGGAGAAGAGCACAGTCTTACTAAGGCCAGAGCAACATTGCCTTGAATTAATAACTTGAATAAAATAGGCAATATAAGACCATTTTACTTTTGGTTCAGAAGCAGGGCTCTTAAAAGGCAGGGAAAGAGGGTCTTCTTAAACTATTATGGAGCCTGATGCTGATGAAAACTGACATGAGTAACAACAGATGTTCTGCTTAGAAGTCATTTTTGTAAAATACCAAGATGGATTAGAAATGTGCAAAACAAAAGAGTCAAACTAACCCAAATTCTTCTAATTCTCTAACTGCAGTAACAGGGCTGTAACCAATTTTACTTTTCCCCTCACTCTCTAGGTTCAGAAGGTAATTTTATCCAGACTATAAGTCCTTCTATCTTTCAGTCCATGAAATATAATATTATATAGTTGCTCTTAACTAAAAATCCAAATTAAAGTTGAGGACACATTTAGGCTATATAAAGCTATGTTTTGATAGATATATTTAGATTTTTCAGGACCAAAGTAGAATAATACAGACTTTTCCAAATCTATTAATTTTAAAAAATCAGATTTCTTTAAACTATTCTCATTTTTTTCCCCTAGAACATTTGGCACCTGCCATTCCTCATCTCCAGAGACTCTAGCATGAGATGGCATCTGATTTAGCACAAAATGGTACATTACATAATTTTCAGCTTTATATGTCAACATTTTATGATGTTCTGTAAATGCATCATGATTTCCAGATGTTTCACCACCTGAATCAGATTTAAATTGTGGCAAAAATTCTTTGATACAGATGCTGGGAAAATAGAGTGTATTTGTTCAAATATATCATCTCGGCCCAAGCTCAAAGCAAATGCTCTCACTCTTTCTTTTTTTTTTTCTTACAAATTTGAAAATGCACATAAAAGATCTTTCCCAGTGGAACCTGTACCCCAATTCTCTGTCTTCCCTGATGCATTTCTACAACAATGCTCATCTCCCTTTTTCCTAAGGGTGACCTATGGGATTAATAATACGCACTGTCATAACCATCTCTTGTACTCAGAAGCGACAACATGGTTAAGTCAACTCTGGAGACCACTATGGAACAATGGGATTGTGCATTTTTAGATGCTCCAAAGGTTAAATGAAAGTGATCAATTCAATGCTGTTCCTCAGAGGCCAGTTGTTAAATGCCATGCAAGAATGGCCAAGTTAACTAAACAGCACATTTTTTCAGGAGTTATCAATTTAATTCATGTATACATGAGATTCTCAATAAACCTCAGCAGCAAAAGAGTCTGATGTAAGAGAGACATGATAGTCAAATAAGATATGAATGCTAAAGAAAAAGGAAGGAAATATGATGAAAGATGAAAGAACATATCCAGGTCTTGCTTTCTCAAGAGCCATAGAGCTTGCCAGCTGCCTCAGTACATTTTGTTACATGATTATTTGCTTTATCTATTGAAACTGTTTTCCTTGATTATTGTATTGTACTATCTATTATCAACTTGTTTATACAATAATAAACACTTTAAAATATTACCAAGGCCATTTATCTTCTTCTCTAAGTTAGAACTAAATCAGAAACATAGTAAGCATTTAACAAACCTTATTCAGTCAAATGGTCAAATACTATTTTTGGTCAAGGGAAAGTTACATTCCAGATATGGATCCATTCAAAAGCATTGCACAGGGCAGACTTTGTAAGATATGTGAATTCAGTGAGATGGAATTAAGATTTCCAAATGGAAATCTATTTGGAAAGCACATATACCATCTCCTCATGGATGGTCAGGATGCACATTAATGTTAACAGCTTGAATTATGTTTTTGTAGTTTCCATGAGGAAAAAATTACCACATAAATATCTCCACCAAATCATTCCATAACTTTGTTTTAAATCAACTTTAGGATTGTTGCTTCCCCAGAGAGCCCATCTTAAGATACCGCTTGCAAAGACTAGGTTGCATTATCTACATGGCTCTGTCTAATTTATATTTACTTAACTTAAGCAATGTTACATATAAAATTACTGAGATTAACATTTTACTGTCTATGAGGCAAACATCTGTTAAGTCCTGTAACAGTGGGGCTTTCTTCATAGGAACATACATGGGAATTTTAATTAGATTTTTAAAATGTTATTATACATGACTTTTTTTTCAATATCAGCATATAGAATGTAGCAAAGCACTGTCGTACTGTCTTGAAAACAAGCATTTATGTTCTTTATTAGTCTGAGCCATTAGCTGTTCAGCTCTCCTGACTTGGGCTCAATTTGTTCACAGCATCAGTTGATCTGGCTGCTGCAGATTCAGGATGCAACAGCTGAGAGGACTGGGATGATTTAGCTATGATCTATGAATGTCAACCTGCAGAGAGAATTTGTGGAAACTACTGGAAAGAAATGAGTGTAGGATATCCCTTCTGCCAACCTTCTACTGGCTAAAGCCAACTGCATGGTCAGGCCAGCAGGAGAGCTACAGAGACTACAAATCACATGGCCAAGAATATAATTAACATGGCCTAACAAACAGGAGCCATTACTTCCATCTGCTACTGGATGTAACTGTTATGGAGAAGCATAGACAAGGTAACAGGATAGAAAAGGATGACACTAGAGAAGGGTCTCAATCAGGAGCTCTGCATTATATAAGGTATGAGCCATGGGGATAGCTGGGAAAACCTTCTAGATAATTCTAGGTAGTGGGGAGAATATAACTTTAAAGCTCACCAAGCTGCCTTGCATATAGCATAGTTGTAATCAATGAAGGAGCTAAAAAGGAGAGGGAAGTGGTCAAGATAAGGAAGAAGTCAGGAATTAATTTTTCTCTAGGAATGCAGGATGTAGGCACAAATGTCTACAGTAACACTAAGGCCAGGAAAGAAAAAAATCTCCTTTTTCTGTATTAAAAAAAATATGCTTGTTAACGTCTTGAGATCTTCATTATTATAAACATTTCTAGCATTGAAGCCTCACATCAGGGAATGTTTTTTCTCAAAGTGTTTAATAAGCTATCTTTTATATCTCTGGTTTATTATGTTCATAACTCGTGAAGCTGTCCAAGAGTTCTCTCTTGCAGGAACAGAGGCATGCTCACATCTCGGAATTATAAGCATCCCCTCCTGGAGGGAGATGTGCTAACTAAATGCAAGAAGAACAGAGCACAGCCACCCCACCAAAATTACACGGCTCTAAATAGATTTTATTCTTGCTGTCACTTCATTTTATGAAAATGAAAAGTAGTTTTCACAGGTATTAAATTTTCATTTTACCCCAGAAAAGAAAAGAAAAAATTTCTGTAAAAATTGTAAGTTTCCACAGCAGCAACTTCATAAAAATGTATGATCTTGCCCCTCAGGGTGCCTCTTCACTTGTTTGAAATGAAAAGCTGTTTGTGCTCATGGTTGGGAATACACACATCAGGAAAAATTAATCATGCAAATATTTGCAAAGTGGGAACAGCAATTGTTAGGAGCCTCAGCAGTGAGCTGCTTTTCACCACCACATATAGAAACTCTAGGAGAGATTGCCAGGCGGTGGCTCATTTGCACACAGGACGGAAGTGCCATCTATGGATGGGTGTAGCTACCAAAAAACATTCTGGTTATATTCCCCAAGGAATTCAATTTTGACAGTCAGGTTGCCAAATAGTATCAGAGTTGAAGTAATTGTCCTCAAATGTTTGCAAATGGCAGGATGGTAGACAAGATTCTAAAATTAAAATTGGCATTTATTTCTTAGTAGTGGCTATTCATTCTGGCAATACTCTTCCTAGTTATAGTCAAGGAATATTATTAAAATGCTTCTGGTTTATTTTGATTTCTAATTTGCAAGGGAGAAGAGATGCAGTCTTTATTTTCTATGAGGCATTGTAATGGTTGTGGAAAGCCTAAAATAATTTAATCTGAATTGTGCTTGTCACTCTATAAAAGGAAGAAATGTTGACTGGCTCCATTGGAAGACTTACCAGTAGCAATGAGAAGGAATTTTGATGGGTTGGCTCTACATTTTATGTGCAATGACAACAGCATTACATCAGGGTCTCTGATTTCTAGAGAGCTAGGCATGAAACATATTTGAAAGACACCTCACTTACATTGCTCTCAACCACGCTCTGTCATCCTACTCACAAGAGACAAAAATTTATTAAGATTGTGCCAGCCCATAGCTAAAGTGGCATATTAGTGAAGCTGGTCCTTATTCTCAAAACAGAAAATGTGGGCCGCAATGCAAGAATTCAGTTGTAGTTCTTGAGCTTAGAAGCCAACAGCTAGTAGTACATCTTTTATCTGATAATAGGAAGAATGAAGGAAGTCTTAAGGAAGTTCTAGAACTGGATATATAAGGCTTTTTGAAATGGGTATTTTTAAAACTATAAAATGTTGTGATTCCTTAGTTGTCTATCAGCATCACCATCTTTAAACATAATGGAAGCCATCTTTAATCTATATAAATGGGAGACATTTCCTACATTTTATTTTTTAGAACACTATAAGCCCCAAGTAGCTGCTAAGTCACCTGATGGCTTCCATAACACTGATGTTCATAATATAACATAAGAGTATTTAAGACCCTTCTCTTGCTTCCTTTGATAATAAATTTTTTCGTTTTCAATAAATATTATCTATTTATGATAGATATTCCAAAGATGACAAAAGGAATATTCAGAAACAAAAGAATGAACTAATCATTTACATATATAACATGCCAAAATTAAAATAATATTTCCAGATATAGATAGCTGTTATTATTTTGCTATTTGCCTTCCAGCTTAGTTTTCGTGATGGAATGATATTTTAATTTTGAGTATCCAAACCACTGAACACCAATAATCAATACCTTCCACTGATGCTGGTTCTCGCTATGGCAATGCTCAAACTTCTGCACATAAATTAGCTTGCCAATTTGTAGAGAAATATTTACCCATGTAAGTTTATTGACTTAGAATCCCTGAGGTATAAAGCCAACAATGGTATAGCAGGATCATGTAGTAGATCTAGTTGCTTTAAAGAATCTAAATGCGGATTGCCATTGAGGATTGACTAATTTGTCTTCCTATCAGTAGTGTGGAAGATTTTCCCTTTCCCCACATCTTCCAGCATCATTTGTTCTGTTTATTACAGCACTATTCGCAATAAACGTGCTCTTGAAACAGCTGGTGTCTATCAACTGATGAATGGATAAAGAAAATGTGGTACATGGACACAGTGGAATTTTATTCAGACATAAATAAGAACAAAATTATGTCTATTGCTGGAAAATGTATGCAATTTGAGATCATCATATGCAGCCAAATTAGACCCAGAAAGACAAGTTTTACATGTTTTCTCCCATTTGTGGATGATGGACTTTATATAGAAATATAAATCTATTTTGTGTAGCATGAAAGCAGAAGAGAGGTCAGAGTAAGAATGGATACTAGTTGGAGAAATAAGGGTTGAAAGGGAAAAGGAGGAGTATGTGAGCTAAATATGGTCAAAGCACATATATACTTAAATGTCTTTATGAAACCCAGCAGTGTATACAGTGATTATACAATAAGTATATATGTTTAAAATAAGTTTAAAGAGATGCACTTTAAAAATCAGATGATCTATCACTTGTGCAGTCAGCTTAGAAAAATTTATATTCTTACCTGAAACACAAGTTATAAACAAACCTCAAGATCATTACCCAGTACCCTATTGGTTACTTGGAACGTCTGCAGAACTGACCGAGAAAAGTGGTGCAATTTTTGAAGGACAGGATGGAGACATGGGTTGAAATGTTCTGGAGAGTCCACACTCCATCATTTCCATCATTGATTTGCTATCAGTCTTGCTTTTAAGTTCTGCTGGGATAATTAAGCTACATATGCAGGCACTTAACCATCTTTTGTGTATCTATTTATTTTGCATATCCATGTGTCCTGCAACCTACCAAGAAAGTGGTTTTCAAAGCCAAATACTCAGTTGCTTTTCCATCCCAGGAAACTTAGAAGAAATAGTGTGGGACTGCATAAGGGTACCTTGGTTCATGGCTGGGCATGGGCTTGGAACCCCGAGACTCCAAGGGAGAAACGGCAGGTGTTTGGCCACATCCCCAGAACCCAGGGTCCTGAAAAACAGTCTAGTCTCCATAGAACTACATTGTTCAGTCACGTAGGCCATTACAGCCCCTCCCAAAGTGCACAGGTAGAGGGTGTGACTAGAGGCCTCAGGCCCTAGGGATTTACATACTACTGAAGGCCAGAGGGTGGAGCAAATTAAGCATTCCTCCCCAGATCCTCCCCCTTTCTCCCTCCCTAGTTAACTCAGGTGTGTCCTGAGTTTCAGGGGGGTACATCCAAATCTATCCACCATCCACCATGACAATAAACCCTTTTGGAACCACCATTCACCATGACTTTCTCATGTCAATGGGGCCTGCCACTGCCATAGCCTCCAGCCTTTGGAACCTTAGACCTCCTCCTATATGTGGGACCCACCACGAGGAAAGCCTATGGGACTCCTCCTCCGCCTCTGTTTTATTTTCCCACAAAATAGGGTGACATTCATGTTGGAAAATTATTTTTTTTTATTTAAAGTTATTCATCACTATATTCTTTGACAGTCAGAAGTAGGAAGAAATCCTGTGGAAGAGTAGTATGGAGAATTAGCCCTTTCCCCAGCCATCATCATTGTATCATCCCAACTGTTGTGCATACATGAATCCTGAATTCTGTTAGCTTCCAAAACAACGGAAGTCAATAAAGAAGTAGTATCTAAGAGTATAGCCATTCTCCAAGTATCATCAGGACACTTCCTTACTTTGCCTACAAAACTTTATTGCATGTAAAGCTGTAGTCAATTCCTTTCCACTCAAATCAGTTATTTCTGTTTGTCTTAAGTATAGACAAAGTTTAAAAGTTTAAAAAGTCAGAAGAAAGCATCAGTCTCCTCAGAGAGACCAAATGTCCATTCCCTGTGTTTCAGATAGCAGAGGAGGGTCCAACTGCTCCAAAAGCTGTTGCCTTTTATGCAATGATTACTTAGAAATGGAGCAACCTGTAATTTTTAAAAACCTTATTTTTAATGATAGTTCTTTAACTTCTTTTGTAGCCTACCCCCTAACAGAGATAGTGGAAAAGAAAGGATACTGGGGAAGTGGACCAGTTCTGAAAGGTTCTTTGGAGCAACTCCTGTCTCTGTTGTCTGGAAGTCAGTAATTCAGTTCACAGGTTAGCAGACAGCAGCAACTCAGTCTGCTCACAAACACTTCACGAGTATACCAGCAGTCAGTTTGGTAGAGTCAGGATAGCAACAGCGGTAATGTGGCCTCGGAGAGACAGCCAGACCTCAGCTTGGGCTCCACTCAGCAAGATGGACCCAGACAGAAACAAGAAGTTCTCGGCTGTGCCTTTCTCAGAGAAGCAAAGATCAGGAAGATAAGCAAAGACTCGGGACCCACAAGCATTGCTCACCTAACTCTACCAACAAGCCAAGCTCTCTCTCCATCACTCTGTGGAGTCCTATTTATAGCCTACAAACATCATATGACCTCCACATGCCTTATCTCAGCACAGGTTTTGCCTCAACATGTCTCTTGCCCCAGCACATATTTTGCCTGTTACATGCATCCAATCAGCCTGAGTTTGAGGAAGCAGTAAAAAACTACAGCACATCACCGGAAGTGCTCTCTTTCAGTGGAGTCCTTACAAATGCAGCTCAACTACACAATTTAAGGTGGACCAATAGCAACCAGTAAATTGTTATAATTGAGGTCATCAGTAACTTAAAGATACATCCTTAATGTGCATGGTCTAGCAAGTACAGACACATACTTTTCAGAAGAGTCTTTCACCCAGGAAGGAACTATGGAATCAAAATCTATCCTTGTGATTTCACCGGAACATCATTTACATTTGTTATCTTGCTGAGGTACTGATCTCAGAAGACTTTTATATGACGGCAACATTCATTTTGGCCAGAAGGACATATCAAATCACAGAAGACAGTTTGAGGAATCCAAAGTGATGCTAAATGCCTTGTCCCTCCTACCTACCAGTATTTATGAGACAATATATTATCCAACTTGTGAAAATTGAAAATGCAATGGTAATCATACAACCAGACTCTTAAACTGCAGAGCTGAGCTTTCCTATAGGCAATGTTGTAGACTTCTACAAACTTCAGACATTCCTTTAATTAACTGCATAAAACAAGACAAAAGATGTAATGCTCTATTTTGTCAATCTGAGAGCACCTGTGGTATGACCAAAGCACTTGGTTTGACCAAAGACTGCATGCACATCCACCTCCCTAATCTTGTTTGGACTAGTTTATCTTTTCAAATAACAGTGACTTTCAATATGTAGTCACTGTCTTCTGGCAGGAAATGAGGCAGAGAGAGCGGTTTAAAAAAATATAGCAATTACTGTGCAGAACTCAAATCTGCCTGCCAACAGGAGAGCACTGATTTGTGAGACACATCAAGAGGTGCTGGCAAGATAAATCTGCAGAGATCCCTCTGATAGAGGAATAATGAGTTGACAAAGACCAATGTTCAGTTGGGTCCAAGCCCAATAAGATTACGATTGAGCATCATCAATATTGTCTCTGTTTGGAACTGACACAATCAGACTGGAATCAATTGTATTTTCCATAGCACTGTCACACATGATTTTTAACTTTGGCTCACAACTCTGTAGAGAAGCTTGCAGATGTTGGCAGATTTTTACTAACTTAAAGAATGTCATTATTAAGCATGAGTTTCACTCCATTGTAATTTGTGGCTCTGCTGTGTTTCTCAGAGCTCTGTGTATTGAAGTAGTCAGACAAGGAAGAAGAGAAAGAGGGGCTGAAGCATCAACTCAGAAGACATTTCACTTCAAACACTCCTCTTTGCATTTTTATTTTGTTTTGCTTTTGAATAATGACCAAATACCATACATAAATGTGTAAGCTATTTCTTAGCTTTGGCTTAATTTAAGTTGGGGATCAAAGATTTCAACTGAAACACAAAATAATGAAAATTTTTCTGCTCTGAAGAAACATAATAAAATTGTTATGTTTCAGCATCAAAAGGCAGAGGGAGTACGTTGATTATTTGGTCCAGAAAATATTAGAAGTTGTTCAAGGAGTTGGGAAAACTAATAAACAATTGAAGTTTTAAACAAGTCTTGCAGTCTAGTCTAGTATGTTTTATGAGTCATTATTTCCACTACACAAAACCATCAACTTCAAGTTTCATGAGATCCATTTATGTGTTGTCCAGATGGCCATTCATGTGTCTGATGCTAGCTTATGGGTCTAGCTATTGAAAAATACTATCTGACACATGTCCATAGAATTTAGTATGAGACAAGGGCTGGGTCTTTTTCTATAAGTATAAAAAACAATGGGCGTGCTGGGTATTTCTCATCTAACTGTAAACTTAGTGAGTCATGAAAGTTGAAGGACAATCAAATATGTATTGTTAGATTTCCAGCATAATATGTTAGTATATAAATAAACTCAGATATTTATATAAAATTAATATATAGTAAAATGGCCTCTCCTACCAAATTTAGTGACTATAAAGTCCCTTCCAGAGCCCAGGATGACATCAGCGATCTGAAGCTTTTTGTAGAGTATACATTTATGGTAGCCCCCTGGTCTTTAATCATCCTCAACAACTGTACATCTAAACCTGCCTACTTTTAGGGAAGAACATATCTGACCTGGCCTTCTTAAGTGAGTCATCTAGTCTTTGTCCCTTAGGTTCTGCCTTAGTACCTGGACTCTGTTGGAAAGTGAAAATGCATTCTGAGTGACTCTAAGCTTGATGGCTTCCCCCTTAGGAGAAGCCCATATCATCCTCTCCAAAGCTCTCATTTTTACCCATTCTGTGAAACAATCCTTTTAAAAAGTTTAGATTAGAAAAAAAAGCAGAAAGAGGTTAACTATGAGTTACTCTTATTTTTACTCCATTTCGAAGAGCCCAAGAACAAAAGAGTCCAGGTTGTTATTTTAAAACTCAGAGGAATTGAAGGTGAACCCTAAATTAAAAATTTACAAGTCCACTTTATGGACATGAGAAGGATTTCTCCAATCAGAACTCCTCTACCAATTCTTGACTGAAAATTATGAGCAGCTGACATTAGAAAGATCCTCAAAAGGACCACCTCCAGGTTTCAATTTAGGAAGGGGTGGGACAACAGGGTGTCTATGATGGTGGATCTTAAGCCAGATCATCCCAGTTTAAACTAAAATTCTGCTGTTTGACTATCACCAAACCCTCTATTTATCTTACTTTTTCATCCATAAAATGAAGGGGATAAAAATAGCATACATCTCACAGATATTGCATAGGGTTAAGTGAATATACTCAAAGCTTACATACAGTGGCCAAAACAGAAACAGTGGCAATCAGTGTTCAGTATTTTACAAGAAAATATAGATGGTGCACTTAGAAATTAAATACTTTATATATGGTGAATACTCATTATAGATATTAAATGTTATTATTTATTAAAATGTTAAAATAGGCTTTGAAATTAAAGCCACTAACAAATTACATTTAAATAATTTAAGTTTTAATAATATAGAAAACTATTTCTAGATGGAATAAATGTTGTTTTTTAATTATTTAGAAAGAGTATTGGGTTATTTCAGTTAATTGGGACAGAGTAAATTGGGAGGGGTTTGGGTAGAGCAGATCCAGGGCTACAAATCTGAAGGAGCTCAATGTTGCATATAAAACATGTAAGTTAAAGTGAAAGGTCGCAGACAGATTTTAGGAGGCACACTGATGTTTGTGGCTATATTACAGAACAGAGAATGCAGGAGCATGGTTGAAGACTGAGAATCAGTGAGGTTAGGAAAATCCTAGAATTGATGACACTCTAATGATCTTGGGTGATCAGGCATTAAGAGAACTCTTTAAGCAGGAATTCAGAAGGACTAAAAGAAAAGTATAACAGTCTACGTTTTTTGGGTTTTTTTTGTTGTTGTTTGGTTGGTTTTTTTGTTTTGTTTTGTTTTTTGGTTTTTGGTTTTTTTTTTTTTTTGGTTTTTAAATGAGAGCAAGGCACAGACTTAGGTCCAGGAAAACTGGAGATCCAATAATAAGCAACGGCTACCGAGTTGGAGACTAGTTCCCAATCAGTGCCATGTTCCCTAAGACCCGGTTTATAGATTCTAAATGTTTTCTAAGGTAAATGTTCCCACCTCAGCTGATTTAAAACTATCTATTTGACATGAACTCATTTGCAAACATCTAGTAATATTAGCAGACTGACTGTTTATGAGTCAAGATAAGTTAGTCCCAACATACATGGACTGGACTGTTTTTCAGAACTGAGAAAATATACTAAAAATAAAGTCGAAAGAATGTCAGTACAGAATTCTCAACTGATGAGTAACATGAGGAAGGGCTCCCATTTCTTCTCCTAAAAGTCAGTAACTTGGTTCTGCAAGTTTAGGCAAGGTTACACTTTTTTTTTAATTGGTTATTTTATTTGTTTACATTTCAAATGTTACTCCCCTCCCCTTTCCAGTCTCCCCTATGAATTTCCCCATCCCATCCCCTGCTTTGACTTCTAAGAGGCTGCTAACCCACCCACCCACCCACTCCTTCCTCACCCCTGTAACATCCACCTACACTGGCGCAACAAGCCTCCACAGGACCAAGTGCCTCCCCTCTTATTGATGCCAGATAAGGCATCCTCTGCTACACATATAGCTGGAGCCATGAACCCATCCATGCATATTCTTTGGCTGGTGGTTTTAGTACTTGGGAGCTCTGGTGGGGGTCTAGCTGGCTGATATTGTTGTTCTTCCTATGAGGTTGCAAACCCCCTCAGCTCCTTCAGTCCTTTGCTTAACGCCATCATTGGCGTCCCTGGGCTCAGTCAGGTTGGCTGTGAGTATCTGCATTTGTCATAGTCAAGTGCTGGTGGAGCCTCTCAGAGGACAGCCCTACTAGGCTACTGCCTGAGAGTACTTCTTAGCTTCAGCATTACTGTCCTGTTTTTAACAGGGAGGAGTCAATCAGCACAAGCAATATGAGCTGGCTTGAGAAAAGTAGTTGGAATGACTATACTATGCCCGTCCCCCCTGAGCTTTTATCTACATGTTTTTGGATTGGAAAAGTAACACCATGCAATCCTGAGACACCAACACTAGCCCACTAACCAATTCGTGTTCCAAATAAGTAGACAAAAACAGCAAGGTGGAAACACAATAGGCTCTCTCATGACAGAGACTTAGTCTGCAGCTGCTCTTCTCAAGAGAAAGCATTGTCATTTTTCTTCACAAAAATCATCCTGCTCTTCTCTCTAAATTGGAGCTTGGAAGCAACTGCTGACAATAACATCAGTAACAACGATTATCAGAATAAGTTCTGAGTGACCATCTCAGTTTGGGGAATCTTATCATTGCTGGTCTCCATGAAATCTCACTGAAGTAGAGACTTATTTTGTGGGTCCAGGTCATCATAGAAATGTGATGGGCCACCAGAGGGAAAAGGGCAAGTACAAGAGGATGGGGCTCTTCATTCACATCTCAACTTCCTTCCTGAAGACTCATGGGAAATTTACTTTCAGAAAGGCTTAAGTACTCTATGTTTGAGAGTAGGATGTGCCTTTTCTGACAATACTCCTAGCAAGCATGGTGTGAGATGAAACATGCTATGGTGACCTTCTAGGCAGGAGACTGAAACCAGGAAACCATGGAAAGCCATTTTTTACTTAGCTGTTTATATCACAGCAAGGGAAATATAACAGCTGACTCAGCAAGGTTAAAGTTGGCTGATATACTTAAGTTAATATACTTAACAATAATTTTGAAATATAAAAATAATAACAAGTCATAATAGTTCTATGGTATTTCTGTAACAAATAATATAAACATTCTATAAAATACACGTAATATTACCTATATATGTTTGTTCCTCCTTATAATGACTACTGTTGAACTTGTATCATCTAACAAAAATTCTAATATTTTTTCTTTATATACACATTTCTTAAGATTTTCTACACTTAACACCCGAAGAAATTGATACCTGCCCAGGGTAACACAGATGAATCAAGATTTTCACTGAAGTCTGTTTCTTTTGTTCTTAATATGAGAAAAGAAAAAGGGCAGTTCATCCCTTGCTGCCTCAAACAAAGACCGTATCAGCTGGTGTCTTTGTTTTCTTATGAATCCACTGATACAGCTAATGGCGGAATTCATGTCTGCCTCTGCTAACACTTATATCTAAGCCAACTGTCCCTAGAGGAAGAACCCCCTGCTAAATTTCATAAAATAGAATATGTACTCTGATAAAGACCAGAGAGATGATTTACACCCCAGCCCCATGGGTTTATATAGTTTTTAAACATTATCTCCTCCTTAGGCCAGGGTTTTTATCATTAAGCATTAATGCCATTTAAAAAGCATAAAAGATTGTTATAAACTTTGAAAGATTTTAAGAGCAAATAAATGCTATCTTATCAATTTCAGAGTCAAAGAATATTAAAGTTAGATTAAAAATACACAATTAACCTAATACATTTTGAATTTGGACTAATTGTTTGAAATTCAAAAGGACCCCAGGATATTTTTCACTTGAAACACAGGAATAAAAAATTCATACTAAACAGGCAGAGATTGCCCTCAAGGTTGAAAACATTAATCATCATGCATCTAACTGTTAACTGAAAAAAAATCACTTTCCTTCTGATTTAAAGAGAATTATTTAGTGAGTGTTTTTAACTTCTCTGCTTTCTCAAGCAGCAGCAGTAGCATGGGGTCAGGTTCTGGGCTCCTCTGCCTCTTCATGGCTCCCTTCACTACAAGAAGTCGCCTTTGATATCAAGGAAGCTCCTGGCCCAAGGAAGAATGCATTGAGTTTAGGAAGAAAGGAGTCTGCTAAGAATGCATCTGAGATTTAGTTCTCAAATTGAAGAAATTATTGGAGTTGAACTGGCTGAGGAGGAGGCATACAGTAACTCAAAACAAATGTGAACTTGAAGTGACAACCAAGAGGGCAGATCATCTCAGGACTCTTTAAAAATCGTCCTATAGTAGTCAAAAGCTTGAAGAAGCAACTAAAGAAAATGTGGCTTTTCATTGGCTGGGTAGCAATAGTTAATACTTAAAAGGAACAGAATATAGTTAATATACTTTGCAGTTACTTTATGCAGCCCTACACTTTATGTTGGAAGATTTCTTTGTGTGAGAACCATATGACTTCCTTCGTACTGAAGAACTATATGAATAATAAAGAAATAAGCTTCAGAAGACTTTGAGCTAATATTTACTTTATCTATGACAAAGGAATTGTGTATTTTATAACCTTTCTGGCTCTAGACAATGTACTTGACACTGCAATGTAGTTAGGAATTTTAGAAAAACAACCATCACTAATTGTCTAAGATGTTATTGTTCTTTTGTCTTATTTGTTTTTCATATTAAAACTCCACATAGATGTTATCATCTCTTGTCTGGTATAACATACCCTTCGAGTACCTTCTAATGCCCTTATAAAATCCACTACAGTATTAGGCCAAAGAATGTAACAATTTGTTCAATTTTTAGTCAGTTTACCAGCTATTTTCTTGGGAAATGGTTCAGACAATAATTGTCACACAATTTCAACTTTGATCCTACAACATAAGACAGGGTTGACATGTTCAAAAACATTAATTTAGGGGCTGCGCAAGTGGCTCAGTGGTTAGGAGCACTTACTGTTCTTGGAGAATATCAGGTTTGGTTCTCAGGACTCATGTGATATTTCACAATACCTGTGAAGCCAGTTCCAGGGGATCTGATGCACTCTTCTAACTTATGTTTGCAGACTCCTGCACACACATGGTGCAAATACATGTACTCAGGAATCCACTCATACTCAGTAAATAAATAAATAAATAAATAAATAAATAAATCTTTTACAATAATACCTTCTAGGCTCAGTTTATTTCAAAATAAAATAATTTCCTAAATAATTAGCTAAGTTGTCAGACACACATGTGAAAAGATTTAGGACACAGGTAAAGAGAATGTTTGTACTGTTAATAGTAGTGGACTATAGATACCATAGTTATGCTTCTTCTGAGAACATTTCAGGGAAAGAGGTAAAGACAAACAAAACAAAAATAGGTAAGATTACAGTAATGATTATGTGCATATGTGGGGAGAGTTTGTGTGTGTGTGTGTGTGTGTGTGTGTATGTGTGTGTGTGTGTGCGCCCAATATCATAGGTTGAGGACAGAAATCAGTGTTGGATGCACTACTTGATCTCTCTCCGCCTTACTTTTCTAGAGACTTTCTTTCACTGAACCTGGAGCATACCAAGTCAGTTAGACTGGATGGCCAATGAGCTCCAGGGATCTGTCCATCTTCTTTTCTTAAGCAAAGAAATATAGATGTATGGCACAACACCAGGCTTTTATGTGGAAAAGTTTTAAAGGTAGGTTGCAGATGCTGAGGAGGTAGAGAAAGGGGAACACTCCTCCACTGCTGGTGAGAGTGCAAACTTGCATAACCACTCTGGAAATCAATTTGGTGATTTCTCAGAAGATTGGGAATAGTTCTACCTCAAGACGTAGCTGCACTACTCCTGGGCATATACCCAAAAGATGCACCATTCCACAAGGACACTTGCTCAACTTAGTTCATAGTAGCTTTATTCATAGTAGTCAGAAACTGGAAACAACCTAGATGTCTCTCAACTGAAGAATGGATGCAGAAAAGTGTGGTATATCTATACAATGGAATACTACGCAGCCATAAAAAACACAGACATCAAGAGTTTCCAGGAAAATAGATGGAAATCTATTAGTATGATATTAGAACATATCATACTGAGTGAGGTAACCCAGACCTCAAAAACATACACGGTACATATTCACTTATAAGTAGATATTAGCCATAAAGCATAAACCATGCTATAAACCATGCTTTGGGAAAAGTATTGAAGAAACTAAAGAAGACAGTGACCCCATAGTAAAACCAACAGAGTCTACTAAACTGGACCCGTGGGGGCTCCCAGAGACTGAACCACCAAAAATAGAGCATGGGATGGATCTAGGCCTACTACAAATATTTAGCATATGAGCAGCTTGGTCTTCACGCTGTGCCCCAATAATGGGAGCAAAGGCTGTTCCTGAGTCTATTGCCTGTCTGCCTGTGGATTCCTCAATCCTAAATGGACTTCCTTGTCTGACCTCTGTGGGAGAGAATGCACCAACATTGTGAAATGATTTAATATGCAGAGGTGAGAGAGTTAGTGTGTCTGTGGTTATGTTTAGAAGGGGGCTTCCCTTTCTCAAAAGAGAAAGGGAGGGTAGATGGGGGAGAACTTGCTCTCAAGCAAGAGGTACTAGGAGGAGAGGAAGGGCTGATATTGAATTGTTAAATAAATAAATAAATTTGAAAATAACAACCAAAAGGAACCCCCTATTGCCATCGGTAAAGAAAGACTTAATAGTAAGAGCTTCACCAGAAAAGTACAGTAATTTGCCTTCAGAAATATATTAATACTTGAAACAACTAAGCAAACAATCCTAAGTAATGATTTAAATACATTTTAAGTAATTGATATAATTAGCTTTTGTTTTTGAGACAGGGTCTAAGTAGTTGGCCCAGGATAGCTTTAAACTCATGCTCTCTCTCATCAACTTCCAGAATGCTGGGGTTACAGGTGTGCACCATCATAGTCAGATCAAATTACAGATTATAAAAATATTTAAGCAAAGGGCCAAACATTTAAGAATATCAGTTACTTTTAGGCATATTCCCAATGCTGGCCATATACTGGCCTGAAAGTACTTTCTTAAAATTTCAAAAGAGTGAAGCCAAATAGAATGTTTTCTACAGTCCTAATGCATATAGCCTAGTAGTTAGTAAAAAGGCAACTTGCAAATCTTCATATTTAATAATTTAGGAATCGAATTCTAAATAATTCACAGATCAAAGAAAAGTTAAACTTAGATAACATATTCATCTAATGGCAATATTATATATCACAAATTGTGAAATACAGCTAGGATTACTTTTTTTTCTTACTTTATTTTATTTTTTATTGGATATTTTATTTACATTTCAGATGTTATCCCCTTACCCCATTCCCCCCCTCCACCACCCAGGAACCCCCTATCCCATCTCCCCTCCTCCTGCTTCTGTGAGGATGTGCCCCCACCCATCCCCCACTTCCACATCCCCAACCTCGAATTCCTCCACACTGGGCATCCAGCCTTCACGGGACCAAGGATCTCCTCTCCCACCTATGCCTGACATAGACCTCCTCCCTTACATATAAAGCTGGAGCCATGAGTCCCTCCCTATGTGCTCCTGGGCTGGTGATTTAGACCTTGGGAGCTCTGGTTGGTTGGTATTGTTGTTCTCCTCATGGGGCCACAAACCCTTTCAGCTCCTTCACTCTTTACTCTAACTCTCCATGGGGAACCACTTGACCAGTTCAATAGTGAGTTGTGAGCATCCTCCTCTGAATATGTTAGACTCTGATGGACCTTTAAGGACACAGCTATATCAGGCTCCTGTCAGCATGCACTTCCTGACATCGACATCTGCCTTTGGTGACAGGTGGAATGTTCTCCAAACAGCCCCTCCTTCAGTTTCTGTCCCACACTTTGTCTCTATATCTGCTCCCTTGAGTATTTTGTTACTCCTTCCAAGAAGGACCGAAGCACCCCCACTTGGTCTCCCTTCTTCATGAGCTTCATGTGGTCTGTGAGTTGAATCTTGGTATTTCAAGCTTCTGGGCTAAGATCCAATAGTCAGTGAGTGAATACCATGTGCATTCTTTTGTGATTAGGTTTTCTCACTCAGGATATTTTCTAGTTCCATCCATTTATCTAAGAATTTCTCAAATTCCTTGTTTTTAATAGCTGGTTAATACTCCATTGTGTAAATGTACCACATTTTTTGATATCCATTCCTCTGTTGAAGGACATCTGGGTTCTTTCCAGCTCCTGACTACTATAAATAAGGCTGCTATGAACATAGTGGAGCATATGTCCTTGTTATATGTTGGAGCATCTTCTGAGTATACGCCCAGGAGTGGTATAGCTGGGTCCTCAGGTAATGCTACATCAATTTTCTGAGGAACCACCAGACTGATTTTCAAAGTGGTTGCACCATCTTGCAGTCCCACCAACAATGGAGAAATAGTCCTCTTTCTCCACATCCTTGCCAGTATCTACTATCAACTGAGTTTTTGTTCTTAGCCATTCTGACTGGTGTGAGGTGGAATCTCAAGATTGTTCTGATTTGAATTTCCCTGTTGACTAAGGATGCTGAACATTTCTTTAGGTGCTTCTAGGCCATTCCAGTTTCCTCAGTTGAGAATTCTTTGTTTAGCCCTATACCCCATTTTTTAAATAGGGTTATTTGGTTGTCTGGAGTCTAATTTCTTGAGTTCGTTGTATATATTGGATATTAGCTGACTATCAGATATAGGATTGGTAAAGATCTTTTCCCAATCTGTTGGTTTCTATTTTATCCTATTGACAGTGTCCTTTGCCTTACAGAAGCTTGACAATTTTATGAAGTCCCATTTGTCAATTCTTGATCTTAGAGCACAAGTCATTGATGTTCTGTTCAGGAACTTTTCCCCTGTTCCCTAGTTTTCGAGGTTCTTCCCCAACTTCTCTTCTATTAGTTTCAGTGTATCTGGTTTTATGTGGAGGTCCTTTATCCATTTGGACTTGAGCTTTGTACAGAAGATAAGAATGGATCAATTTGCATTCTTTTACATGTTGTCCTCCAGGTGAACCAGTACCATTTGTTGAAAATGCTGTTCTTTGTCCACTGGACATTTTTAGCTCCGTTGTCAAAGATCAAGTGACCATAGGTGTGTGGGTTCTTTTCTGGGTCTTCATTTCTATTCCATTGATCTTCTTGCCTGTCTCTGTGGCAATACCATGCTGTTTTTATCACTATTGCTCTGTAGTACAGCTTGAGGTCAGGGATGGTGATTCCCCCAGAAATTCTTTAATTGTTGAGAATAGTTTTAGCTATTTTGGGTTTTTTGTTATTCCAAGTGAATTTGAGAATTTCTCTTTCTAACTCTGTGATGAATTGAGTTGAGATTTTAATGGGGATTGCATTGAATCTGTAGATTGCTTTTGGAAAGATGGCCATTTTTACTATATTAATCTGCCAATCCATGAGCATGGGAGATCTTTCTATTTTCTGCGATCTTCTTTGATTTCTTTCTTCAGAGACTTGACATTATTGTCATACAGATCTTTCACTTGTTTGGTTAGATTCACACCAAGGTAATTTATATTATTTGTGACTATTATGAGGCGTGTCATTTCCCTAATTTCTTTTTCAGCCTATTTATCTTTCACGTAGAGGAAGGTTACTGATTTGTTTGAGCTGATCTTATAGCCAGCTACTTTGCTGAAGTTTTTCTTTTAATCAGGTTTAGGAGTTCTCTGGTGGAAGTTTTGTGGTCACATAAGTATACTATCATATCATCTGAAAATAGTGATATTTTGACTTCTTCTTTTCCTATTTGTATCCATTTGACTTCTTTTTTTGTCTAATTGCTCTGGCTAGGACCTCCAGTATTATATTCAATAGGTAGGGAGAGAGGAGGCAGTCATGGTTAGTCCATGATCTTAGTGGATTACTTCAAGTTTCTCTCCATTTAGTTTGATGTTGACTACTGGCCTGCTATATATTGCTTTTACTATGTTTAGTTATGGACCTTGAATTCCTGATCTTTCCAAAACTTTTACCATGAAGGGATGTTGAATTTTGTCAAATGCTTTCTCAGCATCTAGTGAAATGATTATGTGGTTTTTTTCTTTGAGTTTTTTTATATAGTGGATTGCATTGATGGATTTCTTAATATTTACCCCTCCCTGCATTTCTGGGATAAAGCCTACTTGACCATGATGGATGATTGTTTTGATGTGTTCTTGGATTCGGTTTGCTAGAATTTTATTGAGTATTTTTGCATATTTTTGATATTCATAAGGGAGGTTGGTCTGAAGTTCTCTTTCTTTGTTGGGTCTTTGTGAGGTTTAGGTATGAGTGTGATTGTAGCTTCATAGAATGAATTGAGTAATGTTCCTTCTGTTTCTATTTTGTGGAATAGTTTGAAGAGAATGGTATTAGGTCTTCCTTGAAGGTCTGATAGAATTCTGCATTAAAACCATCTGGTCCTGAGCTTTTTTTTTTTTTTGGTGAGGAGACTTTAAATGACTGCTGCTGTTTCCTTAGGGGTATTGGGACTTTTTAGATGGTTTATTTGCTCCTGATTTAACTTTGATACCTGGTATCTGTTTAGGAAAATTTCCATTTCATTCAAATTTTCCAGTTTTGTTGAGTATAGGCCTTGTATTAGGATCTGATGAGTTTTTTAATTTCTTCAGTTTCTGTTGTTATGTCTCCCTTTTCAGTTCTGATTTTATCAATTTGGATACTGTCTCTGTGCCATCTGCTTAATCTGGATAAGGGTTTATCTTTCTTGTTAGTTTTCTCAAAGAACCAGCTCCTGGTTTTGTTGATATTTTGTATAGTTCTTCCTGTTTCTACTTGGTTGATTTCAGCTCTGAGTTTGATTATTTTCTGTCATCTACTTATCCTGGGTGTATTTGCTTCTTTTTGTTCTAGAGCTTTCAGGTGTGCTGTCAAGTTGTTAACGTATGTTCTCTTCAGTTTCTTTTTGTAGGGACTTAGAGCTATCAGTTTTCCTCTTAGCACTGCCTTCATGGAGTCCCACAAGTTTTGGTATGATGTGTCCTCATTTTCATTAAATTCTAAAAAGTCTTTAATTTTTTTCTTTATTTCTTCCTTGACCAAGTCATCATTGAGTAGAGTGTAGTTCAGGTTCCATGTGCATGTGGGTTTTCCATTGGTTTTGACATTATTAAAGACCAGCCTTAGTCCGTGGTGATCTGATAGGATGCAAGGGATTATTTCAATCTTTTTGTATCTGTCAAGGCCTGTTTTGTGACCAATTATATGATGTATTTTGGAGAAGGTACCATGAGGCGCTGAGAAAAAGGTATGTTCTTTTGTTTTAGGGTGAAATGTTCTATTGATATCTGTTAAATCCATTTGGTTCATAACTTCTGTTAATTTCATTGTGCCTCTTTGACAGTTGTGTCAATGTTTTCCATGGTATTTTCTGCACAAGAGATTCTCTCTTCTATCTCTTGTATTCTGTTGGTGATGCTTGTGTCTATGATTCTTGATTTCTTTTCTAGGTTCTCTATCTCCACCGTAGTCTCCCTTTGAGATTTCTTTATTGTTTCTATTTCCATTTTTAGATCCGGGATGGTTTTGTTTAATTCCTTCACCTGTTTGATTGTGTTTTCTTGTAATTCTTTAAGGGATTTTTGTTTCCTCTTTAAAGGCTTCTACCTGTTTACCTGTGTTCCTGTACTTCTTTAAGGGAGTTACTTATGTCCTTCTTAAAATCCTCTATCCTCATCATGAGAAGTGATTTTAATTCTGAATCCTGCTGTTCTGGTGTGATGGGGTGTCCAGGGCTTGCTATGGTGGGAGAACTGGGTTCTGATGATGCCACGTAACTTTGATTCCTGTTGCTTATGTTCTTGCACTTGCCTTTCACCATCTGGTTAACTCTAGTGTTACTTGCACTCACTGTCTCTGACTGGAGTCTGTCTTTCCAGTTATCTTGCTTGTGTCAGAACTCCTCAGAGTCCAGGTGTCTCTGTGATCCTAAGCTCCTGGGTGGAAGAACTTCTGGGACTCAGGCCACCTCTGTTATCCTGAAATCCTGCTGTTCTGAGTGCAATAGTTCCTCTAGGATGGTTCAGGATATGGTGTCTTCACATGAGCAGACCAGTTAGGTGTTCACTGGTCTGAGTGCAGTGGCTCCTCTAGGATGGCTCAGGATATGGTATCTCCACAGGAGCAGACCAGCTAGGTGCCTGACCCAGCCAAAAGGACCAAGCGAGGGACGGAAGGGAAGTGGTATTTCAGAGGTGCGGGATTTGGGTGTCTGATGGGTTCTGAGCACCCCTGGGTCTCAGTTGTAACTCTGGGGCATAGAGTAGTGAGAGAGGGTTCTTACCTGCTGCTCTGAGTGCAATGGCTCCTCTAGGATGGCTCAGGATAGGTTGTCTCCACAGGAGCAGACCAGCTAGGTGTCTGCCCCAGCCAAAAGGACCAGGCAAGAGGCAGAAGGGAAGTGGTATTCCGGAAGGGTGGGATTTGGGTGGCTGATGGGTCCTGAGCGCCCCTAGATCCAGGTTGTAACTCTAGGATGTAGGGTAGTGGGAGAGGTTCTTACCCACTGCTCTGAGTGCATTGGCTCCTCTAGGATGGCTAAGGATATGGTGTCTCCACAGGAGCAGACCAGCTAGGTGTCTGCCCCAGCCAAAAGGACCAAGCGAGGGGACAGCTAGGATTGCTTTTAAAGAAAATTTATAATTTTAAATAAATACAAGATAAATAATACATCAGAAAACTGAAGCTGAATGTATAATACAGCTTCTAAATTTAGAAATAGAAATTTAATACAAAAAATGGGTGAAGGACATAGAAAGATGAGTGTATATGCTATAATTTTCACTGGAGAACACCAACAAAATACATTTTACTTTAAAAAGTGATAATTTAATTATATCTGATTTATTGGTAAACGAAAATAATTGTCAAAATAACAAAACCAATATGAATAGAGGCATCACTATAGATCGTGTGGACATTAATAACATCAAATTTTGTCAATATATTTTAAAAAACAGATTAATTCGAAGTCCTTAGATAAAAACATAACAAAGTTGATCTAATATTAAATTTTGAGTAATGTGTTAGTAATCAGAAAGTAAGTCACACAATGAAACACACATAACTCTTAAAGGCTCCTTGCATGACATTTACAAAACAAACTAAGGAGGAAACTATCGCCACTTATGAAAAAGATTGAACTTCATTAGAAACAAAGTAGAGAAAGCAACCCCATAATAACTGATGCTTAGCCAAGGAACAGATGCTGCAATAGTAGAGCAGAGATATCTTTTTAACAGTGAGCTAGAAACTGATACCAAGTTGCAAAGTAAGGAGTGAATCTAGACTCACCATTCACTAAGACTAATCCTACATGATCACAGGTATAAATATATCGCACAAAATGATTAAAATTTTGGAAGGAAACCTAGCTGATCTCAAGTCTGAAGATGACTTCTGAAATTTAATGTCAAAGGCACATTCAAGGAATGAAAGTATTGAGAAGCAGGACCTCATTCAAATTAAACATCTCCAATTTGTAAATGGTGCTGTTGAGCAAATGAAAAGTGAAGGCACAGTCTGACAACATTCCTGCAGAAGACATTTGGTAAAGGATTTGTGTAAAATATACAGAGTTTTAATTCTCAGTAATATAATAATTTGTTGTATTTTATTTTGTGTGTTGTGCTCTCTCTCTCTCTCTCTCTCTCTCTCTCTCTCTCTCTCTGTGTGTGTGTGTGTGTCTGTGTGTGTCTGTGTCTATGTGTGTGTGTATGGTACCTGAGTAGGCCAGGAGAAGTTGCTGGCAGCTGTGAATCACACAATGTGCGTGATAGGAACCAAACCCAGGTCTTCTGTAAAAGGAGCAAATGTTCCTAACTTCTGATCAAATTCTCTAGCTCCCAAATAAGTCAAAGAACTCAACAGATCCCTCCAACATGTAGTATAAGCATGTTGAACATGCACATAACAAAACATACATGATTTATCCTCATGAAATATAAATTAGAGTAGCTGAATTCCACAACACACTTGTTGGGATGGTGGACATCTACAACAGACCGTAGAGATGCTGGTGAGGACCAGCATCATTGCTGAGAGCCAAACAAGAGGATACATGTTGGAAGACAATTTGTCAGTTTAGTACAAAACTAAGCATTCTATTACTACAGGAATAAAATCGTGTCTTTTGGTATTTGTTGAAAGGAATTGAATCCTTACAACAAAAATAGAAGCCTGTATATTAATGTTGTAACTGGTGCCATAATTGTCAGAATTTGTAAATAATCATGATGTCCTCAACAAGTACATACAAAAACAGTGGTATATCCAGAAAACAGAATCCTATTCATTGTTCAGAAGAAATTAGTCATCAACTCATAGGAAGACACCCAGGAATCTTAGATAAATAATATTAAATAAAAGAAGTTTACCTAGAAGAACTGAATGCTGTATGAATCCAACTATATAGCATTCTGGAAAAGGAGAAATAAATGTAAGTGTTTCTGGGAAACAACAGAGAAGGATAGATGAAAATATCAGAGCACAAAGGGTTTCTAAGGCAGTGAAAATGATCTACTTTATACTAACATAGAAGTTACAGATCATTATACACTTTTTCAGCCCCATGGAATATGCCACATCAAGAGTTATCTCTAATGTAAACTATGAGATATATGTGCTATGTCACTGCAGGTACACCACTTCTAACAAATGTAGCTCTCAGTGAAGCACATTACAACAAAGGGTGATCCCACGGGTATATGGATGTTTTTCCACATTCTCAGTTTTGCTATGAAGATAAAATTTCTGGCAGTCTAGATGGTTTGGCAGGTAAAGGTGCTTGCTACTAAGTCTGAATTCATGAGTTTGATCCCCAGGATCCATATGGTAGAAAGATGGAATGGACTCCTCTGTGACAGCCACATGCACATCCCATGGTACATGTATGCATGTATGAACAAATACATATCCACATAGGATATACAAAAAATTATAAATAAGATAAAAATTTCATTCCCACACTTAAAACAAATGTCCAACATCCATAGTCATCAGGGAACTCCAAATCAAAACTACTTGTTGATTTTTATCTTACACCCATAAGAATGGGTGAAATCAATAAAAACAAATACCAGCTCATGATAGTGAGAATTTGGACTAAGAAAAGGATTCATCCATTGCTAGTTGGAGTGTAAACTGATATAACCACTATGGAAATTAGTGTAGTGATTTCTTAGGAAAATTGGAATCAATCTACATCAAGTTCCAATTTACCACTCTCTTGGGCTTATACTCAAAGAATTTGGTCTACTCATAGTAGCCAGATATTGGAAACAACTAGGTGTCCCCCAAGATGAATGGATAAAAAAGTACATGGTACATATACACAGTGGAGTATGACATAGCTCTCTTGGACTCTATCTGGCACAAATCTGCAGGAGGATCAGTGCCTTGCTCAGCCATCATCAGAGAAGCATCCTTCTGCAGCATAGATACAGAGACGGACAGCCAGACATTAAGCATCAAGTGAGAGACCTTGGAACACCTCCCCTACCTCTGAATGTGATGTCCATTCCAGCTTTCAGAGTAAGGAAGAAGAGGCAGAGGTAGTGCAAGAGCCAGAGGGAATGAAGGACACCCCTTCATCCTTCTAAATCAGTGTGATGGATGCACATATAAACTTACAGAGACTGAGGCACCATACACAGGGCTTTCAAAGGTTTGTGCCAGATACGGTCCCAGAGTTAAAAGAAGTGAACACATCCCCAAGCCCTAAATCAAAAGCAATCTCCAATTGATAATCATTTGAAAACGAAAATTTAGTCTTTTCCAAGGGAGTCTCACTGGAAAAATAAAGTACACTTAAGGGTAGGTTGTGTGTCTAGAAATAGATGGCCAATAGAAACAAACTCAGCAGCGTCCTTGGAAGGTCTTTGTCTCTCGGGGTCATGTAAGGGATTTTTCTTTTTTTCTCATAATGTATTTTTAAAATTTTTTATTTGATATTTTCCTTTTTACCTCTATGTGTCCTTTTCATATAGATTAGGACTTCCAATTTAGTGTTTTTATGGGATTCCTGAGTGTCCAAGTGAGTAGGTCTCTGTTTCTTCTTCTACCGAGCTATTTTTGTTTTGGTTGGTTGTTTTTTTATCCAACTATGATTGTTAGTTTTGCTGTATTTTATTACAATATATTTTATTCTTATCCATTAGAAGCCTGCTTGTTTTCTAATGAGAGACATGGAGATGGTGTCTGAGTGATGGGGAGGTCTGGAAGGACGGGATGTAGTGAGAGTGGGATTGTAACTAGGACAGATTATTTGAGAAAAGAAATGTATTTTCAACAAAATGGAAAAAAAAGAAGAATTGATTCCCTAAAAGCTCACATTTATATCTTTAAAATTTTACAAGGAGATACTACACAATTATTTCTATTTTTAAAAGCTAGTATTAAATACTGATGGTAAAAATGTTGATCAAATCATCCAGTATTTCATCTAGATAGAAAATATATTTTTCACAAGTATACAGAATATGTAAGTATATAGAGCAATACAATATGCCATGGAGGGCCAATGGAGTAGAGTGAGAACAGGTGCTACACTGGGTAGGGAAATGAGAAGGACAACACATAGTTAGGAAGGTTTGTTTTCTCTGATGATTGCGTGCTAAATCTTATTGTTGTAACTTATTGCACAACTATGATCAGACAAACAGCTTTCAGATTATCACTTCAAAGACTTATATTTTATTTTTAATTGTGTGTATTCATTTGTATCTGTATGTTTGTGCATACTCATGCAGGTGTCTGTGGAGGCCAGTAAAAGGTACCAGGCCACCAGAGCTGGAGTTTCAGATGGTTGTGTGCTAACTTATGGGAGAATTGGGAACCAAAGTTTGGATCATTGGAAGCAGTACATGCTATCTACAACTAAGCCATCTCCTCAGCCCCCAGACTGTCATATTAATGGGTGGATTTTGTGCATTAATGATACCTCAGTAAGGAAGTTCTAATTACTAAATGCAACTAATGATAATGATGCAGACAAGGCTTATGCAAAAGAACATACACCACGTGATTCTGTCCATGAAAACTAAATTAGCCCCCTACACTGTTCATATTAGTTGGCAAAATTATAGATAACTTTACAACAGCACAGATGCTGGTTATTTTTAGTTGGGTGTTGGGAGGATTGGGCAGTGATAGATATAGATATCTAAGGTGTTGGCATTTATACTTCTTGACTTCTGCCTGGTCATACACCACCTGGGTGTGTGTCCTTCATGCTTTACTTTAGACATCTCTTCTTCACAATTTATCCCACACATCATGTTTTTAACAGAATGTTGAAAATAAGATAATTCTCATAAAATGTATTGAAGTATTAAGTCTTAACACCTTGAGAACATTGATGTTGTATTTCTTTTATGGTTATTGTTTTATCTTATGGATTACCAGATTCTATTTCATTGATGAAAGAACAGTGTTATAATCCTGGCTAGTCCATTTAAAACTGGTTATTGACATCTGTCCTGAGAGAAGCTTTCCTTCTGTAACCATGACTGAATATATAGTCTAGTTGGCCTGGAACCCATTTCCATCTTCTGTCTCAGCCTCCTAAGTGCTGGTATCACAAGCATGAACTACTATACCTGATAACAATGAGTGTCATTTGTAAATGAAAGACTAGTATGTGCTTATGAATGTATATACAGCCCTGTTACCTATTTGGCATGGAATGGGGCATTTGTGATCTTCAGATATATGAGTGACTGTTGTTAATAATATAATATAATATAATATAATATAATATAATATAATATAATATAATATAATATAATATATGTATTACACAATTCTAAGATGTTATTTTAATTTTCAATCATACGATAAAAAGTGATACTCACTACATAACCTCTAGTGATGAAAACATCTATAAATGGCCTTCTGGGCCACTTTCAAGACCATGGTTAACACCAATCTTTTCTGTACCATTGATATAGAAGAGGATCATAAGTTTAGGTTGACAGAATTTCAAGTAAGACCATGTGCCATCAGTGTCCCTGAGGATAATTTCAATGTTATCTTACCTGGAAAAAGTCTTGAGTTTTATTTAGACAAAGTTCAAAACTCATTTCTCTAACATGACAATAATTTTCCTCAAACTCTCAAACTGATTATGAGATTTTCTTAGTGTAGTCAGCTAAATGTAATCACACACACACACACACACACACACATCACACAAACATAGAGAGAAAGAGAGAGGGAGGGGAGGAAAGAGAGAATGGAAAAGTTTTTAAGAGTATATACATATTCTGTCTTTCCCAAAGAATTTCAGTCATGCTTTTTGAAGGGTGTTGGAGCCATACATAGGCTTGAAGAGTGATATTGAATTGCATACTATATATAAGATATTATATATACATGTATTACATATGCAGGGCTATAAATTGAATACTAGATTTTATAGTTGCAAGACATTAAAGAGTTTTTACTAAAGAGGCATGAGTAAACCAAGCTGCCTATTACTGTCTTTTCATACTAGCTATAAACAAACTCTAAAAGCTAAGATTTTTTATGTACTCATTAAGTCAAATTTTAAGCCTTTGTGGTTTTTCTTATACCTAATTTCAAAAGCGAGGGTCTTAAGTTCAGTAATTTTATCTTAATTTAACTTAAAGGAGTAGAACAGTGTCTCCTAAGCATCATCCTCTGACCAGCCCTGTCCTGGGAACCTTCTTCCATATACTGTACTATGGAAAGTAAAGGAAAATAAAACGCTATTCTTAAGCTAAATTAAGCATACTTTATTTTAATAATCACATCTAAAGTTTACCCAGACCTTTGAGACATCTTGTGAACTTTCAATGACAGTCAAAGGAAAGGAAAGCAGTTCAAAGGCAGAGTCAAGCAACTCATAGAATGGCTGGCTTCAAGGACAATGACAGACATTGGCCTTTTAAACTTAGAGACGGAGAAAAAGTTTGAGCTAAATCCAGATGATTTAATTGTTTTTTTTTTCACGGTGAGAAAAGAGAATTTCCTCTACCTGAACCATTCTATTCCTATGTTCAACACAGTTCTCATCAGAACACAATAGAAACAAAGAAAGGAAGTCGTGCGTGGTATCCTTTACATTTATGTCTTCAAGGTTGTTTGGAAATCTTAGAGGCAGTTTTCCTTTCTCCAAACGTTCCCTTCCGCTGTTTCTTTAAGTGGGAGAGTTAAAGAGGTTTTATATACTGTACCTTTTCAAAGTGTATATGGTTCTGGGCACAGTGTTTGCTTTTCTTAGAGATATGAATCGCTTTTGTTCATTTACCATCTTTGAAATTCATTTCTAGTAGCTGCAGAGCTGTGTTAATAGGCTTCTAACATAGCTGTCATTTCAAGTAATAGGTGCCAAGCTTTCAGCAGCTTATTAACACATTATAACAGCAAGCCCTATACTAAACAAACAAATTGCATAGCAGAGGACACAAACAAAATTAATGTGTATAAATATATACATTCATATGTATACATACATACAGTATATACTTAGGGCTCATCAACATATTTGGTTCCATACATGATTAGCCCAGAATTGGCACTTTGTTTTTTATGAATATTCACAGGGAGAAAGAGTGGATTGGATTTGTATTTGGTCCCAAATGTGAGACGAATACAAACTGGTATAATTACTGAAAGATTTCCATCCTCTTAGCCCAGCAACGCTCTCAAGACCAAAAAATCGCAGACTTGTGGTATTTCACATCATATGACTGTGCTAACGTGATCTTTCAGCGCCACTTCATGGGGGATACTGCAGGGGAAGGAAACAGTGGAAATAAGCAAGGAAATACACCAACTGGCAGGGCTGCTGAAAAAAAAGACATACAATTATGAAAGCATGCTTCTAAGAGTCAAAATTTGCATTTGTATATGCACACTGGACCAACTTTCTAGAAACATAAATATATTCTTCCAGATGTAGAGCAGACATATGTACAGATAAATACGACAATGTATATTCACACACGAGGTTATAAATACGGATAAATATACACATACACACGAGTATGCCTCTAGAGACACACTGTCCTTTACAAGTGTTTATGCAGTTAATGGTTGCATAAAAATTCTCAGCAGCCTTCAAGAAGGCATATTTCAATAAGGCTCTAAATTTACATTGTAGTAAAAGCTGACCTTTTATGGATATGAAAAAATTCCAATGCAATTTATAATCATGTTGTAATATATTTGCTGGTTGTAAATTGTAAGTTGTATGTTAAATTCAACTTCTATATCAGCTGAGCATTTCATAAAATTTACTGACATTTGTAGGATTAAGAATGGCTTGGTGGTCACTCACTACCTTGCAAGATTTAGTATGTACAGTGTTTATTATTCCTAATAATAGCTGGTAGATTAATTGCCTAGAAAATATCAGTGATGAGCTAGTAACTTTATGAACTGTTTATGTTACTCCAGATATTTCTAAGATTTGCAGACAACTTTCAAATCTGAGAAAGCAACACAAATTAAAAACAGAAAAGTCTAATTTAGTAATAGAAATAAAGTAAATGACTGAGTTTGGGAGCAGAAAAATGCCTTCCTACACTACTCTTGGGGCTGATGCATTTCATATCATTCAGTAAAACATTGTTTTGAAACTGGTAAGACTAGATAGTAGTTGACTTTTAGAAACTCTAGTATAAGAAATGCCCAGATTATATCATCGGAACTTTGAATGACTACAAGATTATGTAAGCTCTTATATACAAGAGTAAACTAATGCATAGGAAATTAATGATTTGGTGTTTAGCATTGAACTATTGCTTTTCCACATTCATTGAATAATATGTGTGACAAATTCCCTACAGTTGAGTCTTTCAACCACATTCTTTCCTTCCCTCTAATACTTGGAGGGCAACTTTCAATGCACTAGATCTCTTATTTCAAATACTTAAAATTGTCTTTTATACTTAGAGAGCTTTAAGAAATTAAAATACTACTTTCAGTTGCTATTCTGAAATTCTCTTCAATTACTTGCCTGAAATCTGGGTGCCTCAGGTCACACTATTCTGCAGAACTTTATCGTACCCTCTTTAAAGAACAGGCCATCCAGGCTACAAGATACTAAGGAAAAGACCAGTGTGTTATTTGCCTTCTTTCTCTGATGTTCAGTATAATATCCGTCATATGAGAGCAGTTCTATAAATATCAAATTCATAAAAAATATTAATGGATAAGGATTGGGTCCTCTTTGTATTTTCAGAATGGTCTCAACTTAGTCAAATCAAATCTATTTCCCTATAAATATCTCCTTTTAGTTCTAATAATGATCTAGACTTTTAAGTTAGAGTCACAAAGAGAGGAGTGTCTGAGGGTTGGGACCGCACTCCTCTCTAAGAGCATCTCTTGTTTCCTTGCCTGAGAAAACTGATGCCTACAAAAAATAAACGCATACTCAGTCAGGGGCAAGGGTCTCTTCATTGATTTTAGTAAAAACATTTTTTTATAGAAAAGTATCTGCAATGGTGTCCCAAGAGTTTGTTCAAATCACTCCTGAATTTGGTTTCCAATGACTGTTATGTGATATATGTGTAGAAAATAATGGACAGTGATTTCAAATTATTTTGGTTGACATTCCTAGCAAGTACCGTGATTTTAAAATAAGAGGAATAAAGAAGTGATTGGGGGAATATATCCCATAAAATATGAACCACCAAGTTCCCAATCAAACTGTGAGGAAACAGTTTGTTTCCAGCAGAGTATATTTAACAATACCTACTATAAGAATAAAATATGCATGCACATAAACACACACACACACACACACACACACACACACAGCTGCACTCTGATCATAAGACAGTAATGAAGTTTGGTAGTGAAACCTGTTTTTTTACCACAACATTGTTTATGCTACTTCAATACATTGCACAACTTCGGAGGCTAAGAAAATGTCACTTCACTCACTCTGATGGGAAGGAATCTGACAACTGTTACACAATCATTGAAACTCTGCAATTTGTTGAAATGCTCATAATAATTTCTCCTGACTTTTATTTCAAAGCTAGATGGAATATGACACAGAATAAGGCCGATGATGACCCATATGTTAAGAGAGGAAGGTAACTGTGATGTTTAACTTCAAAGGCAATGTGCTAGGGAGCTGGCAAGTTCACAGAATCCCTCATCATAGAAAGGAGCAAGAATTTGAAAAAAAATAAAGAAAAAAAGAAAAAGAAAAAGTGGAAAGAGAAAAACCCAACCAACTGCCTTTAAAATAATGAACAGCTTTCCTGAGCCTTGCCATGCTACAAAAACACCTATGCACTACACATGCACACAATTTCCTCGATCTCATAAATTAATTTACTGACAAAAGATTATACCCAAGTGACAAAGGTCCAGGACTCTGATTATCTTTATGGGTAATTGGGGCCATCAAATAGTTCCAAAGCTCCTTTTATTTGTCATTTGTTGACAATTCAACCAATTCTCCTGTCTGCCATCCTCTATATTTAATGGATCCCTACCGAACTATGCAACTCACTCGTTTGTATGGGTCTGATGTCTTCATACAGTTATGCTGATGCATATCCCTTAGCTACCTCCTGCTCCTTTTTTCTATGACACCTCCGAGATGGTACCCATAGCAACACCCCTGAGAAGGTGAGAGTGAAGATGCGGCAGTCGTCCCGTGCATTTGCTGTGGCTGACAATGCCAGTCATTAGTGCAGCATCCTCTGCCCTACTCAGATCTCCCTTGCTTCCCTCTGGTCTTATTTCCTTCCAGTAGCAGCCACATAGAAGATCCAGAGACTTGCTGTTAATGATTTGTCGCTTGTTTAGAACTCTGGATGTCGAGTCTGTATAATCTGCCCTCAATGCCTCTGCCAGGTTGCATTAGGAAACAATTACGTAGTTTATGACTAGGAAAATAGACACCAGCATTTCCAATTAAACTCCCATGCTTCCAAAGAAGATCAGGTGCCCTTAACACTGAGGACAGTTCCACTCACTCCTGCTTCAAAGTAAACCAAACAGGAATCCAGGCTCTCTAATAAACTAAGGGAGACAAACATATAGTGAATGAATTTACATGAATTCAGCCATTGTTTCTTATTAGATTCTCATCTCTTGTTAGGGTCTGGGTAAAATGGAACAATGTGTACATTTAGCTAAATGCTTCTGTAGAAAAAAAATGATAAAAGGGGAGTCTCACAGGTAGCATTAATGTATAACATGTTCTCCTCTGTTTTCTTGTGTAAACATATTGTTTCTTCCTTCTTCATACTCTAAATAAGTGCTAGAAATGAGGGAATTTCATCAAATTGAAATATTTCACTAAAGAGCATCTCTTATAGATAAATTAGCATCAACTGTAACTATAAACTTATATAAACTTCCTCATTTCATTGAACAACCCCTGACCTAACATAGATCTTGAATTTTAAATGCATCTCCTGGATATCAGAATTGAAACACAGTAATTCTTTTCCCATGGCTAAGAAAGGTCAAATGTTATTGAATTTTATCCTTCACAATTGCAGGCTTCCTGAAACTGCTTTCATTATCTCATGTAATAATAATAATTAATAAATCCCAGGAACGAGTATATAGGTTTATAATCAAAGGCTTGCATGCACAAATACCACACATTTGTATATCCTTTTGTGCTGCCTCCAAAAAGAGAAAGACAACCCCCCATTTATCAGTAGCTGTGTGAAAGGAGGAGATTTATCATTTTAAAATTTTCATCGCAGATGGTTTTCATTTTAAAAGGCAGGGAAGCGATTTTTTAAAATCATTTTCCCCCTAATGCAATTGAGCCAGACGTTTCTCGTAAATCTTGTTGCTTTAGTAGACAATACTCAATTCTCCAAACTTTATATGCAATATCCAGCTTTTTCTCTTTGTCTTTAGATGTCCATCTCCTGGATATGAGAATAAAAGCCATAAGAATGGTGGCATCGGACATCACAATAGCCATCCTGGTAACTCCCTATTTCCTGTGCTCACAGTTTGGCTAAGAAGTTCCTCTTTGTGCTCAAGAACAATAATGAACTGCCATAAGATTTTAAAAGACTTTTCTCTCTCTGTAAGTTTTTGATAAATAGAAACAAAATGAGTCTGTATGTCGATCAATGTGTGTCTGTAGACAGAACATAGTACCCAGTGATCCACTGTGTTCAGTGAATCAGGAGCCAAAAGAATACTCAAGCCATAAGAGGAGAAAGCAATTAAAATAGCTGCATCTTCAGATTTCCTACTGGATGTCAGCCCTTTTAAGAAATAATGATTTCATTTTTGTGGTAGAGACGTGGTTATTCCCATCCAGCAAATGACATCATTGTACTATAATGACTGGCTACTCTGCTCTACTTGAAGCACAGTCTACCAGGTATTGAGATTCCATGATGGCTGAAGTCAAAATGCACATCGGACTAGGAATGAAATGACATCCATTGTCTTTACACGGTAATTTTAGTCTATAATGCAAAATACAAACACATAGACTATACGTATAAGTAAATACACATGTATATAATATAAAGTCCTTTATTCCAAGCACACACCAGAAAATACAGGTGTTAAAAATCACTTCATTTACATCCAAATGAAGTACATCTATATCAGACTTTCTCACTGTTTTCCATTTTTATATTTATCAATTCAATAACAGTATCATAGATTAAAGTACTATAGATTTTACTATATTTTTAATTTTGACATAATTTTGTGCTATATATTTTGATTACATAATCTTCCCCTCCCTCAATTCCTCCCAGATCATCTCTACTTCTCTATCCCATTCAACTTCATTTTCCTCTCTCTCAAAAACCCCAAGAAAAAAAATCAAGAGATAAAATTCAAAACTGAAAATCTATAAAGAAAGAAAGAAAATAAATATGACAAAAATACACAAAACAAAAAACCAAAACTGTGTACATAAAATAATTGAAGTTTGTTTGGCCAGTTACTTCTGGACATGGAGCCTGGCCTCCTAAATTGTGGTGATATATTCAGGGACATGCCATTGAAGAAAACTGGCATTCCCTTTCCTAGCATAATTCGACTACTCTTGGGCATATACCCAGAAGTTGCTCCACCATGCCACAGGGGCACGAGCTCTACTATGTTTATAGTGGCCTTATCTGTGATAGCCAGAAGGTGGAAACAATCCAGATGTTTCATAATGGAAGAATGGATGCAGAAAATGTTCATTTACACAATGGAATACTATTCAGCTATTAAGAATGAGGACATCATGAATTTTGCAGGTAAATGATTGGAACTAGAAAAAAAAATCATCCTGAGTGAGGTAACTCAGACCTAAAAGGACATGCATGGTACATACTCAGTAATAAGTGGATATTAGCCCCCCCAAAATGTACAGAATACCCAAGATACAATCCACAGAACTCAAGGAGGTTAACAAGCTGAAGGATCCAAGTAAGGATGCCTCAATCCCACTTGAGAGGGAGGGGGAAAAAAGCAATCAGGGGTCGGGGAACAAATAAAGGAGGGACCTGGTTGGGAAAGGGGACAGGGAGAGGAAAAGGGGAACATGATTAGGTACTGGGGGATGGGGGAGATTCAGGACTGAAGCCTTGAGGGCCAGCAGAAAAATGGAAAAAGGCAACCTCGGAGGTAGAGGTGAGGCACCCCCTGGAATTGACCAGAGACCTAGGAAGTGAGAGATACTCAGAACTCAGAGGGAGGGGCCTTAGATTGTAAGTAACTTCATAGTTAGGGTGGGATTTTGTGCCTACTTTCCCTTCTCAGGCCTGGGATTTTATGTGTTTTGAATCTGTATGTATCTTATGCATGCTGTCACAGTCTCTGAGTTCATATGTGTATTATCCCTGTTCTATGTGGAAGTCAATGTTTCCTTGGAATCATTAACTCCTCTGGTGCTATTTATTTATTTATTTATTTAGTGGATGGGTGATGGCTCATGGGACACTATTCATTATTGTTATTATTATTATTAATCATCCAATTTGTTTACATCTCAAATGAAATCCCACTTGCCAGTTACCCCTCCACAACCCCCCCATCCCATATCTTCCCTCTTCTCCCTCCCCTTTGCCTCTGTAGGTGGAGGACCACCTCTGGCTCTTACAATCTTTCTGATTCCTTTTCTGTGTAGAACTCTGAGCCTGAGAGAAGGGTTTGATAAAAACATTTCACTTACGACTCAGTGTTTCAAAGCCTCAATCTTATGCACATTGTCCAGTTGTGAATCTCTTTATAAATAAATGTCATATATGTAAAGAAGAAGCTTCCTGGATGAGTATTGAATGATGCTCTTATTTCTAGGTATAGCAATGTGTCAGTAGGAGGCAATTTATTACTATGTTTCTTCAGCAAAATAATAGTAGTAGGCTTTCCCCTAGGGAATTGACCTATATAGTTTCAGGTTCTTAGATACTTTATTTAGCAATGTCACATGTGGGTTCCATTTCATGGATTGGTCCTTAAATCCAAGCAAATGGTGGCTGGTTCATTTTATGACACTTTTGACACTACTGTGGCAGTATATTTTGTAGATAAATTGCTGTTCTGGGTCGCAGAATTAATAGTTGGGAGATATTTGTAATTATCTTTCACCTCTCGTAGTATGAAGGATAGTTTCTACAATCATGAACTCTGATCAGTAGGTGTGAAGCTTCCATTTGGGTACCACCTTGATTCTTCATGTTCAGTGGCAAAAGTAAATGGGATATTCAGCAATGGAGCCTTACCATCAGTTTATGAAGAACAATCACAGCTTTAGCAAAAAACCCATGAGATTCTAACAAAGGACAGTGTCTTTGAGACCCTTTTATCCAACAACTTAACTAGAGGGAAAACATTCCTGACACTGAAGATTTACTTGGTTGCATGAGATATCCAGTTGGGGCATTGTCTCCTCTGTTATATAGTGAATCGATTTGCATTTCTTACAGATATGTATATATTTTCCGGCCTTCAACAATAGTAGGTTTGAATATGGCCTTTCAAATAGTCTTTAGTGTTAGTTATCCCTCTTCATCTCCCCTCTTTTACCCTGCCCTTTCATCCACCTTTCCATTTAATTCTCGTAGTCTAGTTCCCTTGCATCTCTTTCTAAAGTTAAACCTCCATAGAGATTTACTGTCAATGTTTGCCACTTACCCTATGTGCTTTCTGTTCTAGCCTCACTTTTTAATGTTTCAGATCAATTTAAAGGTAACTAAAATGCAAGGGAAAACTTGTTTGTGTATGGAACAGAACAGAATTAATTAACAATGCAGTTAGTATTTGGAAAATTAGTTTCCACATTGAAACATGATAAAACTCTTCATTAATTATATCTCATTTGTTTATGTATTGATTTATAGAGAGGATCTTATATATCTATTTTCTATTGTACAAGATGACCTTAAACTTCTGATTTTCCTCCCTCCATCTCTACAGTACTGGGATTACACATGTGCAACATGATGTCCAAGTTTTTTTGTAGAACTGGAGATGGAACCCAGAGATCCTTGCATGCTAGGTCAGCATTCTAGCAACTGATCTACAGCCCGCTCCAGTAACATCCTTCTTTTATGTCTCCTAGTAAAACACGGACTATCATTTCACCTAATGAGGCACATTGTTCCTACTGCTGCAAATATAAAGTTCTGGCTGCAAAATGATCTACATATTCTTAAGATAAAAGACTAGATATTGAACTAACTGAAAAGATTGATCCAGGGACAGTGACATGGTTCAGTGGATAAAGGTGGTTGTTATCATGCCTGACAACCTGAGTTTAATTCCTGAGATCTATATAGTAAAAAGAGAGATAGAACTTGTTGGGAGCCGACTCTGAGCAGAAAGCAGCTATCATCTTTGCAGCCATCTCGAGCCATATACCCTGACAAGAGACTTGTTTTCAACAGCCTACAACGGGTGAGCACACTCTAATAATTATCTTGCTATTCTTACATATCTTGTTTTGTTGTTTATTGCCCCCAGCTGCAGGGTGCACGTGCTAAAGTATCTTCAGCTGTGTTCCCCTGCTTGTGCTTATATATACCCATGCTTTCCTTTCAATAAAGGCGATACTTGATGCGAAACTTGAGGCGAGACTTGAGGAGAGACTTGAGGAGAGACTTGAGGAGAGACTAGAAGAGACTAGATCAGACTCCCTGTCTTGTCTCCATTCTTCGTGTCTCCGTCCCACTCTCTCTCTTGCTAGGCCCTGACCCGCGGACTGGAGCAGCAGAACGGGCCGTTACAGAACTGACTCCCAAAAGCTGTCCTCAGAACTTCATATGTGCACCATGTATAGATGCACCTTTACACATATCCATATGCATGCACATAAATACATATTAAAAATGGACTTTTAAAATTGCTTTTATAATGAATTCAATCACAATGTGGTGCTGGGAAGATTTTATTCCACGTATATTGATGTGTTCTCACAGATAGAATTTCATGGTTTTTATTAAAAATATCACTTCTAACCTACAAATAGAGTTTTAATATTAAAGATATGAAACCCTTAACTTTACAGAGAAGTAAGACTATGAACAGTTGAACAAAGTTAGAACTCCTGTTCTGAGTCACACACTTGAGTTTTGAAATTTTCTCTTTGCTTATACTCCATTTCAGAATCATTTCAGATGTAATGCAAAAGACACACATGCGTGGCAAGATTAAATAAGAATCAAGAAAATAGAAGAAAGTATTTTGCTTTTCTCCAGATATATTTATTTATATCCAGCCTTATTTCGTTTGATACTTTTAGAATTGGGAGTCAGTACAAATGATCTGACTGACGTTTAAGAAGCATGCTTTTGCAGGACACCTCAGACATTCTTATCTTTAGAAACACTATGGATATTGAAAAACAGAGTATACTGAAATGAGTTTATAATAACTTCAAGCGGAAGATTTTGTTCTAACATGGTTGAGAATGGAATTGAAAGCTTCCCTTTGCCATTACCTTTCTGTAAAATATGGATCAAATGACCCAGTTTCTTGGGCTCCCAGTTTTGAAACCAGAAACTAGTCTTCCAGGGCTCAAATTCTAAGTCTAAAACTAAGCTTCTTCTTAGTTACTTTCTCTGTCAATTGTGCTGCCCCTTACTTAAGCAGCTTGCAGTAGCCTACATACCAAAGTCTACTCATTTATAAAATCCAACTGTACAAGTACAGAATTCAGTAACATTTTAGTAAAAATTCTTAATCACTTTCTCAATTGGAATAGACTCAGGATAGTTGTTGAGATCCCCAAATTTCTCTTATTTAATGAATGACATATTGATTCCAACAAAACTCTTGGCATGATAAGGTCACTCACTCAAGTCAGGTTTCAATGTATTGTATTGATTTCATTTGAAGCTTTTCAGAGTTCTATGGCAATATTGATAATGTTCCACTATAAGCTCAGAGACCTCTCAGAGACAATGGGAACTTGCATGGAGGATATTCAGATTCTTCCTTAAGACTTCTTGATGGGGAGAACAATGTTGAGTCATAGAGACTCACAGAGCAGGTGATATAGCTCTTCACCCTATGCACAAAAGACACAGCATCTAACACCACACTAATCCAACCCGCTATGTGATTTTTGAAGACTTCCTCCTGCCTATGTTCTTTCAGGCTTGAAGAAGTGGTATCAGTTGTAACATGACGTCATATGTTTTGTCATTGTCACTAATGTCAATATGATATTAGTATCAACCACTTTCCAAAGTTAAATATTGGTCTTCAGATACCAAAGTATATGCATTTTTGTGCATCTGGGACTATAACTTATTACTATTTATACCTATATAACAATGAATATTTATGCTGTCTATTTTAGGAGAGCTGTAGAAAAATTCACAGGGTAAAATTATAAAGTTAAAAGCTCACATATTTCATTTAAATGTAAATAAACATTTCCGGTTACTTCTGCAATAACATTTTATTGGATTTCTTTGAATTTGCAAGAATTTACTGGACTTACTTGAACTTAGCATATTCAGGATGAGATGCAATTTTATGATTTATCTCTAAAATCCACTCAACTCCATGTTTGACGGATTCCAACTTATTGTAAAAAAATATTGATTTATCATGAGTCTTGATGGTCTTATTCTTGCTCTCCATATTAGACTCACTGCTCTCAGTCAAGAAAAAGAGAGATATCATAGAAAATGTGTGGTAGAGGCTACATGGGCTAAGAACTACTATAATGGAGGAAGGAAGACATATGCTTTCACTGTACATAAGCAAGTTTTAAAACTCTGTGGTCTAAGTAATATGTTGTATTCTACATTAATGATCAGAACAAGAATTGTAAATCACCTAGTATAGTCAAAACCCTAAAACATTGTGGTAAATGCAAAGCAAAACGATAGGAACTCCTTGACCTATAACAGTGCTACAAGTTCATATAGTTTACTTTAAGGCTTCATAGAATCAGTTTTGTAGTAGAATGGAGGACAGGCGAAGTGACTAGGAGTCCAAGAAAACGTATTGATAGAGGGGAGATTTGGGACAAGTCTGGAAGATACAGCTTAATTTTCTATTGTGATCTGAATTGTCACTGGAAATTAAAAATAAAAAGACATCATTAGTACAAGATTTGCCAAAGTCACTGTGTATGCAAAGTAAATATAAACGTGCATACCATGTACATGGTATTTGTGAAAATCTCTGTAAGATGAGCATGAGAAAAGTTAAACACAATAGGTAAAGTGAAAAAGTCAGCTAATGCATTGCATACACTATAAATAGGATTGATTTTTTTTAAAAAAAAATCAAACACCTGCTCAAGTTTTAAAAAAAAAAAAAACCCTCCTTAATTAAAATACCAGCATAAGATGAAAACGAAGAGCAGAAGTATCAGTCTGCAGTTCAGTGCCTGGGGTTTGAGTTAGCCCAAACCACACTCCCTTTGACCACTTAAACTTCCTCAGCTCTGTGCAGGTGAACACCACAGACTCTAGAGATGGCCTTGTGCCATCCTGGTGCCATTCCCCACATCACTTTATGCTGCAGAGCCAAGTGCCTAGCCTTTGATAATTTCCACAGAAAATAAACTTTCATTCAAAGCTCTGCCTAGCTAATTAAACTTTTGGGTGATTTGCTTTGCTCTTAATTATTTCCAAAGGTTGAAAAGTAACCAGGGTTACATAAAATTATCCTCACAGAAAATGAGGGGTTTGTTCTAAGTTTTAAGCAGAGATGTATCAAAAGTGTGGCAGCCTGTGGCTGGGAGTGAGTGTCATTATGCAAAATAAGCTCTTCTCTGTGAACTCTCACATGTCTTCAGAGAGTGGTGCTTTCTGACTTAAGACTGGGATACAGGGGCTGAAGAGATAACTCAGTAGTAAAGAACCAAGCATTCATAGTCTTCTAGCCAAGGACCTGGCCTAGGTTCCCAGCACCCATGCCAGTGGCTCGTAAACACTTGGCTTAGGCTTCAGGTAACCAGCACACATGCCAGGATCTCACAACCAACTGTAACTCAAACTCCAGGGGATCTGATATACTATGTAAGAAAATTCAGGCATTTGCACACATGTGTACAAGGCTCCTGTGCACACACATATGTATATAACTAAAAATTAAATTAAATAATATTTTTTAAAAGGTAGGCATCTTGTATAAAGGCAGAGGGGGAAGCATTACAGGTTGTCATATAGATGAATATAATAAAGGCCCCAGGGAAACTTTCCAGTATTGCAGCGAAAAGGCATAAGTGATAGGAAGAATGGGTTCATACTCCACATGTTACTACAGGAATGAGATTTTATTTTGACTAACTAGATCACTTCCTTCTTAGGCCAGTATTCACACAGAGACTGTACTCCACAGGGGGGATTAGCTGCAATCCATAAGAGTCTTACAAAACATCCTTATAAAAGTTGTTTTTAGTTAATTAAATAAATAAAATTAAAGCCATCTATATTTTTAATGTTTCTCATTACAGTTCATTATATATGACTCCATATGTTCTATCATTAGAGAAACATTCTCAGTGGTATGATGATGTAGTACATACACATGGGGTAAATAATACATTTTTCACTTTATGCACACATTTTATTGCAGGGTGGCGATGCAATAGTTTTTTGGGTTTTTTTTTTTTGGTTTTTTTGTTTTTTTTTTCCACTAAAGAGTCCATTTTGGTATGGGAAGAAAAAAACAGAGCTATTGTCAAATCTGCATCCAATTTCTCTAGTTTCATAACTTAATCTCTGTAATTTGTTGAAGATAACTTTTTTTTTCAGTAATTTTCTTCCCGTGCTCAAGAGAGGATAGTTGGTACCAGTATTTGTTTTTAAACCACATGTTTGATTTTTAAAGAATCTGAGTCACGTAATTATTATGGCCACTGGCTAGTCTTACCAGTGATGATTCTAGTCTGTATTCTAATTCCACAAGGAATTGCAACTCAGAAAATTTGAGGACCATGGGAGTCACTATTGCTGGGTTGGCCTCATTAATGCTCTGATGACATCAGAAAGCTCCATAGACTGCCCAGATGTCAAGCTTCTAAATAAAATCTTACAACCACCTGTGCTATGATTTGAGGATATTTTGTAAGTAAAAAGTTAAAGGGGCTGAGGCTAGGGAGATGGCTTAGTGGTTAAGAGTAGTTGCTCTTCTTCCAGAGGACCTAGGTTTAATTCCCAACATACACATGGCACCCCATTACCATTGGTAGTCCTGCTTCAAAGGAATCTAATGCCTTCTTCCAACCTGCTCAGGCACCTACCATAGTGCTCATACATCTATGTGGGCAAAACACACCCACATACAAGGTAAAATAAAACGAGAGTGTTAGAACAGTTACAGAAGCTGAGGAGATAGCTCAGTAAGAACACAGTCAGGATTCCTCAGAACCCATATAGAAAAGCTGGCTATGACAGATGTGGGCCTGTTGTATATCATAGGACTATGGAGAGTTAGGGCACAGAGACAGAAAGATTTCCAGAGCTGACTGTTAACCTAGCTCTAGGTTTAGTGAGAAACTCTGTCTTAAAGGAAGTAAGACAAAAGGTGATACAGGGAGACAACTAGGCAACTGATATCCTCCTTTGGCTTTGCAAATGTACATCTCACAGACACACACATAAACACACACACAAGAGAGGGAGGTGGCTACAAGCTGATATTAAGATACAAAACTCAATGTTTGGAGGTCTCTATAAATTAAAATTGCTTTTTCTTTTGCTGATTAATTTTTTTGGTTATTGGTTAATTTTGTAATGTCATACACATACGTAACCTATTCTTATTACAAATTCTCTATGACTCTTATCAAATGCTGTTCAATATTCAATGTCCCTGACATGTTTTTTCTTGGATTGATGAGTTTTGATGAGTTTCACATTGAAACTATTAATTGAAGACTGGTTGGGGTCACCAGTGAACACGTAGCTGAAGAAAATGAACCTCCATCCCTAAATCTATCCAAAGAAAAGCAGTCCATCAGTTGAGGATTGTCCTCTCCTGAGTTCTTCATGACTCACTGTTGATAGGCCAATTCTCTTGAAAACCTAGCATCTACAGTCAATGTGTTTGACTCTTCATTGGCTGTGTCTAGCCCAAAAGTTGGCATGTTGTAGCCCTTCTCTCTATCTTGGGGCTTTTGCAATCTTTCCACCCCTTCTGCAATAATCCTTGAGCCTTAGAGAGGATTCCATGACTGTCTTGCTTAGGGATAGCAATCATTTCTCTTGTTCTCTGCACCTAGTGCAGTCATAAATTGCTACAGTTACCAATGATCACTGAAAATAGAAGCATCTCTGGTTAAGGCGGAGGGTTTATCTGTGCATATAAGCACACATATTTAGGAGGAAGTTTGACACTATATCAATTTAACTAACCAGTAGTATTTTCAGTTGAGGTGCCCTTTTAGGGTCATAGGCTTAGGTTCTAGAAAGAAGAAATAAGAAAATGAATGGATGCAATGCTCTCATGATTGTTGGGAAGAAAAAAAATTAAAGTAATGGCAAACAAGCCAAGTCCCAGCTGTCTAAGTGACTAGCAACACACCAGGGAGACGGTGAAGAGTTGTTGTTTCTGTTCAGCTCAAATTCCTTGCCCTACACTGATCTCTACCATGGCCACAGAGACCCCCATTCTCCCCACAGACTTCAAGCTGCTTTGCCATGCTTGCAGACTTGTATACATGCAAAGGACACAATGACTCTACTATTGGGTCCCAATAAAAACTAATGAAGAGCATACAGTCTGGCAAAGGAGTGAGTTGGCTCCCCTAATGCCCACCCCACTGTTCTTTTTCCTCAAGTAAATTTCACAGTCTGCAGTGAGGAATGGGTGCTCAAAGAAAAACTCTAATAAAGGCAAGCTGGAACTCAAGGAAAACTGCATTTGCCTCCTCTTCTCTCTAACAGATTTCCTTTTAATTCATCCAAAATGCACAACATTTAGTATGTAATATTCTGTTGTAGACAAACAATGACCCACATGCAGCTGTGCACATTATCTGGCAAACAGATGTGGGAGTAAGGCTGCAATTGAGAGTTCATGTGTAGAAAGCGGAAAAAGCACTCCATTAGTGCTAATTCTCTTCTTTCTTACCAGGCTCACTTTTTGACCTGAACCCTCCACATGGCTTATCTGTAAACCATAGTGGACTAAGTCTCTTCTTGATGTTCTCCTATTTCAGGGTGGAGCTAATCCTGCTAAGGGTTTTGGCCTTTAGCCCAACCTCTGATTCCAGTGCTCTCACTTTCCCCAATTTCTCTACAAATGACTTCTCTGGGGATGGAAGGAATTTAAACCGAAATTAGATGGCGACAAGTGTGAACACCTGCTAGTGAAGTTCATCAGCTTTGCTGGCTATAAGACAGTGTCGGGGAGCTCAAAAGTTCACTTAGTGAGTGGTGGAGAAGGGGAGCAGTGGCCCTGTCCTGAAGGGCTGTTTTCCTCCTCAATGTCTGTTCCACTTTCCTTGCCTCTACAGTGGCACTATATCTCAACTGGGAATGATCCAGCAGAAACACCAGCTGGCTTCTGTACTGAACACACTTGTAACAATAGGGTCAGTGGGGCTGCTTACCAGTTCCTTACTCATCAGGGGAAGCCAAAGACCTGAAGGATGACTTCAAATCTTTTATAGTCCTTTATTTTATTTCATCAGCACATGTAGGCTGAAGATAATGAGTAACATGAGCCATTCCTAATCTTGGAGAGATAAAAATCCCCATTTTGTGGAGTCTCAGACTAATGTGGGAAATAAGAAACAGATGAAAAAAAATCTCAAGAACCATAAAAACAAATGGCGATGTCTCTTAAATGGAGATGCCTAATTTAAAGAGGTTTGGAAAGGTATGAGGAGTGCTGGCAAATGTGGCAGGGGATTAGAGAATCTCTTGTCTGGCAACCTTAACCTCTTCTCTTCTTCATTATTAAAGACTCTTAAGGGAAAGGCATATTCTGTCCAAAGTGGTCTGTCTGTTTCTACCTACAGTTACCCCTATCTCCAAAGCAGGACAAGTTTCAAAGTCAATATACTAGGAAGAGATACCTTAGTGACCTGTTCCTCTGTTGTCTCTTATGAAATTTGAATCAAATACTTCACAAATATTTAGCAATAGGCTGACTCTTCCATGACTTCAAAACTCCGTGTCCATTTCTGTTTCTTCCCTTTTTTCCCATCATTTGAGGTGAAGCTGTTACACTCTTCGGTTGTCTGGAAGTACAAGTTATGTCTGCTCAGTTCAGAAGACTACCCCAAACAGTGATCCTTTGTCTTGTGTCTTCTGACATATCTTAGGTTTTATTTACCCAGTGAGCTCTTCATTCTCTCTGTTTCTTTCTACTGACTTATTTTTTTATTACTTCAAGGTTAAGTGGAGCTATTTTTATTTTCTGAGTAATAAACCAATAGTCGCCTTCAATGTGGTTCACCATGAAGAAGTAAAGACACATTTGCATTCAAAGTTAGAGCACCTAGAGTTATTAAAAATTATTTTGTACACTTACTTTTAGTGTGGTGGAGGATATTTTGAAATATTCTCTCCAACTGACTTCCCTGGCTTCTTGAGTTCAAAGATTATTTATCCTACATATACTCAAACTTTTGATATTGTGAAACAACTTTGCCTACAAAGTTCCTACTCAAGAACCACATAACTGAGTAATAAGAAAAGAATATCTTAATAGAAAAAATCTATGTTTAAATACATTTACGACTTTGTGTTGGACTACATTCAGGGCTTTCCTGACTACATGTGTGACATGAGCTATGTCTCATGTACACATAGGACTAAATTATGTTAATCCTGGTAAAGAGTAAAATAGCTCTACCTCCCTTAAACACTACACAGGGTAGCCTTTAAATGAGTGGTTCTCAACCTGGGGGTCATAACCCCTTGAGGGGATCAAAGAACCTTTTCATAGAGGTCTTCCATGACCATTGGGAAACACAGATGTTTACATTATGATCCATAACAATAACAAAATTACAGTTGTGACATAGCAACACAAAGAATTTTATGGATGGCAGTCACCACAGCATGAAGAGTGTGGCAGCATAAGGAAGGTTGAGAACCATTGCTCAAGATGGATCTTACTTGATGTTGAAGCTCTGCTTGCCATCAAGGGCATGGGTGCTGGCATGTAGCTGAGAGTTCACATCCCCTCTGCAAATGCCTTCCACTTGGAGGTGCTAAATGTGGAGACAGAGCACCCGGTTTTGTATGTAGATATCTGCTCAAGATGTAGTGCAGATGGGAGCACAGCAAGAGCTTATGGGCAGACATAGTTTTCTCACCACTGGTGACTGCCTAACACCACAGGGTGAACCATCACTTATGAACAGATACCCTAATAGGATGGTCAAGGAAACACACTGGTTGATTAACATTTTTGAGCCTGATTTAGTATAGCAAAAGAGGCCTAAGTGTCGCCAGGGTAGCTCTGCTACTCGTCGAGTTACCCAGGTATCATATTTGGCTGACCGACTACAATCAACATCAACACAATATGAAAGGTGGGGGTGAAAAGGATGACAGAGGCTCAAGGAAAGGTGTCTGCCACTGCTGTATCTGCCTTTCAAGCCACAGCCACTACCTTTTCCATGCAGATAAAATTTGCCCAAATTAAACAGCATAGAAAAAGATTCCCATTTCAATTACATGGATGTTCTGTCAGCAGCTGTAACAGCAGCAGTTACAGAATAACTACAGATAATTACAATCATTTAATTCGAAGTACCAAGTCACTTCATGCAGAACATGACTCATTTATCATTATTGACCTTAGAAGAAGCAAATTTACCCAAATCAATAAAGGTTCCCAATACCCATTAGAGCAGACAGAGATTGGTTACAAGTGTTGGGAGCTTCTATATACCTGGATTAATAGGGAGAAGAAGATCAGGATGCTTTTGATTAATGAAGAGATTTTTTTTCCTTTTGAGACAGTTATTTGAAAGAGAATTGACCTTAATTTCTCCTTTAATTCATGTTATGGAAAGTCAGTTGTTTTTGTTAAAGAAGTTTTGTCCCTATTAGTTGCTGAAACATAGTGTAATTACACAGAGAAGTAATCTATAAACAGGTAGAGTTCCACTTTGTTTTTAATGGACTCTTCTGGATTGTCCTGAATATTCATGCCACAGAGATCCATCTACCGAGGAGAATCCAGACATCACTGGGTTTGTGTTTAACCTGCTGTCAGGAGCTTCTCTACCTATAGATAAATCCCAACACATTATGAAAAGGGGGAGAAAAAAAATCTCATCACAATTAAGTGGTATGTCAACAATAGCACCAGCACTTTCAAAATAAGTGAGGATAATTATGATCTCCCTGTTGTAGAAATGAGAAAGTTTATGTTACTTTTGAGAGTTTGATATTGAAAATTAAGATTGAATGTGGATGAAAATTGAAATAATAAGAAGTCAGTTCAATTGCTTAACCACTCAGTCATTCAAATTGATTCCCAGGTGTTTTAAAACATTACCTCATTTGATCCTAATGTTGAAGATTGGAGGGCAGAAGAGGTAGAGGTGCCTCTTCCAACCTCCCCTGTAAGTACATACAGAGTAGAGCTTATCCTGCCCACCTCTCTAAGCTAAGGTGGTAGAATAGAGAATTCTGACTACTAGGTGTCAAAAAGTGTTATCGATGGGGAACATGCCTGCGTGAAAATAAGTTATAAGTCTATTTTTCCTGAAATTGTCAAAATTGCAAGATTTTCTTCGTGACAGAAATTAAAATAATAAGAAAAAATAAATGTCATCCCAGGGGAAGACTTGTCACCTCAAGGCCAGGTTGTTCTGTCATCTACCTTCAAATGTCTCAGCTACTCTCTGAGTCTCTATCCCCTCGCAGTGAGAGACTGAGGCTGGATCCAGAAGACTACATAAGCCAGGGAAGACGAGCTAGCACCTAACCACACGTGGCTACGTTTGCAAAAGCCAACCTCTGCCACATCATACTATCCCTGGGGTGTTTGAGTGACTCCCTATCAGGCTAACTTCACCACTAAAACATCATCTGAAAAAAACTAAATCAACATGCTGACATGAATTTTGAGTGTTCCTGCCTCCAAGAAGGATAAACGAACTTTTCTCTTCCTGCGGGGATTTCTCGGGATCAGGTGTGGTGGAGTCCACACTTTACATTGATTAGTTCTTGTAAAGAAGCCAAATTCTACAGCCCTCTCATTGAAGATGGAGTTTCAGATCCTCCAGTGAAGAACTAAGTAAAATCTCCTCCGATTTAAAAAAAAAAAATCACCCGCAGGAAATCCAGGTACTGGTGAGAAGGGAATCAGCTGGAAGCACTAAAGAAGCAATTGCTTCCTTAACACCATCTGGGGAAAACAGGCTGGGGCATAGAGGCCCAGAACATGGCAGGAAGCTCCAAGGAAGGGAGGAGGGGCGCACAAGAAGGTTAACTCCCCAAGGTTGAAAATTTGTTCCATTTGTGTTTCTCTATTGGAAGAAATAAAGAAATGCTGAGAAGGCATGCCAGTCTGAATGTCCTGAGCAGTTGGCCTGTTTGACTTCGTGTGATGGTGGGCCAACCTGTGTGCCTGCCGGCTCACACCACTGTAGCTCTTCTAACACATTCTATAGATCCCGCTAATAAATTCCTCTTGGCTGCAACCCTTCCCCAGTTCCAGGCAGTCGCCGCCTCTGAAGTGTAAGTGCAGCCTGTCTTTAAGCCAGGCTACTGCCACTTGCTGGTGATCTGTACCTCTTTGGAAAACCAATCTACACTGCATTTAAAGGCAGGAAGCGGAGTCTGAATGTAAATGCAGGAGCATGGCTAGAGGACACAGTTCTCACACCTTCTGCAGCTCCAGAATAAGTGCTATGTTTTAAAAATATATATGTATGTGTTGGCAACATTGAAAAGGGGGCTAAAAAAACATCCCCCACTGAAGTGAGAGCAGCAGCAAAAAGAACCGTTAGCGCCCTGCTGACGGGAACAATAGAGCATATGGACATCACACTGCGCTTGCCAAGCAGACGAGGGCAGGATGATCAAAATGGAGTCAATCTGCTCTGCTAATAGCAGAAGAATCGCCTGTGTGAACACTGGCTCAAAGCATGCATCCCTGCTCTCTAATTGCCTGGAGAAGGAAAGAGCTTGATTCACATTAGAGCCAGGCTAACTCCTTCACTCAGTGTCTGTCTCAGCATGCCCCCACAGTGATGCAGAACTATCCCCCATCATTAAAGCCAACACCTAAAAGTGCACTCCAGTGAAACATTACCCAGCAGGAAGTCTCCTCAGATCACTCTTGACTAGGGATGAGGTTGACTTAACTTCTGTAGGGAGTGGGGCTCATAAATCTCAGTTCAGGGTGGTGGTTGTCAGTGTCCAACTAGAACCTTCTTGGTGACCCCTGTTGTCTTTTAGAGCTAATCCTTTTCCCACCTTAATTATAAAGACCTGTAGCAAAAAAAAAAAAAAAAAAAGAGCATCGAGGAAGCATGAGATTTCGTAAAACAGTCACTTTAGAGGAACATGTTTACCTTTGATTTTGAGGGAGGGTCCTGCTATACACCCCAGGCTGACCTCAAATTCATGGCAACTCATCTGCTTCGATGTCCCAAGTTGTAGGACCACAGGCATGCACTGAAGCACTTAGCTGATAGTATTTTGATATTAGCATCTCCAGATATTGAGCTGACACACTTAAGTCACAAGAATAAATGGCTAATGTTGTGGGTTAAGGGACAAAGTTAATCTCATACCTTTCTGTAGAGGGGAATTCTACAAATATCAAAATCAGACGACATGTGGTGTTAAAACAGTGAACCTCTTGTCAGGATGCCCCTGAGAGTGCTATAGTCACTGTGGGGTAATAAAAAAAAAAGGTATACTGTTAAGCCTATAGTGCTCTAATCGTCTAAAGAGAGAAGAGGAAAGGGTACAAAAGACTCAGGTGACTCTTGAACCCAGGATTCTATCTTTCCAATGGATGCAGAACAGAAGATGATTAAGTACCAGAAATGGATGAAGAATAACCATGAACATGGGGGCAGATACTGGAAAACTATATACTAAGAGGTGTACATATGATAAGGCCTGGGCACTCTGGAAGGTAATGTTTAACAGTCTATTCAACTGAGCTCTAAGTGGCTGGAAATGCTGCTGGAGGGTCACATGAACAATCCCATCTAGGAAAAGCTGGAGAACAAAAGTCAGGGATCTGATTAAGCCTAGCATGGATCACTTATGCATAGCATGGATAGTTACATGGATATGTGGATTTTTGTCAAACTTCCTTGATCTTGTACACTTGTGGATTATGTACGTTTGTGTGTTTATGTTTGTAATTTCAATTAGGACCTCAAAACTGAAAATTATAGTCTTCAAGCAGCCAGTCAATGAGGAGCAGAGGTATCAAGTTAAACAAAAAGTTATCATAAAATGATCCTTCAAATAATTATATAGGTTTATATATATGTGAACCTCACATCTTATTTAAGTGCACTCCTGAAAGGCAGGAAGAGAAACCAGGCAGTCTAGTAGCATGAACGTTTACAAAGCAGGTGAACCTTTTCCAAGAGTTTTTTTCATCCTTCGTTATAAATACAGTCTGAAAGAGAAAACACTGGCTTGGTATGGCCCATCACTTTGCCTGAGAAACACCTGGAAGTATATTTCCACTGCTGTGTGTTGTTTAGTAAATTGTCCGCTTTATAACCATGTTTGAGTGGCATTCTAGTGTTCTGTTTTTGCCATAAGATTTTATTGATCCTTATAAAAGAATTTATTGATTCAAGAAGCACACTGTGAACCTAAATAAAGGCCTTGGGTCTTTTACTTTTTTCCATGGTTAAAATGTGTTAGACTAACCTAACTCTTATATTAATATTTAAAGTAAAGAGCGCTTCTCTGCTTCAGGCTCCTGTATCTAACTGCTCAGCATCTCAATTTCTATGTCACCCAGGCATCTGAAATCGTGCTACAAATATATTCCTGTCTTTGAATCACGACCTCCCCTTAAGTCCAAATGAACATCATGTTTTTCTAAAGAGATATAAAAGCTTCATTCCAGAATATCAACTTCCCAATCCCAAGCTTTGGGTCATCTATTTTTCTAATAAAATCTAGGATAAACCGTTAATTGAACAACTTCACTTTCCTGCTTAAAATTTTGCAATATGTATTTTGTGGCACATCACATTAAAATCATAGCTCTTCTCATGACATTTGACTCCCATGGCACTATGTCTACGCTTTTGATTTCATCTTTTCTGTACAATCTTCTTACCATCCACAGAGCTGCAGTCACATTGGCCTTCTACTTCTTCCAGCCTTCAAAAAACTTCCTTCCCCAATTCATTACACAGGCTGCAAAATCCCTCCCCTAAAACCTGTATGTTGTATTTTGTTGTTGTTGTTCTTATCTCATAAATGGATGGTTGCCCCCTCAACTTTTTATGATAATTCTTTATATCACTCCATCATTATTGTCTCTGTGATTTATTTCCTTTGTAGTCGGCCTCATACATTTATTTACTATAAATTTATATGTTCATTTTACTGTTTAATATCTATCTCCCAAATGGTATGCACTAAAGAAGAGCAGAGCTACGCCTGTCACATTTATCAATCTCAACCAAATCCTGGCAGATTCCTGACACACAGTGGGAACATTATCAATACTAGTTGAATTACGGAATAACAAATGTGCCTAATAAGACAAGTGAGAAAAGCTTCAGAGAAAAAAAATAAGGTGAATGAATAGAAGAAGGCAAGGAAGCATTGCTGGGAACTTCAGCAAGGTTGGGCAGAAGTGGAAAATAATAAATATCATGTGCCAGGTGTGAAAGGGGAAAACCTCACAATCTAATAGTGTAGTTTTCCATCAGACATAATTTTAATGTAGCAAAAGAGCATGCTATGCTAATAGAACACTGTTCAATGTATGCAATGCCTTCAAAAAAGCTGATGCAATGGTAAATGTATTCCTTAAGGTCAAGCTAGCCATCTTAGTGGATATATGTCTCTTTTTCAGTATCTTAGTGGAGAAGAGTTGTTTCTTCTTTGTGACAGTTAGATGAAAGAGTTATTATTTGAATAGGACTTGAATTGATGAGTAAGTTTCTGCCATCTTCACTATGTGGCTACCAATGTCACACTGGGGGTGGGGTGGGGTTGTCTACATTCTAGCTACTGGAAGATTTGTGGATTATGAAGGGTTGTAAGCAGGAACTGTTTTATAGACAAAATCCAGAAGTATGTTATATTGTTCCTGGTCACATTCCATTGACTGAAATTCTGACAGCAGCAGCGGCAGGGACACAGTACTTAGTTATTTTTGGTGTCCAGGAAGTAGAGGAAATAGGGAAGTGATCAACTAAAGGTTCGATGTCAAAATATTCTTGTCTTTGAAAAGTAGCTTTCAAATATTTTATTCATGATATCAGTTATGTTTTTTAAAAATGGTGTTTTTAGCATGTGACTGACAACCTTAAAAATAGAATGGTCTCATTTAACATATACTTTATAATAGAAATGTCTTCAGGTGCTATGAAGAGCCTTCCTTGAGGCCCTCATCAGTGTCCCTCATTCACAAGTTAAGTAGCAGGAAAAAAAGGAAACCCTGCTTTTTGCTAGAGCCCTAAAGTGTTAATGTGCAAGGTCTGTATGCAGAAGGCAAGCTGCCATAGATCTCACTGACTTTGGCAGCACCCCAAGGGTTATATTTTTCTCAGGGATGAAATATTCTTGGATAATTGTTCCAACATGTGAGACCCAAAAATGAAAATTTTTTGGTAGAAAAGATCTCAGGAAATAAAGACAGACAAAAATACCTACTAAGTTATCTAGTTCATCCCTTGGGAATCCAAGCAGATTTATATACTTCTAGATATTTCACAGGATATTCCAGATGCATGTGGAACAGCTAGCCACAGACCTCCCTGTCAGCCTGCCTTCATGGTGCCTGACACATATCTCCAACATGCATGCAATCCTCACCCTCCTGAGTAGCCTGAGTTGGCCTATGGGTGTGTGTAAACTGAACAGATGCCTCTGTGATATGGTATGAGGGGTGCTGGAAAAAAAGACTCCATGTCAAAAAATACATCCCCACCGAATGTATAATACTTTCCCAAAGTCTGCTGAAAAGGAATATATAATGTGAACCTCTCACCTTTGTGTGAATTAGACTGCCAGACCCTTGTCCTCAAGTCCAACTTGCAATGATCAGGACATTAATATTTTAAGGATAAAATAACATGGAAGAAGATAATTACAAAGTGTGTGACCTTATTCAAGTAGATGACGCTAGAGAGGCAGTTCTGGGTCACTGTAAATGGAAACTAACAATGCAAAGAAGATATTCATGTCATTAATAAACTATATACATTTGAACATATGCATAAATTCCTATAATTAAGCACATAATCCATGTCAACTCCAAATTTGATCTTTAAGCTTATCACTCCTTCTTGATAATTCCCCCCATTATGCTTCTGAAAAACTGAGGCCCAGGGGCATGAAGAACTTAGAGTCACAGGTTTTGGGATAAAACCTTATAATAAGACAAGGTTTTAGTTTCCGCTTTCTTTCTCTCTCTTTCTTTCTTTCTTTCTTTCTTTCTTTCTTTCTTTCTTTCTTTCTTTCTTTCTTTCATCGTATATTATATGATGATCTTTATCATTTACTGTGTTCTTCAGTGATTGTGACCCCGCATTACCAAAACAAAACCAACAATGACAAAAACAAACAAACAAACAAACAGCAACAAAAACCAAAACAAGACAAAACAAAAACATACCAAATTGGGGGAGGTAATTAAACCCACATATATAAATCACTAGGAAAAACACTGATGATAATGAAAAATGTTTTTCTTCCTATAAAGAAAATGCAAGGAAAAAAAGGTAACTCTGTTGGGCAGGACTCCAACATAGAAAAAGCTCAAGGATGCTGTGAATTGAAGAGTGAAGTGGAAGTGAGAGATGAGGCCAGAAAATGGAGATTTGGAAGTCACCCTGGATGTGAATCTGAGAGTGAACAAGATCTTAGAAAAGATGTCAGTTGAAAAGTTAGAACCCATTAACTCAACATGATTTATTTTGTCCACATCTATTATATTCCTGAAGGTAGGCCGGTAACACAAACAGATTGCTTCATGACTTTCTCTTATCAATCTTAATGACCCGGGAACACAGGATGAAGAATATGAGCTGGATTAAGGAGAATTTCAAACCGTCAAGGCTCACCATAGGCTGAATCCTTTCTCATAATGAGCAGCCACATAAACATAACTGGAACCAGACTACAGTGCATGCTTTGAATCAGAAACCATACCAGTCAGAAATAGGAACCTCCTTTTTTTTGAATATTTTGCCATCACAAGCAGATGGGATCAATGCTGATATAAACACAGTTCAGAAGGATGATGTCATGGGTATTTAATTCTTTATTATTATTTGAATTACTGAGGATCTCTTATTATCTTGTCATTAATTTTTGTTAGTCACTTGAACTTAGCGTCATATTCTCCTCTGATCAAGTGTAAGGAAGATATGGGGACATTTATCATACTATGGCCTAACCTGTATTTCACTCTGCAAACAGTTCCTTTCCACTAAAAGATGTGATTTTTAGGGTTTCTTTATAGTATGAATAAACTTCTCTCACACTTATTTTTTTAACTCTTAGAAATTCCTAATTTATTTTTGTAAAAGTTATCCTTAGAAGACAGGGAGATAGCTCAATTGGAAAGTGCTTGCCTAGCAAACACGAGCGCATAATTTTGATCCCTTGCACAGATAAAAATTGCTAGGAATGGTGGCACACACTTGCTATCTCAATCCTGGGAGGAAGACTGCTGGATGCCTTGTGCTCACTTGCCAGCCAGTCTAGAGTACTTGGGGAGCTCCAGACCAGTTTGAAACCGTTTCAATAAAAGATGGTTGAGACCTGAGGAATGATACCCAAGATTGACTTTGACCTCCAAACCTGTGCACCTGCCCTTCCCACAAACATGCACATACAGAGACACCTACACACACAGAGAGACACAGACACACACACACACACACACACACACACACACACACACACACGTAAATCATTACAATTACAATTAGATAAAGGTATATTTAGATATGTTTTTTGAAAAACTCTGCCATAAAATAATTTGAATCAAACGTCTCTTTTTCCTTATATCTTCCCAGACATGCAGCCACTATTCTGTCTTTATCAGATACCTTTGTGAAGGGAGGGTGAACATGAGTGATATTCTCCTAAACAGAGGTCAACTGCCCTCTGAATCAACTTCCAAATTACTTGGCTAGGAACTAAAGTTTTGAATTTGGAAAATCTCATTAGTCAGCATCAAATGTACTACCCACTGAAAATGAGTTTTGTTTTAGCACACCTTGCTACCATTCATAGTAATTGGATAGTCAGTTTTCAATGTTTTCTAATGTGCCTTTCAAAATTGACCAAGGCTGCAAAAGCCACTTCTTAAACCAAATATAATTATTCTCTCTGTCAAACCTGATCACCAGAGGCTGACAATCCCCCTGTATTTATTTTAATGTATTTTTCCAATAGAGTATATTATCCTTGCATATCTCTTTTTTTTCTGCTGCAAACTGACACTTTCTGTCTTATAGGAGTCTCATTACTATACAATGATTTTTCTCGGCTTTACAATAAAGGCACTAAACTGGGGCACCCATCACAAAACACATACCCCCACCTAACTACACAGCACATTTTCTTTCCTTCCCAGAACTTTCCTCTATGTGATCTTTATGGTTTCAATAGCTCTCAAGTGTCAACAGAGACCTGAAACTTTTCAACCGTTGGCTGCCTACCTCATTCGCCCTCCGTTCCTCCCAGGCAGCATCCTAAGTAGAATGGAATGTCGAAGCACCTGATTGGCTCATGGGCAGGGCATTCATTCTCCAGGAATGCCCTGTAGATACCAATTGAAACTGCATCATCCATAAAAGTAATCCATAGACCCATTTGCTTTTCATTTTTGGCTTATGATAGCAATAATGACTTTAACACAGGGCCCAGGAATTGATGACCAGCTGGGGTTAATGGCCCTTGGCTGCACTGAGGGCTATCAACTCCCCCAGCTGGTCATTAATCCCCAGGAAATGCCCCATACCTTGATCGTTATTACTTAATTAATGCCTCTTTCACTTTCAGCCTAAGTGGTCAGAACACTGTAACCCTAACAGCAGCTTGCAGTTTGGAAGGTGCGGATTTCCACTCAAATACTGGAATTCCCCATGGCTGCATACATATTTTACATTTTTCTTAGAATAGTTGATTATGTTTGCCTCAGGCTTTTTCCCCCTCCATCTTTCAATGGGGGCTTGCATTGCAAGGGTTTATTCTTCAAGTGAATATTTGCTATGTGCACACTAGAGCTACGAGGTCAAAAAGAGATTTAACTGCATTCATGCTTAGCTTCTGTTTTAGTTTGTCTGGATTTGTTTTTGTTTCTTCTTTCAGAGGTCTAAATACAGAATGAAATGGAGAAGAAGAGAAAACAGCACTCCTTCAGCCTCAGTTCAGAACAGATCTCCTTGAAATGCTGCACTAATAGAAGTGGTTCAGCTGCTGTGAATTCCCAAGTGCTTCCACAGCCAGTTAAGTCACTCCCCAAGTAAACACACTAACAATATTCACATTATTATATATCGTATTTTCAGAGATTTCTCTCCACTTTCTTTAAAGGAGATGAATTTTGTTCAATTTAGTGATGCTGGACAAAAGTGAGGATATAAAAATATAAAGGAGTTTGTGTGTGAATGCATAATTACCAAGGAACTAACTTAACGAACCCTGTTTGTTGATAGCCAAGCGTAGACAGAACAGACTGTCTGAGAACAAGCCCCATGCTGACCCCCAATCACAAGATCTCCTGGTCAAGTGAACATCTGCATTTATCTTCAGCAGAATCATCAAAGAAATGCAATCCTCTCCTCATTGTATTCTGAGACAAAGTGATGTTGTCTGGAGAAATTTATTATGGTTCTGAGAGATTAGCAGTGATTCACGATCACCAGAGGCTCAGCTGAATAGACTAACTTAGAGATCATTTGAGAAAAACCACAATTGTAATGTGTTATCTTCAAGTTGACTCTGGGAATCAAACATTTCTCTGATGAATGTGGTCAGTAGAGATGTATTCATACCAGAAGAATGATTGAATCTTATTGATGGACGGAACATTTTACAGCAGCCATTAGCTCTCTGACTTGATTTCATATAGGATTAAGCATAGACCAACTTCAGTAGATAAAAATCTATTCCAAACACAGTTGTGTGAGTACTATGATAAAGGCATCTTCAAGATAAGCACTTGTAGATGATAAGTAATTCTTATAATCAACTTTGGGTTTACCTCCTCTACTCTTTGCAGGGCAGACAGAAATTCCATGCTTAGCCTTTAAATTTGTATTATATTGCCTTCTTTTCTAGGTCTCCAAGCAAACAAAATACCAACTTCCCTATCCTTTGTTCTGAAGTCATCATTTCCCTACAATTTGTTCTATTTGTATCAGAATTTGCCTTCAATTCCTTAAGATCTGTTTTGGGCTGTGCTTTTGCAGATCATGTGTAGGTCAAATGTTAGTATCTGAATAAGACAAGGTAGTAATCAAAGACTGTGTCATGACACAGTGTCTGCACTGAATCACAAAATGTTAGAGTTGAGATCTGTTACTCTTGATAACCTGTCAAATACTTGAGTGGCTTCAAGAGGGGTGCCAAATCTCATCTTTCCACCTTTTCTATTCTGAAAGCAAGGATGAATGTTATGACTAGACATTATACTGGTTATGGGACACATTCGAATAAACAATTAAAAAATATCTAATAACCACTAGACAGAATCTGTAATGTGAACGAATCCACTGACTAGTACAAGGAGACAAAGAGATGAACATATATAGGTCATTTCAGAAAATATATTTCTGTAATCAGAAGCATAAGGATTGAAGAGGCATGCTGCAAGGATGCCTAATTTAACTTAGACAAGTAGGGACCAGCCTTCAAAGGGTGTTTTTATTTTATTTTATTTTATTTTTTTATTTTATTTTATTGGATATTTTCTCTATTTACATTTCAAATGTTATCTCCCTCCCTGGTACCCCCTCAAACATTCTATCACATCTCCACTCCCTTGCTTCTATGAGTGTGTTCCCCCACCCACCCACCCACTCACTCCTGCCTCCCTGCCCTTGAATTTCCCTACTCTGGGGCATTTAGCCTTCACAGGACCAAGGGCCTCTACTCCCATTGATGCCTGACAAGGCCGTCCTCTGCTACATATGCAGCTGGAGCCATGGGTCCCTCCATGAGTACTCCTTGGCTGGTGGTTTAGTCCCTGGGAGCTCTAGGGGGGTCTGGTTGGTTGACACTATTGTTCTTCTTATGGAGTTGCAAACCCTTTCAGCTCCTTCAGTCCTTTCTCTAACTCCTCCATTGGAGACCCTGTGCTCAGTTCAATGGTTAACTGTGAGCATCCCCTCTGTATTTGTCATGCTCTGGCAGAGCCTCTCAAGAGACAGCTATATCAGGCTCCTGTCAGCATGCACTTCTTGGCATCCACAATAGAGTCTGGGTTTGGTGACTGTATATGGGATGGATCCCCATGTGGAGCAGTTTTTGGATGGCCTTTCCTTCTGTCTCTGCTCCACACTTTGTCTATGTATTTGATCCTGTGAGTATTTTGTTCCCCTAAGAGGGACTGAAGCACCTACACTTTGGTCTTCCTTCTTGAGTTTCATGTGGTCTGTGAATTGTATCTTGAGCATTTCGAGGATTGGGGCTAATATCCACTTATCAGTGAGTACATACTATGTGTGTTCTTTTGTGATTGGGTTACCTCACTCAGGATGATATTTTCTAGCTCCATCCATTTGCCTAAGAGTTTCATTAATTCATTGTTTTTAATAGCTGTGTAGTATTCCATTGTGTAAACATACCAGAACTGAACCATAAAGAGAAAGGAAATTGGTGAACAGGGTTCTAAGTTACAGAGTAACACTTATAAGGACACCAACATATGACAGTGGTGGCCCTAGTAAGTGGTCCAGCAGCTGACATTCCATGGACACTTCAGATCATGTATTGCGCTTCCACATTGTCTCTAGGTGAACCCCACATGTCTTAATATTTTTTGTCTGCATATCATTTTCCATCAGTCTCACTTTGTATTTTCACTTCCACAGCTGCTTTTCTGTGTAGATGTGTTTCTGTCTAATAGCCAGAGGAACATAGTAGCCCTGCTCAACACCTACCCAGCCTCCTCTCACATATCTTCTTGTTAATTCAACAGCTATACACTCCAAACTTTCAGTTAGGAGTTAACTATTTTACATTGTTAATTGTGTTAAAAAAATCATTGTCTAGTAATATGAAGATGATTCTTCTATCTGTGTTTAAATCCATGCATACATTTGCTATTTATACCATCATATTTGACCTTATCCTATTATCCAGGAGTATAATCCAAGTGAGTTATGTTCACCATAGAAAAACTGCATGCAGTAAGCTTTGAGAGTGTTAAAACTGTTAAACATTAAACAACCTAAAAGCAACAGAAATGCAGAATAATCATATCAATGGATATAATGCACATGTTATTTTCTAATAATTCTGTTAACAGCCTGAGCATTCCCCTTCACATTTCCTTAATCATATTTTATATAAAAATGAAGATATTAAAAAATAAGTATATAGGGCACTCTTGAATGTCTCATACATTTAATTTAAAATTATAATTTATTGCTTAACGTAAAATCATTACCTGAAATGTATAAATTATTATAGCTAGTAAGTCATTATGTAAGTAGTCATGTACAAAGGATATATTCTGGAAAATAATGTAAGTCTTACATATAGGACAATGTTAAAAGCACAAAAAAACTAAGAGAATTTTAGGGGTCCCACCCATCATTCACCCATATTACTGTAGTAATTTACCATAATTCATGCCAATATAGAAACATCATGTAGGAAAAGTGTTGTATGGATAGCTCCTCAGTTTTCAGCATTTTAAAAACATCCTTAGGCATCATCCTAAGTTATAGTTTACATAGCAACATAGTCTTCTTCGAATCTAATAGACTGAGACTTTTCTCAGGATTCATTGGTTCTTGACATCTCTGAATTTTTTGAGGATCAAAAGTTGGGAATCCTACTTGATCCTCTTTAATTTGGGTTTGCATGATACTTCCCCTCATATTCAGTCAGGGTTTGGTTAGTTGAAGGAAAGAAGGATTTAGGGATAAACGTCCATTGTCTTCAGCTATCAAGGAAAAGTTCTGTCAACATATCCACTAAATACTGATGACTGGTTAACTAGTCTTCTCACTTACCTTGAACAGCTGTTGTTCTTGCTAGTATTCTCATACATAGCTACTGTATGACACATATAGTATTCATAAACTAGTGAACACATTCCTTGCTATGCTTTATGGTTTGTACATATTCTCATAAATGATGTTTTACATCTTAAAGAAAAAATAAGACAAAATAAATTATTCAAGAAATGTAAAACTAAATACTATATTGTACTGTACATTAAATATATTTTCCATTCTGTACTCTTTTTGAAAAGTCCTCCTGAGCAGCCATACAGACACAGTGGTAGGTAGATACCTCCTCAGGAAGTTTGCATGTAATTTGTGGGAACTCTTCAACAGATTTTTTGTGTGTTAGTTTTAAATAGTAATAATGTACAAAATATATTAATGTTTGAGTTTCTAAAGGAACAATAGAGACCTATAAATGTCTATACAAAGAATAGGGAAGGATGAGTGAGAAACCATAAACAGTGTTAAGAGTAATAAAAAGGCAAGGTGAAAACTAGATTAGTTAAAACTTTATAATTCTTCAACTGTTAACCTTTTTATCCATTGTAAGTCTATAAAGTTTAAAGCATTATCACTTATGGGAACTCATGAAAACACCGAAGAGAAGCATGTGGATACCAGCTTGTTATTATTTTTAGAATAGAGAAAAGTACCAGATTGGTGATCACAGTGGTTATGCTTAGTACTTTAAGATAGATCCCAGAGCTATCCACTCTATCCATGGTCAATGTCCATGTTGGTGGCATCCAGAGTTGTGTGCCCATGATTGGTGGTAGCAGCTACTGGGTAAGAAAATCAATAGTCTGATTATAAAACAAAAGCCCCAGAGTCTACTAAACCTAAAATGTTAATTTGTTATTTTAGCACATAGCACTGAATGTATAAGCTCCCCGGATCACCAGATTTACTAGGAAAATCACCCTCATGTGGATAGCCATGGAGATTAATATCGTCGTTGATAAAGATAAATGCCTGTATTTGTTTTTTCCTGTGAAAACTGCTTTTCTTTCTATTGGATCATGAACCATTATAAAGGGGGAAATAATTAGAATTGAATCTCCCCTCAAAATCATGGAATTAATGTGGTTCTTTTGTTTTTTGTACAGGATTAAATTTTTTATTATTACACATAAGGTGTTATTTCTCTATTTTGTATACAAGACAAGTTATGTTACTCAATAGTTTATTAGAATGAATAAAGTATGGATTTAAACTTGAGAAGAGAACAAGAACAACAGAAAGCTCTAGAACTGAGGATGTAGGACAGTGGTTCAGAGAAGTCCAAGAACACTTGAGTGAAACATGGGAAAACCCTGGACTGATTTCCAATATCACACACACACACACACACACACACACACACAAACACACACACACACACACACACAGGAGGGATGGAGGGAGAAAGACAGAGAGAGAGGGAGAGAGAGAGACAGAGACAGAGACAGAGAGAGATGACATGAAGTGAAATACTTTCTTCTAAATTCAGGAACAAAATATGATGTCAAGATAATTTTAAAAAAATCAAAAGAAGGCCCGAATGAAGAGGTACACATGAAATAAAAATAAAGAAATCATATGACTTAAAAAATGAAAATCAAATAAAAAACTTTCACCATAGAACTGTGGAAAAGATACTGAGAATAAGAAAAAAAGCAACAGCAAAAATAAATAAATAAGATACATACATATGTACACACATATACATGCATACATATACACATACACACAAACATGCATGCATATATACAAATGGAATTGCGCTTCTTTGAATAGGAATTTCTTCAAACTTTGTATATACATTCCACAGAGGAATGGGTCCCTGTTTTAATATGACTTGTTTGGATATATATAGAATTTCATAATATCTCTAGATGTTGATTCTTTTATATGATGAACAAAGAGACAAGTGCAGAAGTTGTAATGCTGGACAAGGCAAATTGGTCAAAGAAAAACATACAGAATGACATGCTTTTAGAGAGCTGGCCTATTGGGAGTATATTCTAGGCCTCCCGTGTTACAAGAACACATACATTCTCCTTAAGTTCACAACATGTGATTCTCAACATCTTTTAAAAATTACACAAACTACCATTAGTTGGATAATGCTTACACTATATAAAATTGCATGCCAAATACGAGCTGCCTCTGATTTTCCTGCCATAAGATACGATGACCACAAAGCAGTTCTTTAATGGAGAGGGCTTAATCCATGTGACAGCTCACTATAAAACTTTATCAGGGCTGCTCCTGTCTGGACGGACACAAAAGTGATGTCCTCTCCTCCTCCTGTTACTTCAGGTCAGTGTCATGTTCACCAAAAAAACTAAAACGTCTGTTCCAATGAAGATCTTACTCTAAATAATTTGAATAATTGAAAAAAATCTGAAATTTATATCATGGTAAAATCTAACCAATTAGATAGCACTAGAATAGACGGAGTATATACATCCTCAAATCTGAAGTGGATGATGTATAATGAGAGGGTTTGACTGTCTGAGTAAGAGACACAGTCCTAGTTTGAATTGACTCCCAGCCAAAGTGTTGATTTCTGGGGTCTACAAGCATGTAAATGATAAGAAGCATATTATATTTTAAGATAGAATATGATTGCTATTGAATTTATGCTTTAAAATTGTATTAGCTCTTATGGATCTGGTCTAAAATTAGAATGGATTCTATCAAGTGCTTCACTATCTCTGGAAGAGAAGAACGTGTCATTAAGAACTTCATATTGATTTTAATTACAACCGGCACTCTACCATTAATATGAGTTGTGGTGCCACTAACACGGTTGTCAGGGGAGGATTAATTAATTAATTGTAAATTAATTAATTGAGAATGAATCAAGTCAACCTGGGAAAAATGAATACAGAACTTGGGAAGGGAAAATTAAACTCTCAAAACAGATTGAAAACCCAAGGCAATATAAAATGTTAATCAAGACTGGAGAAAATTATTCCACTTGTTAAAAGAGTACCTGTTGTTTTCTTGATAAAACAGAATGAGAATAATAAAATTAATAGATTAAATATGAACGTTCCTTACAAACAGGATGGGAAGTTCAAGAACGTTTTTTGAGCCCAGTGCCTTCCTTTCCTCCCAAGCATTTTAGTTTCCATCTTACCTGTCTACAGATAATAAAGCAACATGAATTTGAGGAATATTAAGCATCTCTCCAAGCTAACTGATTTGAACTAGCTTCTCTCAGTTTCTTACTGAATTACTGTTTAGAAATTCAGTAGAAAAGCTTTAGAAAGCTTGACTCTGAATTCCGCGCACTGAACTGAGCTCAGTTGAATTCCATTGCCTAAATTCATCTGAACTACACTCACAGAACCACCTTCCATTCTGTCTGTTCTTGTGAGAGTTGGGCATATCCTCTCTCTGACTAATTCTTTCAAACCTTTCTCGAATTTGTCACTTTGTCATTAGACATATAGACATCATTTTCAACCATGGCTTCCTTATACAAACTAAACTTAGCTACATTGTTTGGTTAAAGCGGGTGTCATGCATGTGTTTCAGCCAGATCTCACAGACCAGTGGTCTTTGGATGTGGTCCCAGCCAGAGCAGACTTGTTACTTGATTAAAATTCCTCTACAAAATGTAGTCAAGCATCAATTCTCATTATCAATAAAGTGGCTTCTTGTTGCTCCTAAAAATGAATGTTTACTTAATCCAGAAGCATGAAAGATACTTCTTAATAAAGGCTCCACACAGCACTTGAAGGGACACAGTCTACATTCTCAATATTTTGCCAACAAATTATGTTGTGAAAGTTACACGCATGTTCCCTGTAATACCTTTCAAGGTAAAAAAAAAAAAGTCTTAATGAAAAGATGGGTGATGATGATTCTTTGCAAATATGATCAACAACATCCAAGTATGTAATGATCATTGAACCTTATAATCTAAAAACCTTTGTAATTATTATGTATAACTTATCAACCCAACATATTTTGTGCTTGCCTGCTTATTTTCAAATTATAAATGTTTTGTGCATACACATATAACATACTCTATACCAATAAGAATTCTTAGAGAAAAAAATAGGCTTTGGGTTACTTATGGTCTATTACTTTTTATTCTACACTTTCAACAAAAGCTGGCTAGATGAGGGATAAAGACCTAGAATTGTACTTTATATTCTTCATAAATCAAGCTAATATATTGTGATAATCTAATAGAAGAAAAAAATGTGGCCTTTCCAAATTTTTCACCAGAATGAACACCATGATAGTGATTCTGTCCACTACAGGATAGAAACCACAGCAACTGCCATATGCTAGCAGGACTTTTCTCAGAGGGAATTTTTGATGAACAATCACATATGAACTGAAGATTTAGTGGGAAAACCTTCTACAAATGTGTCCTTCAAAGGCTATGGCATCGATATTTATTTACACAAGTGCTCCAGAAGGCCTCTTGGGGCTTGAGTGACACATCAAAGAATCACACAGTTGCCACCTCAGCCTTTCACATTGACGTTTGACATTATAGCTGGTGAAGATGCTGCTCTCTGTTGCAATCCTTTTGTTTGCTCTCATTGCTGCTGTTGTCTATGGCCTCTTCTGTTGTAAAGGTTGCTGGAGAATCCTCATGTTTCTTTTAAACATGCTCTTGATGCAATCGAGGAAATGTCAAAAACAAGGAAGACAAAGTCCTAGCAGCTGTCCAACTGAAGTCCATCTTTTGAGATGAAAAACACTCATAATGAAAATGAGTTGACAACTTACTTGATGATATTTACAGCTGGATATGACGTCAATCGGAAGGATAGTACAGATCAATTTTAATGGCAAGCTGCTAAGCATGCTTATTGATCTGGCTGCTTGCTACCCTACAAATGGCAAAGACCATTAATATGCTAGCACCAGGGACATGGGAGAAGCATAAAACAACAAGTGACTTTGAGCCTTTGAAGAAGATAATTTAAGAGTGCTCATTTGATGATCGAAGGGCAAGTGTGAATTCATGATTTAACCTCCATTCACCACCTCTCAACTAAAAATTGATTGCCATCTTAGAAGTCATATTTCTTTTGATAAAAAAATTAATATATATTTTATAATTTTCTCTTTAAGATTCTTGCTTCAGGAAAGGCTCTTTTGCTGTCTAGCTAATTCGAATGTAGGTTTTTTTTCTGGAAGAGAACAATCATTTTGCCACTAGAAAGTGACTGTGAAGATGTAACTACTGAAACACACATATGGATGTCAATACCCCACCCATGCCTGCTTCCTTTCTTCGTATCCTATAGGACAATAACAGTTCCTCCCTGGAACAAAAACATGGTTAAGATCATGTCTATTATGTGCTGCTTGCAGATATTAATTTTAAGAAACAGTAAAAGCTGACAGTAGTACCCACATAGTAGTAGTCAATATTACAAATATATATCACTTGAATGTGGCTGCTGCTATTGAAATGAAACTTTCCCTAGTCTGGAGGAAATATAAATATCCTATAGCTCACCAAACAAACTTCTCATTTAGACATCTTGGATTGTATTTTAATATACCTAAAGGAGTCTCAACAAATGGATGTTAGGTGGGCTGTCTATAATAACGAACTTCCCAACCTCTAGAGATGCAGGACATCTGCTCAGACCAAATGTGTTGTTTATGAAGCTCCCACACTCTGGAGACATATGTACAGAACCAATGTGAAAATAACAAGTTTCAAGCTCTTCAAATGGTTTCTAGTAAGCCAGTAAAGAAGCATAAACCTTCACAATGTGGAATAAATCCTTCTGCCACACACAAGATTTAAACCCTTTCTAACAGCATTTGATAGACAAAGACAACTGATATACCTTGTCATTGTAGAAAGGGGAAAATGACAAATTTTAACATAGAGAATGTTATACTTTCTAATATAAATCCAAGTGATCCATTAAGATGGAAGGGTAGAGAAGAAAGTTGGGTCTTTGTAGTGATTTATATTTATGATTTCTTATAAACAAGATTTTCTGTCCTTTCTTATTTAATGCTGAATGATAAATTGAATTGCATTTTCTTTCTTGTCCTTATAAGAAAAACTACATTGACTCCAAGAAGCATGAACATTCTCCTTTCCTAATGTTCAGCACTCAGTGATTAATTTCATTGGATGTTGAAACTCAAAAGACATTTATAAGGTCATTGGAACTAATGTCCAAACTCAAAAGGCTGCGAAAATTTGTATGCTTATAGTATGTACATTGCTCTGTCACTTTCTAAATGCCAAGTCTACTTTCTCTCACTTATACGTCCTATCGCATATTCATTAAAATTAATGCTTCACTTTTTGGAAAATTGTGGGTACATTCAAGTATTACTTCTTCAAAACACATATTTGAAAGCATTTAAACCGAGCAGATGTAGAAAAGAAATTTCTAAAATATAAACATATTATTTACTTAGAGCACCTCTTGTAAGCAGAAAAGGTTAACTCAATGTTAGAATTCATACATATTTACATTATCTGGAAATAGTTCAAGTACTAGAAGCTTAAGAAAAATAATCTGTTGAAAAACGAAGAAGCTTGTCTAAGTGTAAAGTATAAAATGCATACTTCATAGATGGGTGCTGACTGGTGTTGCTATTATTAAAGGTATTAGATGGTAATTTAATGCTAAAATTTAAAGATATTAAGAGATTGATGTTAAAATAAACATTTCAAATCCTTATCTAAACTATGTATACATACATACATGTGTGCAAATATATATTAAAATTTTTAAACCTTGAAAACTTCAAAATGATTAGCCTTGGTGCCCTAACCACATCACCTATATTAGTCAGATGAGCTGGTGTGAAAGGTGAAGGCTTTGACCAAGAGAGCCAACTCACCGGGAAAATCTTATACTTAGATACAGAGGAACATGCACACATACGCACAAGTGTATATACACATACAGAGAGAGAGAGAGAGAGAGAGAGAGAGAGAGAGAGAGAGAGAGAGA